>NC_073306.1:51134057-51484890 GCF_027595985.1 Sorex araneus | reverse complement strand
ATTTCTCTTTCCCTGTATAAATTGCACCAGCCTTGGAAAAGGAATCTCGAAAAATTAATTTGTCCAGTTCCAGGAGAAATCATTTTAAAGTATTAAGAGGCTGGCGGGTGGGGCCAGTGATGTTACCAAGCAGCATCGGAAAGGGCAGGGATGATACTGGAGAGGAAAGAGTCATGCTCCCAGCCAGCTTCTCCGCATCACCCACTGCCCCACCCACCCCGAAGTTCCTTTTGCCTTGCACAGGCTGAGTCTCTATCTCATTCCTTTTTGTTTGTTTTCTGGGGCCACACCTGGCTCATTTACTACTGGCTCATTCCTGGCAGTGCTTGGGGGACCATATGTGGTGCTGGGCATTGAACTCCAGGTTGGCTGTGTGCAAAACAAGTACCCTACCTACTGGCTCCAGACTCTATCTCATCTTGTAGTAGGTCATGCTTATCAACAAGTCTCAAGTCAATGGTTTCAGTATTGAAAACAAAACAGCACTCACACATTCTGAATATCTGTACAGCCAGTGGAATCCTGAGTCCTAGTCTTTTAAATTTGCTAGTTCTGTAACCTTTGTAAAATTATTACTCTCCTCTAATTAAAAACGCTCTCCTTTCATTCCAGAGAAATTCAGTACAGCAGGCAGGGCACTTGCACACAGCTAGCCCAGGTTCAATCCAGGCATCCCATATGGTTCCCCCAAGCCTGGCCAGTACTAATTCCTGAGTGCAGAGCCAGGTGTGCCCATCCCCGCCAAAAACGGCCCTTATTTCTACAGTGAGAAATGACTGCACGTCTTGATTACAAGAAAAGATCAAAAGAAATAATGTATATTGAGTACTTTGTACACTATAAAACACGGTTATTGCTATATTATAGTTACACAAAGCAATAACAGTGTCTACCCTTTGGCCCGTTCAGGTGCTGCATTGAGAAAGTCTGTGATCTTTATTTTTAACTCAAATCTTCCAAACACTGCCAGTTGAAAACCCTCAGCAAACTGGTGGCCAGAAACTGTGATATAAGAAACATATATCATTTCACACTAAGCCTGACTACACAGCAACATATAACTAAGATGCCTGGAATACTGAAAGAACAAGCTATGATTCCATAGTACCAAAAGCCTATGCTACACTGAACCTTTCCAACATTTCCTGAACCAAAACTGTCTGTGACAGTGACAACATTTTCATTTTCCCACAAAAACGGTAGAGAGAATGAAGAAATATGATTGTTAGGAAACGTTTAAGCATGAACTAGGAGGTCTGACTGTAGAGTCTGTAGGGTGGCTAACGAGCTGCTGTACTTTATCAAACCTCACACACTTTAACCTCTTGCCGCTTGCTCCCAGGCCCGTATATTTCATTTGTCTATCTTTATAATAAGTACTATAAGTCTCTTAATATTTACTCCCTATACTACACTGAGATTAAATTTCCTAATCCCTTAAAGTTCTTTCATTCAGACACAAGTGTTTAGATTGCTGCAAATGACCTATTTTCCTATTTTGTTTTAATTTGAAAATACAAAAACAAAAAAAACACAGTCTACAAGAAAATAATACAGGGAATTAATGCAGGGAAGAAAGCATACTTTTTTCTTCTCAGAGGCTCCAATTCTCAGATTAGAGAATCATTCTTTTAAGTTCCCACTCAGCAAGAAGATTCACACAGGAAAATGGGATAAGCAAATCAGAGTTTATTAACTTTTATTAACTAGTTCCCACACTCTCCTGAGAATATACCATCATGAGGATTGGAAAGATAGTATAGAGGGTCCAATCCCTAACACCCCTTTTGGTCCCCAAGCACCAGCCAGAAGTGAACCCTGAGTGTAGAGCCAGGAATAAGCCCTAAGCACAGCCGGGTGTGGCCCAAACCACCCTCCCCCCAAATTTTGTTTTTAATTTTTTAAAAATAAAATTCCTTGGGACAAGAGAAATAATGCAGTGGGTAAGGCACTTGCCTTGCACACAGCCGACCTGGATTTAATTCCCAGCATCCATATGGTCCCCAGAGCACTGCCAGGAGTGATTCCTGAACACAGAGCCAGAAGTCAGCCCTGAGCACTGTTGGGTGTGGACTCTACAAAAAAATCCATTGGGTAGTTTACTAAAAACCTTACACATTTTACTGTAGAGATATGCAAATAATGAACATCTTTTTAAGTTAAAATTCTGAAAGTTATCAATATTTTATAAAAAGCTCTGTAAGGCATGAGGCTGACACCCAAGGACAGTAGATACAAGGGCCAGGAGGATTGCCCCATAGCTGGAAGCCTGCTTCATGAGCAGAAGGGAGAAGGCAGGTGGAATAGAGAAGGGATCACTAAGAAAATGATGGCTGGGAGGAATCAGTCGGGATGAAAGATGCATGCCTAAAGTAGATAATGGACCAAACATAATACCTCTCAGTGTCTGTGTTGCAAGCCATAATGCCCAAAAGTAGAGAGAGAGTATGGGGAATATTGTCTGCCATGGAGGCAGGGGAGGGTGGGAAGGGGGGGGGATACTGGGGATATTGTTGGTGGGGAATGTGCACTGGTGTAGGGATAGGTGTTTGATCATTGTGTGATTGTAACCCAAACATGAAAGCTTGTAACTATGTCACAGTGATTAAAAAAAATTTTTTTTAAAGGGGAAAAAAAGCTCTGTAAGGATTCTAATATATAGGCAAGGCTAAAGCCATTCTATCTCAAGAGTAAGGTCTTCCAACTCTTACTGGGATAGTAACTGAACAAGATAATAAGAAAAATTGGGACTGGAGAGATTGCACAGCGGGAAACGAGCTTGCCTTACACATGGCCAACCTGGGTTCAATTCCCAACATTCCATATGGTCCTCCAAGCCCCACCAAGAGTGATCCCTGAGCACAGAGTCAGGAGTAAAATCCCTGAGCATAACTGAGTGTGAACTTGCCCCTAAAAGACAAACAAACAAAAAGTTGAAAAAACTAAGGCAAAGGTGGGGCATCTCTTTGAAAAGACTAAAAATGCTGGGCTGGGGAGGAAAACTCCAAGTGGAGCTGATGTAGCTAAGATTAATAGCTGAAAGAGACAGTTGATTATGACAACTCAGATTTTAGTGCTAGCTGTGGGTGTGATCTTTGGCAAACTACTTCATTTCTCCAACTCTTACCAAGATACCTTACAGCTGTTAACAGAGTCTGGAGAAGAAGATGAGAGGAATCAAGTAGGAACAGGCACTTTTGAAAGACCCTAGATTTACCTCAACCTGGCACTTAGAATTCTGTATTATAATTATACACTTTTTCTCTCCCCCTTACACCATAGCTTGAGCTCCTAAATGGCAGGATTATATGTCTCATTTATGAATTCAAGCACAAGCATAAAAGTGGGCATGAAGTAAGAGTTTAACACTCAGTTCAGTAGTGTTCTAAGGTAAGTTATGAGGAGTACCTATATTCATGCTCTTAGACTTTAAAAGGATAATTCACAATCTGCATATGCACCTCTCCAAAATAACAATGAATAACATTTCCCTTATCAATATCAACTAAAGGAAGTCCAGATGCCCAGAATCATAAAAAAAGGCCTCTCAGGGATGAAACCTCTGAAGTTCTGTCCTCCTAGTTCCTCAGTAATATAGTAGTCCATACTATATGTGGGCTACTCCATATCCTCCAGCATCCTCCAAATGCTATCAAATGCTTACATATTATTTCACCACTGAGTGCGCTTTCACTGTTAATCTGAACGAGCCCCTCCAATTCTCCTTGGTAGTATCAAATCCATTTTATGTGAGGAAACTGAAGTTCTTTCATTTATTTGCTTTTTTAAAAAAGTTTTTTTTTTTTGTTTTTTTGGGGGGGCATACCTGCTGTGCCCCTGATCCCACTCAGAGATCCTGATCCCTGATCCCACTCAGAGGTCACTCCTGGCAGGGCTAAGAAGACCATATGAGATGTCAGGGTTTGAACTTGAACTGGCTGCATGCAAGGCAAACTCCCTATCCACTGTACTATTGCTCCAGCTCCTGAAGCTCATATTTTAAGTAATTTGCAATTTAAGATAAATTGAAAGCACGAAAGGAGGGCTTCAGTATGTAGGCTTTCTTTATGCTCAGGAGAGAAAGAGGAACATCGCCCCCCTCCCTTCCTCAGGCTTCTGTAGATTAACAGTCCAGTTCCAACTACTGCTTCACTGACTCATTACCTCTTAACCTTCTCTCGTTCTGTGAGAATGAAGACAGATTATTTTTATTTGTGTTTGTTGTCCAGCAGAAGCCTGGAACAACCTAAGGCATCACAAACACAAGGCAGTGCTTACCGCTGAGCTATAGCTCTGGCTATTTTTATTAGGGTTTAAGAGGGAAAAACCTGTCAGCCCAAGAGAAAATTCCTTAAGATTACAAAATAATATACTCAAAAGCTGCCTGTTAACATCCTGGTGTATAAAGACAAAAAAAGAGAAAAATTTGTTCACGGTGAAATTATAAACCCTACTGATCAAACAGTTCCACAGCACTGAGTTAGTTATGCATAGCTTACTGTTTGTACTTGTTCTTTTGTTTTCTTCAATAAATTATACTGTCTACAATAAACACACCATTTCAAATTCCTCAAGGGCAAAGGTTACATCTTCCACTTTGAAAGGCCCATCTCCCTTGCTGTATAAGAACACATAGTACCCAAAACTAAACCACTAGACTTGTTTTTCTGACCTAGTATATTAACTAAACCAGTTTTTCCCAAAGATACCTCCCTCTGAGTGTGCTGGAAAGATCCAGGGACCATCAGTAGACTTGAGTGCTGCTGGGGAAGGGAAGGGTTTGCTTTCTGTTTGCTCATATAAAAAAGATAAATTTGGGGTAGAAGGGTGCATTAAGTGACTCTTTCTCCAAAGTTGGGGGCAGATCAAATAAGTTTAGAAGAGAGATTTTTTTTTTTTTTTTTGCTTTTGCCTTTGGGGCCACACCCAGTGGTGCTCAGGATTTACTCCTGGCTCTGCATTAAGGAATCACTCCTGGCAGTGCTTGGGGACCATATGGGATGCTGAGGATTGAACCCCGGTAGGTCTCTTGCAAGGCAACAGTCCTACCCACTGTACTATCACTTCATCCCTAAGCCTCATTTATTTTTTTTTTACATTTTATATCATCTCATTTCTCTTTATTCATTCCATTTCTTTGTTTTTAGTGTCAGGGATTGAGCTCAGGGCCTCATGCAAGTGTTCCTTAGCCAAATTAAAAATGTAAAAGACCTGATGTATTTTACAAGTTGACACTCTTCAACAGAGTAACATATATAAAATCTACTCTGTAAGAAGTCAACACAAAAAAAAACAGCACCTACAGTGACACCAGACACACTGTTGAGTAGGTACTCGATAAAAGTGTACCAAATGATATAAAAAGCCAAAATCTATTAAAAGTCCTTTAAAACATAATAAAAACAAAGAGAGAAAGGTGGACAGAGAATATGAAGTTAATTAAAGAAAAAAAAAACAGGAAATCAGATTCTAAGGCATTTCCACCACGGGGTCCCACAAGGGAATACATTTAATTTAAGAATCAGGTTACATCTACAGCAGAGCCCAGCACAAGCATTAAGATAGGAACCAAGTAGCTCAATCAGCAGCAGCTCTCTTCCCTTGGGCAATTTCTTTCTACTACCCAGTCACTGAACTGCAGGAGTTAAGTCACGCAGTACTAAAAGTTAGGAGGAAATTAGCATGCCACCTGACACTTTTCTGGCATAGCATAAGCCGATTAGTTTAGGTTACAAACACAACTGCAAGATTCCACTATGCTGATGAAACTATTCTCCTTTTTCGCCCCTACAAACTAAAAATAACTTATTTATCAACTCCGGAGCATTCCTTCAGTATTTCTGCCCTGTCAGCAACCCAAAGTTCCATTTCCTCAACCCTCCAACAAGTCTGCAATGTTTTGTCTCTGGAGTGCTTTGTCATCGGCTCCCCATTCCTCATTCCTCACCCTAATCCAATGAGCATAACAAGAGACCTAACCCCTTTATTTTTCTAATTTAAGCATTCAAGTGTCTTTCCAGAATGCATACACAAAAATCTTGTGTCTCCTGCCCTGTGAACAATCACAATTTAAATGGGCTGAGCTACAGGGGAAAAAACAATGTAGGACAAGACAGGACATGATCAGGAAGTCAGTTAAATGCTTTTCATTCAAGCAGGAATAGAAGGAACCCCACCCACTGAAGAATAATAAAGCATAAGGGTGAATGGTTTCCACAGTCAGACTCTACTTACAACAATCACCTTGCCACAGAGCCATCAGGGAGCTCTGCTCTGTGGATTCATAACATTCACAAGAACTCTGGGCCCCAGCAAAAATTAAGTAGGCTGCATACCCTAGAGCTGAATCAGTGACATTTCCAGGAGAAACAAACTCCCCAAATCTAAGTCAAACTTAAATTTTCCAAACTTAAATTTTCCAGTCAGGCAGAGCTAAGGGAGGGGCTGAAATCAGACCACTAGGACGTGGAAGTACCCCAGAAGCCAGAAAACTGTCCTCAGTGGTCTCTGTCCTCTAGGTCCTGAGGTAAGTCACCACTCCTCTCCCAAAGGCCAAGGCTACTTTATGGACCTGGAACCTCACCACAGCTCCTTGTTCTTTGCAATGGCATCAAGAACGTCACAGCATGTATTTTGTTAGCACATAGAGACCTGGAAAAGTATATTATTCTAAAATAATTAAAGTACTTCATGAGAGTACAAATTTCTAACTTTCTTCACTCACCTGTATGCCTAACCTTTGAACAAAACTAAACTGGCTTACCTATAAAACACACACTCAATAACAGGGGGAAAAAATTAGTCTGAGGGGGCCAGGGAGATAGGAGAGCAGGTAAGGCACTTGCCTTGCATATAGCTGACTCAGATTCAATCCCCAACACCCCATGTCATCCCAAATCCTGCTAGGAGTGAGCCCTAAGCACAGTCAGGTATAAATCCTGAATACTAAGTGTGAACCTCTCCCCAAAAAACTTTGTCTAAAAACTTGGTGTACTGGGCTGGCAATAGTACACTGGTGCCTAGCATTTTGCTGACCCACGCTCAATCCCCAGCATCCCATATGGTTCACACACACACACACACACACACACACACACACACACACACACACAACAGGAGTGATCCCTGAGTGAAGAACCAGGAGTAAACCTGAGCACCACTGGGTGTGCCCCCTCCCCAGAAAAAACTTGGTGTACTGTGATAAATAAAGTTCTACTGCAGAATCTATGCTGTGTCATAGAAAACTGAACACTGTGGCTTTTATGAAACTTTAGAACCTTCTAGGATTTATGAAATCAAAGAATATGAGATCTAGAAAGCTCTTTAAGGATCAAATTTCCAGTATAGCCTTTCATTTCAAAGATGGGGGAGAAATAAGACTTTATTAGGAAACAAAGGCTAGAGAACAAGATTGGACCCGAGGCCTCGGTGACAAGATTCCAAACCCAGGCGCCTTAGGTCACAGAATTCTTCTTCATGAGACAAGAATTTGGGAATCGAGGGCTGGAGCGATAGCACAGTGGGGAGGGCGTTTGCCTTGCACTCGGCTGACCCGGGTTCAATCCCCAGCATCCCATAGGGTTCCCTGAGCACCGCCAGGAGTAATTCCTGAGCGCAGAACCAGGAGTAACCCCTGAGCATCGCAGGGTGTGATCCAAAAAGCAAAAAAAAAAAAAAAAAAAAAAAAGAAGAATTTGGGAATCGAGTGGCTAAGAAAAGTGAAGGGAAAGAAAGTAAACTCAGGGCCCAAAAGAATAACTCAGTCAGTGGCTTTAGAGATCCACGAGAATGTAAACCTGACAGTTCTACCATCTGCAATCCCCACAGTGTGCAATCCCAGCAAGTGAGCACACATGTGACACCACATGACCCCAGGCATGCACCATAACCATGACTTGTGTGCTTTGACCAAGGGCGCATCGCCCAGTAAGTATCACAACTAAAGGAGCACAAACCTCAGAGAGCACCAGGGCCAAAGGTGCAGGTACCACAGAGTCAATTCCATCCAATATCACAGCTTGAAATGTGTGAGAGTCCCACAGCCAGGCCTGTGCACACCCCCAGTCAGCAGCAGCACCGACACAGGGAAAGGAGCAGGAAAGAAATCGTTTTATTTATTTTTTTTAAGTAAATATAGCATCCTTTGGAGTAGGGGATACATTTTTAAAAGATGACTCAATTGTATGACTCCACTAAAGGAAACCACATCACCAGACTTCATGTGAATTTGAATATGTATCCAATACGAGAACTTGGGGAAATCACACTTCTTTCTAACTTGGTTTGTTTTGCAATAAATTGAAAAGTATAGACCTTCTTCTTTTTTTTAGGCGGGAGGGGGCAGGTAGGGAGCATCCAGAGATGCTCAGCAATTACTCCAGGGTCTGCACTATGGATTCAAACCTGGTGATGCTCAGAGGACCATATAGGATGCTAAGAATCGAACCGGGCTTGGCCCTGTACAAGGCAAACATCCTACCTCCTCTGACCCCAGAAAAGTAAAGACTTTTATTCATTCTAAGTTGTAAGAGACCCCAAGCCCCGCCAAAGGAAGATAGTGTTCATTAACTACCCCAAAGGAAAGGAACAAAAGTCTGAATTTTAGATCCAGGAGGTAATTCAATGGGCTAGAACACACAACTCTGGGTCTGATCCCTCGCACCACATGAGCCTACAAAAGCACGGCCAAGTGTGGCCCCAAAACAACAACAATCAAAAGGCCTGATGTTTGGTGACCAAACTGACAATGTGGGTCCTGGCAGGCAGACATCCTAAGCTACTAGTTTTCCCACACACAACCTGACAACATTAGTGCTATCATTGAATTGAACATGGGGAAACAGTGCCTTCTTTCTTCACTGCACATTTTCTTTATTATTGTACCTACTAGAATTGCTGTGATTCCTTTAAGGATCCCGGTTTGACCATCTACAGATGGTTTAAATTTGTCACTACTGATTATTTCCATTCCCTCCTTGAAATCAAATTGAAGTCTACTACTAAATGTATTAAATACTTTTTATCTTTTCATTGTTGTTGGGTTTGGGGGATTATTGGTGGGGGAGGGGTTTTGGCCACACCTCAGGGGACTCAGGGTTTACTCCTGGCTCTGAGCTCTGGGATCATTCCTGGTGGTACTTTGGGATATAGATGCCAGGGGATGGAAAATGAGTCAGCTATGTGCAAAAGCAAGCACCTTACCCAGTGTACTCTCTCGTCAGTCTTAAATACTTTCTCTCAAGACCCTCATTTTCTGTTTTCACTTTCATTTAGTACTCTGCATGTCAGAGACTTAAAGACCAATGAATGGCAGAGATATGACTCAATGGTAGATAGAGCCCATGACCCACTTGCAGGAGGCCCTAGGCTCAGTGCTGGTCCTAGACTCCTCCCGACCTGAAAAAAAAAATCTAAGGGAAATAACCTTAATCACAAGTAAATAATTAGAATAATCAATTAACAGTGAAAATGTCTACTATAAGCTGTTTTCTAAAACACATAATTCAATATAGCCTTCCTAAGGATGTAACTGATGGTGAAAATGCAAAAAATAACCGTTGAGCACAGAGAACAAGAGTTTCATTTCCCACTATCTCATCAACACACCTTAATATGGAAGCTATAATATATTAGAGATTAAAGCCAAGAACTAAATCAATATAAAAGGAAGTGAAAGCTCCTAGGTAAATTACGAGTGGTAATTTAATAATTTACTAAGTCTGAGAGAACATGGACTAATCCTGCGATAACTATAATTTTCATCAACAAGATTATAAATAGTAATTTTCAAACCTCAGTATGGATCTGAAATTACCTAGGCTACTTGTGAAAAACTGCAAATTCCCAAGTATCATCCTAGAATACTCTAATTAATTGGTTCTGTTGTAGAGTTCAGAGGTTTAAAGATATTCCGATATAGATGGTTCAGAAATTATACTTTTGAGAATACTGTGGGAGAGAAAAAATTGCTATCTCTCTTGGACACCTGCATGTATATATTCTGGAGTGCTGTAGTCTAAACTGTTCAGTATGCAGGCCCTTGACTCCTTTTTCTTTTAACATTACTCAATGGCTTCATTCTGGGCTCTTGGTATTTTGGTTTTTTGTTTTTCATTTTACAATCTGACCTCCTGTAAAGCTTCCTCGAAGTCTTCTGGACAACAAAGTAAGATCCTAGCTAAAACTAAGCACCCCTTCTCTAACATGCCACTTGATTCTCCAGTTTTATTTCTCTTTATGGAACATAGCATTGCCTGAGGATTTTTACGTTTTATTTGCACTCTCTGTCACTAGAATGTATTAGAAAAGGCACTTCTCTGCCACTATCATGATATCCCTAGCACCCAGAACTGTGGCTCACAACACAAGAAGTGCTCCATATGTTTATAAATTTTAGAAATCTTGTCATTGATCCTTCATTAGTTCTTGGTCCTTCATTCTGCTTTTCATCCCAAGAGGTAAGTCTTCCTATTGACAGCTACAGCATTCTAGGTGCCAACATAGAGGGTACCTGCCAGAATGAGTCTATGGGCATGGGAGCACCAACGCCAGACACCGAGAGAACCACCAGCCCACCCGATTGTGACCTCATGCTTATCCCTGGCCCATCCTGAGCCTGGGAGCCTTCCTCCAGATTCATTTTATAATGGACTCTCTCTCTCTCTCTCTCTATATATATATATATGTATATATATATATATATATATTATAATGTATGCCCAGTGTCCACCCAAATGAAAGGCTCTTTCCTTAAAAAAAAAAAAAAGATTTAGGATTTTCACTATTTTGTGGTAAAGAGATTACACACACACACACACCACAAACACAACTTAACTGTAACAAAGTTTTTAAAAGTTCACCCTATAGAAGTTCCTAACTTTACTTATATTGCATAGGAATAATTTGACTTCTACTATGTGAATGAGAAATCAAAGGCAATGTTGGCAAATGCCATCATGAGAGCTACAAGTTTCAACAAAGGCAGAACATAGCATGTTGGCAGACAAAATCACTTCACTCTATTCTCCATTAGGTCAGCCAAACACTTTCTGTCAACATCAGCTAACTCACACCACACATTTGTCTATTCAGTCATTTACGGACAGTAATGTCTTATAAAGTATACATTATACTAAGTGCCTTATATACATTACTCTAATCCTCAAAACAATTCTAAGAAGATAGTATTATCTTCCCTACTTTATAAATTAAAATATTAAACCTCCAACTGGGCCAGAGAGCTAGGACCGTGGATAAGGCACCTGCCTCGCATGAAGCCATACAGGGTTGACTCCCCAGGACACTAAGCACTGCCAGGAGTTAGCCCTGAGCACCACAGTGTGTAGATCAAATATGCCCTCACCCCATCCCTGATTAAAGCTCAAAGAAGTTAGATAATATGTAATAGCAGTGGGGTGGTATTCAAATCCATGTCTATTTTGACTTTAAAGTCTTGCTTTCAATTTTAACATCTTAATTTGAAGACTTCCTTATTTCTACTTCATGCATTAGACATAGTGCATAGAATAAATTTGAAAATGTTTGCTGAATCTGTAAGAGTTAAATAATATATTGTAATTCTAACTCAAGAACCTGTCTAGGATTAAATACTTCAATATTAACTTTTGATTTGAAAGCAAAACACTGGGCAGGGAGACAATACAGTGGATAGGGCACTTGTCTTGCACATGGCTGACCCAGCTTGATCTATAGCAACCCATACGGTTGGCCCCACCAAGAATGATTCCAGAGCACTGAACCAGGAGTAAACCCTGAGCAAGTGTAGACCAAAAACAACACACACACACACACACACACACACACACACACACACACACACACAACTCAACTGCCTTTGCATAATAAGAAGTAATGGAAAATACTTCTTCAGTTAGAAGACAATTACTGGGCTAAAGCCAAAATAGAATCTATCCTAACAAAGTTACTACCATGAAAATCTGAATATAAAAGCAGTACAAGGTACTAAGAGGAAAACATGAAATAAAATCTGAGTTCAAGTTTCAGTTAAGTGTCAGTTGCATCAGCTATAAAATAATGAGACATGTGCTTGCCTCCCTACCCAACAATGGTGGCCTTAAATTTTGAATGTGATAATGCTCATAAAAATCATTCATAAAATGTTATATAAATAAAATTATTCATGTGCTCTGAATCTTAATGAAAGAACAAAAGCATGAATCAGGAGCCGCCCCCTCTTTTGGCAATGCTCTGGAACCCTCCTGGCTGGGCTTTGGGAGGCTAGGCAGTGCTGAGGATTGAGTTTGGGACTCCCCAAAACAAACCAAGTGCTCTGCCCTCTGAGCTACCTCTGCAGACATGATGCCTAACCTCTAAGGTCAGCATTATTAAAATTTCCTCTAGGCACCAGAGGGTTGGTTCAACAGGCTGAGAGCATGCTTTGCATGTAGGAGACCTGGGTTTGATCCTTGGCACTGCCAGTTCCCTGAACACCACTAAGCATGACCCTGCAAGAGCAGGGTTCCCTAAGCACAACCAGATGTGGCCACCTTCTCTCCACCCTGTCCTTCCATGCCACAAGAAAAGTTCCTCTGTATTTGGAGCACTTTAAGAGGTAAACTTCTCAAACATCAACTAATCCTTAAGAAAGGATGGGGGGAGGGGTGCCACAGCGAAAGTACGGTTGGTAGGGCATTTGCCTTACACACGGCAAACCCGGGTTTGATCCCCAGCATCCCAGATGGGCCCCCAAACAAATCCAGGAGTAATTCCCAGTACAGAGCCAGGAATAACCCTTAAGCATTGCTGGGTGTGACCCAAAAAGCTCAAAAAAAAGGGCAATAAAAATGTTAGGGACCCAGAGAGATAGTACAGTAGGTATGGTGCTTTCCTTGCCTGTGGCCAAGTCAGATTCAATCCATGGCACTTCATACAATCCCTTGAGCACTGCCAGGAGTGTTCCTTAAGCACAGAAGTAAACCCTGAGCACCTCCAGGTGTGACCCAAAAGGCAAAAAAAAATTTAAATTAAAAGAACGTGGCCTACCTATTATCAACCTTTTTATATCTAAATCCTATCTTTCCAACTACATGAGGACTCTTTCGATGACAAACAGATGGTATAGAAACATGAATAATATATTGTTCTATTTTGTAGAGGACTAAACAATGACCTCATCACAATGTGCAAAGAAGCAATAGGCCTCTTCTATATCCAGTTAATAATTCCCTCCCTTCCTGCTAAGACACTTCCCTATTCAGAACAATAGTTGTCAGGTCTATAACATGCAGTTATAAAAAGAGTCCAGGCAAGGGATGTGGGTCAACAGTAAACTGCATGAAACCTGAACTGATCCCAAGCCAAAAAAAAAAAAATTATAGTCTAGATTATTTCTTCTAGCCATTAAAGCTTTCATTCTTCAAGTCAATACTATGAACGTAAGTCTATAAATTGCCTTAGTCCTCTATAATCTAAAGAGAAATTGAAAGTTCATAACCTAATTCTGAAAAGATTCTTAATAATCCTAAATACTATGGCATGGATTATATACCACAGAGTTTCCTTTATTAATGACAATGCCAAGACTGGTTTTTAAAAAATGATCAACTATCTTTTTTCATTTCTTACTTTTCTGTGATCCTTTTATCAATTTAGAATTGTTGCTACCACTAGAGGGAATTTTTTCCCTATGATAATTAATAATCACATGAATTCTATAAATGCAGTTTTGCCTCAGTTTTTCTGTGGTGTAGTAAAATAGAATGTAATCTTTATCACTTATTAATACTTATCATTCTCACTCTTGTTGGTTTTGTTTTGTGCTTAGAGCCTATCTGAGAGTGCTTCTGGGACTGTGCCAGGCCAGTAACCTAACCTAGGACTCATATGTGCAGAGCACGTGCTCAGCCCTCTGGGCCCTACATACTTTGTTTTTAACTTAATTTGTTTACCTATTTTTCTGTTTTGTCATTTTGATGGAGTTCAGACAGTAGGCAACAAATCATAGAGAGTAATATATTATATACACATATACCTCTGCCCGCTTGGGCAGAGCCTGGCAAACTACCTATGGCGTATTCAATATGCCAAAAACAGTAACAAGTCTCACAATGGAGACATTACTGGTGTCCGCTTGAGCAAATCAATGAGCAACAGGATGACAGTGATACAGTGATATATATATATATACACATATATATATGTGTGTATATATATATACACACATATACCTCTGCCCACCCAGGCAGAGCCTGACAAGCTACCCGTGGTGCATTCAATATGCCAAAAACAATAACATAGGTCTCATTCCCCTGACCTTGAAAGAGCCTCCAATCGTTGGGAATGATGAGTAAGGCTGCTAAAAAATCTCAGGGTTGGGAGGAATAGAGACGTTACTGGTGTCCGCTCGAGTAAATCGATGAACAACAGGATGACAGTGATACAGTGACAGTGATCAAATATCTTAAAGTCAGTGAGGCATGAGAGGTGAGAGTTTGTTTAGGAGCCTGTATTTAGTTACATTTCAAATAATGGTCAAGATAAGAAAATCTCATCACTAGGCTTGCCATTTTTTCCTTCCTCTTTTTGGGGGGAGGGGGTACACAATGACTTATTTTTGGCTCTGGGCTCAGGATTTAAATTACTCCTGGTGGTGCTCAAGGGACCATATGGGATGCCAGGGATAGAACTTGGGTGGACTGCATGCAAATCAAGTGCCTTGCCCATTGTATTATCTCTCCAGCCCTTCAGGCTCACCATTTTCTTCTTTTCTGACCTCAAATGACCACTGCATACCAAAATCCACATTATAAGACTGATAATGAGATTGAAATCTTTCAATTCTTATTTTAACATCAGCATAGCCTCTTACTATTTCAACATTTCCCCCAATTCATCACTCAACAACAAAATATTCCACCTACAGAGCTCCCACAAATCAAAGTGTGTGTCCCCAACACTAAGGAAATTAAGATCAGTTAAAATAATTTTTTCCTAGCTCACTTCCTGCATCTGCTCCTATCTGCACATATAAATTACACACCAGAAACACAATTCAATTTTACAGCTGCAAGGGCTATTAGAATTTCAAAGACTAAAAGTGTACATAGAGTAAAACAAATATTAGTTGAATAAACACTTAAAATACAAAAACCTTATTCACAAGTAAAATTTATAGAGAATACCTACCATACCAACAAATTAAAGAGTTTGAAATCATTAGCTGTCACTGAAAATCCAGGCATATTGACCATTATCTTTTCCTTTTACTGGACAGATTGTTTCTGAAAACAAATTCCTTTATATCATTATATCTATGCTCTATCTATGCTCATATAATTTCCCTGAATGGAATGACTTTTTCCATCTTATCAAATCCATTTAAAAAACAAATCAAGGTCATCTCTTCAGTGGATCCCTTCCATATTCTCTGCTCAATCTTCCTTTCTTGACCACTTACTGCATGGGGCCAGTGAGATAGTACAGACTTTTGTTAAGGCGTTTGTCTTACATGCAGCCAAGCCTGGATGGAATCCCTGGCACTATATAATCCCCCAAGCACCACCAAGGATCACTCCTGAGCAGAACTAGTAGTGGTTGTACATGTACTACGCACAGCCTAAGCAAATACTGTAATAAATCCATTATTATTTTAAACAATGAATTCACAGGCATTTGTTTTTGTATCATTTTACTCCAACCATAAATCCTGGATGGAGTAGATTTCATCTCTGTATTCCTACCAGCAATGTTACAAATTCAAGTTATTCAATAAAGATCTGTTTAAGGAAGAAAGCAAATGGAGGTTGAGTAGCTAATCCTCTGAACAGAGCAAATTAACAGTTAAAACTACCAAGCCCTTATCACTGACCTAAAGCCTTCAGTGTTTTATGAAATAAAATTTATATGTCTCAATTGTTTCCTATCATTAAAATAAATGAAAACCCTATACAATCTGTAGTTTCCTCTGGCCTCTTTGAGGCTTCACACAGACTTCATCATCCTCTCTGATGTTTGTACTTGTAGCTTTCTCTATCTTTTTTCATTTCTTCTCATGGCTGCCACCTACTTATAAAAATCAAGTAAGAGTTCAGATATAACTTTCTCAGAAAGGCCTTCCTGAGAATCAGAAATCCTCATCCTCTCCCCATCCATTAACCCCCTAACTATCAAACTCTCATGTTCCCTTATCTGTATTTAAAAATATTTTGATATGTTTACTGCTCGTATTTCCCAACTAGTATGCAAATTCCACAGACAAGAATTTTATCATTCCTGTTCACCCACTGTATCCTTGTGCCTTAGAATACTACCTGGCATGCAGAAGACAGACAATAAACATTAACCAAGGGCCAGAGAGAACAACGGGTAAGACACTTGTCTTGCAGGCAGCTGATCCAATCTGCAAGCCATATGGTCCCCCAAGCCCCACAAAGAATGAACCCTAAGTGTAGAGTCAGGAGTAAGCCCTGAGCAACACGAATGTGGCCCAAAATTTAAAAAGAAAGAAAGAAAAACAAGTAACCAAAAGAGAAAGAGTGTGTTTCTTCTACTTTCTTTCCATAGCACCTTACAGACTAAAAGTACTGAAGTAAATAAAACAAAAATATACTCTTTTCAGGCACACCATTCCAGTTACATCCCTGTATCACTGTATCACTGTCATCCCGTTGCTCATCGATTTGCTCAAGCGGGCACCAGTAACTCTCCACTGTGAGACTTGTTGTTACTGCTTTTGGAATATCGAATATGCCTTGGGTAGCTTGCGAGTCTTTGCCGTGCAGGCAGAATACTCTCAGTAGCTTGCCGGGTTCTCCGAAAGGAACAAGGAATTGAACCCGGGTTGGCCGCATGCAAAGCAAATGCCCTACCTGCTGTGCTATCGCTCCAGCCCGGTTACATCCCTACATCAACAAATATTCAGGAGAGATAGTACAGCATGGTAGGGTACTTGTCTTGCATGTGGCAAAATCTGGTTGACTCTTCGGCACCCCATATGGTCTTCTGAACACAGCCAAGAAGGAGTGATTCCTGAGTGCAAAGCCATGAGTAAGCTTTGACCACTGCCAGGTGTGACTCCAAAACCAAAATAAATTAATTTTTAAAATAAATGAAATATTCATTAAGTATCTACTATGAAGAGGCACGTGATTAGGCATCAGCATGCTAATTTCTCGTTTTCATTTATCATATTCATCACTAATACTCTCAAAGATCCACTACCATTTATCATAAGCAAAAGAATATCTCTAACCCCACTCACCTAGTCTGGTAACCTTATTTTAACGACCAATGAAATGTAACTAATTGAGGCTACTTACGAGCATCACAGAAATGTAATTAACTACTCCTTATGCTGGACAACAAACATAGTACTTCACTCTCACTCTATGTCAATTTCTCATCTATAACTGTTCTTTAAAAGAATGTCCCTCAAAAAAAAAGTAATAAAACATTTTTGAGAAAGCTGGAGGTACTTTAATATGAACTGATACACATATTAAAATATTTTTCGGATCAAGAATGTGCTCCAAAGTGCTAATCCTAGACTGTGAATCCCTGAGTTTGACCTCCAGTACTGCCTGGTCCCTTAGTACTATAGAGTGTAGACTTGGTGGCCCCCAGTAGCAATATCACCAGTCTAGCACCAAAGCATCAAACCAGCAACACACGGTCAAGTAGTGTTTGGCGTGGCACCCAGGCCCCAACTACCACCTAAAATATGAAGCTCATTATATGTTAACATTTTTTATACATGGTGGGGTATTTTTTGTTTGCTTAAACAAGAAATTAAACTCTGGCCCTCGGGGCTGGAGCAATAGCACAGCGGGAAGGGCGTTTGCCTTGCACGCGGCCGACCCGGGTTCGATTCCCAGCACCCCATATGGTCCCCTGAGCACCGCCAGGGATAATTTCTGAGTGCAGAGCCAGGAGTAACCCCTGTGCATCGCCGGGTGTGACTCAAAAAGAAAAGAAAAAAATAAAATAAAATAAAATAAAAATAAATAAATAAATAAACTCAGGCCCTCACATGCAAGCACTCCATCCCTGAGCTATACACCTGGACCAACATAACTTTTGTTTTGTGATCATATCTAACTGTGCTCAGGGCTTACTCAGGGCTCTGTGACCAGTGATCATTCCTGGCCATACTCAGGAGTAACAATAAGTCTCACAATGGAGACGTTATTGGTGCCCGCTCGAGAAAATCGATGAACAACAGGGGGACAGTGCTACAGTGCTACTCAGGGGACAATATGGAGTGTGGGAGACTGAACCAGGTAGGCCATGTGCAAGGCAAGTGCCTTAACCCCCTGTCTAATCTCCCCTTCTACCCAGCAACATTTTTCCAGAAGGTAACTGTTTTCCAAAAACATTTTAATGAAAAAAGCTATACTGGCTTCACACTTTTTTTTTTTTTTTTTTGCTTTTTGGGTCACACCCGGCAATGCACAGGGATCATTCCTGGCTCATGCACTCAGGAATTACCCCTGGCAGTGCTCAGGGGACCATATGGGATGCTGGGATTCGAACCCGGGTCGGCCGCGTGCAAGGCAAACGCCCTACCCGCTGTGCTATCACTCCAGCCCCTGGCTTCACACTTTTGTAAAACTCTTTAATGCTTATCATTGCATTCTTCTATCAACATGTGCATTTAAGAATTATAATATGGTATTTTGCTTGAAGTATATAAAGAAAATCCCCAAAGATCTTTGACTAACTACTTTGAGAATCACTGATATAGGTGAAAAGTGAATATGTGAAAGGTTAAAGTGCGAAAGGTGAAAAGTGAATCACTAATGTAGGTGAAATGAGAGTGTGTTCAAAACAGTATTCATTCAACTGCTTAGAAATTTTCCACTCAGGAGAAAAAAGGTTTTCAGGGTATTTTTTTAAAAGCAAAATAAAATTACTGTCCATAATATTAATGAATATATGGACAGCAATGTTCAACAGCAATGACATTAGCTTTCAGACTTTATTAATCAATGAAAGAATCAAAGTAGCAAAAAACTAGTATCAACAAAACAAATAGAGATTCACAAGTCCTCACTTGGGAGTCAGATGTATTCTGGAAATCGAAGTTTTTTAGATTTGGAAAAAACAACATAGGAACTGGCGAACACCCAGGAGGCAAAAACATTAGTGAATCTACAATTAGGTACTTAAGTAATCGAGCAGATTTTGCCATGAAAAGGATTATGTTCTTCATTAGCGATTTTGGCTTTTGAAACTGCACAGTAAGAAGAGTGAACACTTTAGGAATATGTTTCATTCCCATTCAAAATGTCTCTTCTGTTTGTATTAGTACCTATTATGGAGTGAGTTTATTTAGAGTCTTTTAAGATTAGTAGAGGTGTACTTATGATTCCAACATAGCTGTGTATTTCAATGAATATTTAGAAAAAAAACGCATGAGTAATAACAGGTTGTTAGGAATAGACGTAATGCCAATATAAATGATTTCATTGGGAGACAAGTGACCAGAGTGAAATAGGCTGAGACAATTTAACACCACCAGTGTCGAAATAGAATTGTTGTAATAAAATAAAGACAGGGTCAGAGCAACAGTATAGCAGGTAGACTGAACCCACAGCATACTCAGGTTCAATCCCCAGCACTCCATATGGTCCACTTAGCATCACCAGGAGTGATCCCTGAGTACAGAGCCAGAAACAGCACTAAGGACTTCAGGGTGTGGCCTCCAAACAAAACAAAAGTGGGATGTTGCCAGGGATTGAACTCACAGTTACATGCATACAAGATAGGTGCTATACCAGTAAGCCACATCCTTGGATGCATGTGGGTGCCAATGAAAGTTCTTGATACTGGGGCTGGAGAGATAGCACAGCGGGTAGGGCGTTTGCCTTGCACACGGCCGACCCGGGTTCAAATCCCAGCATCCCATATGGTCCCCTGAGCACAGCCGGGGTAATTCCTGAGTGCAGAGCCAGGAGTAATCCCTGTGCATCGCCAGGTGTGACCCAAAAAGCCAAAAAAAAAAAAAAAAAGTTCTTGATACTACTACATTTTTTGGGTTTGGGGGCCACACTCAGCAGTGCTCAGGTTACTCCTGGCTTTGCACTCAGGAACTACTCCTGGCAATGCTTGGGGGACTATATGGGAAGCCTGGGGACCTGGGGGGACTAGAACCCAGGTCGTCCACATGCAAGGCCAGTGCCCTACTGGCTATACTATAAGTCTGGTCAAAGTACTACTTCTTAACCAGATTCTAATTTAGTAATCCATAGCTAAGTGGTATGCAAGAAATTGTAATAAACTAAGAATTCAGGAGGCTTATGTCAATTGTGCCACAAACCACACAACCTGAGTCAAAAACAAAGTTAATACCTTGAAAATAAATAAATGGGTTATAAATGAGTTATTAAAGCCCAAAAATTCAATCCCTGGTGCCACTCTAGTGGTATGCATGTATCTAGTTCATACTCTGAAATAGAAAACACTGGATTTGGGAAACGAGAATACTCAACATCTCAAGTGGATGCTCTGCATTCAGAAGTCCTGGGTTTAATCCCCTGCATCACATGGTCACCTGAATAGCACCTGGAGTAATAACTGAGCACTGAGTTAGAAGTCTCTGAGTACCACCTAATGTGGTCTCCCCCACTTCAAACCAAAGTAGGAATAAACAGTATAATATGACCTATAATGCATGTGTTCCTGGTAAAAACAGCTGCTTGGAAGCATGAGCCCAAAAGTTCAATCCCTGCTGCCACTCTCATGCACTGAGCATGTTTTCTGGTGACTATGACTGCTTAGTATCCCATGCTGACAACCACATGTGCTATCTCCAGCACACCACAGCCAGGTATGTGAAAGCAAACCAGTATGTCCATGCACAACTAAAGATGTGCAAACCCCACAACCACATAGGCAACTCTCAGCAAGCACTACCACCAACTGACACAAGCACCATCATGACTGCAGCTCCCAGTAAGCGTACAAGCAACACAGCTGAAAAAACATGTGATCCACTACAAGCAGTGAGACCACAACTAGACTGATGATACAGCTCAGCACTGGGTTCAATCCCTGGGCACTGCAAGGGGGTGGGGGAGGGGACAACAGATACGACCCATGACAAGCACCACAACCAAGCATGTGTGTGTGACTCTGGGTCATAACAATAAAGACGAAGGAAAGGGAAGAGAAAATAAGTGCATGTGTCCCCAAAGACCTGATTAACTCAAACATTAGTGTGAGTTCTTAAAGACTATACAGTCCAGAATTCAGGATGTGGCTTCAGTGGTAGGCCACACTGTGGTTTCCATCCCCAGCACCACACATGGTCTCCGAGCACTGTCAGGTACCCTCTACAATCAAACACAAACAAAAACCTCTGGTTCCAAATAGTTCACTTTACATATGAAAAAAAAAAAAAAACAAGGAGCCTTGGAACAGGAGCAATAGTACAGTGGGGAGGGTGTTTGTCTTTGTACGTTGCCAACTGGGGTTCTATCCTTGACATCCCATATGGTTCCCCAAGCCCATCAGGAGTGATTCCTGAGTGCAGAGCCAGAAGTAAGCCCTAAGCATTGCCAGGTGTGGCAAAAAAATAAAAATAAAAAATAAAAGAAACTGAAAAAAATTACATGATATGCAGTCATATCTGGCT
Organism: Sorex araneus; assembly: GCF_027595985.1. Taxonomy (NCBI): domain Eukaryota; kingdom Metazoa; phylum Chordata; class Mammalia; order Eulipotyphla; family Soricidae; genus Sorex; species Sorex araneus. Next base: position 51,463,277 of record NC_073306.1, on the reverse strand, counting down.
GTGGCAATGATGCACTAAGCCCCAAGTTTCCCCCAATTCTCAGTCAAATGCATGCTACCTTTCTTGTAATTCAAAGCTTCTAGAATGATGTAACTTCAGTGTCACCTCAAACTACATATGCTCTTTCAGGACCTCTAGTTCTGTTGCATATGTGGTATGAGGTAGGCAACAAAATCTAGGCAAATAGAACCAGTATTTTATAGAGAAAGTATTTTCTCATTTCGTTTGGTAAGATGTAGCCAAAATACGCACAGAACACTTAATAGTTCAACAACAACAGTCAAAAAAAGGACAAAGATATCAACTAAACAATGGGCAATAGATTTTGCTTGGCATTGCTCCAAAGATAAACAAAATGATCAAGATGCACAGAGAGCTATGGTACATCTATATAATGGAATACTATGCAGCCATTAGAAAAAATAAAGTCATGAAACTTGCTGATATACGGACATGGAGAGTATCATGCTGAGTAAAATAAATTAGAGGAAGAGCAACAGACATAGAATGATCACACTCATTTGTAAGAAATAAACACAGTAGGAGAATAATACCCAAAGACAATAGAAACTAAGGTCAGGAGAACTGGCCCTTGGTAGAAAGTTTGCCACAATGGGGGAAAGCAGTAAGGTCAAAAGAGGGACTACTGTGACAATGATAGTGGGAAGTGATCTGGACAAGAACCGGGCTGACAGGAGGTAAAGTGATATGCACAATACCCTTTCAACAACAGTTTTGCAAACCACAGTGCCTAAAAGGAAAAAAGAAAAGTGTCTGCCATAGAGGCAGGCTGTGGGGAGGAGAGGGAGGGAAATCAGAGACGAGACATTGGTGTATATTGTGAAAGTGTATATGGAGTATATGGTGTATATGGAATGTAAAAGGTAAAAGGACGGCTGCTCTAACTTTGTACTACTATGTCTCAATCATGAACAACTTTGTAACTTTCTATCTCATGTTGATTCAATAAATTTGTTTAAAAAACATTTTTTAAGTTAAACAATGCACCAGAAAGGAGGGTCATGGATGTGGCTTAGCATTAAGGCATATGCCTTGCACATATGAAATCTGGGTTCATCCTCAGCACCACAAACACACGCACAGACATAATAAAAGATGTCTGTGTGGGCCAAAGATACGTACAACAGGCAAAAATACAGCGGGTAAGGCAGTTGCCTTTTACTCAACCAACCCAGGTTCAATTCCCAGAACCACATATGGTCTTCTGAGCACCTCTAGGAGTGATCCCTGAGCACAGAGCCAGGAAAGCCCTGATCAATATCGGTGTGGACCCAAAACAAAAGAACAATAACCAAAAAAAAAAAGGCATATTCACACAATGGGGTATTACTCAAATCCAAAAATGAAATACTGACACATGTTACAACATGAACCTTGAAAGAAATGTGGTAGGTGAAAGAAACAAGGTACAAAAGCCTACATATTGCATGATTCCATTTATATAATTGTGTTCAAAATAAGCAAATCCTTACAAACAGAAAAGTAGATCACGGTCACCACAGGCTAGAGGTAGGGAAGAATAAACAATAAACTGTTAGTGAGTGTGGAGTTTCCTTGGGGGCTAAAAAATATTCTGAAATTCAGGTGATGATTACAAACCTTGTTGAGAACTGTATTTCATATATGTTGAAAAATAAACTGTACAGCTTAAAATGCCAAATGTGAATTATATCAATGCATACTGTTTTAATTTTGTTTTAAAACATACTGACACCCAAGTGCATTTTCCCACTGATAACCATTCATGCTAGAAAGAAAGAAATGCTGATACAAGGTGAATGCATCAAGGTCTCATTCAATATTTATTGAGCAAGGCACATGCTAAAGAATAAAACAGAAAAAATATTCTATGATATTCATATTCAATAATGGACATAAGTAAGCAAATAATTATAACATGAGTACAGCAATCAAATAATGTACAAAATAAAGAAGATACTTATATATTACAGGAAAACTTTCCTAAGTGAAAAGCCCTAAACTAGATTCTAAATAATGTATAGATGTTCTCTCCAGCCAGATCATGAGAACAAAGGTGTTCTATTTAGTGTCATAAAGGCACTTCAAAGTGGGACAAATCACTTGTCTGGGGTAATTTAAACTAATCGTTGAGAATGAGCAGAATATGAGTATGTTCTTTTTTAAAAGGGGCTGGACTTTCGGATAAATGGAGAAAATAATGAATCAAGCAAAATCCAATGGGGGACATAGATACTTTAGCTTACCACAGGGAGAGTAACTCAGACTGCTGAGGCAGCACTAGTGAGAAGCTAGTGATGGAATGACTTAGGTAGCATTTTAATATTTCTTCCAACTGCATGCAGCATTTCAGCTGCTTTAGATATTTTCTGCATATATATAATATATATACACACATGCATGGGACTGGAGCGACAGCACAGTGGGTAGGGCATTTGCCTTGCACGGGGCCGACCCAGGTTCAATTCCTCTGTCCCTCTCGAAGAGCGCGGCAAGCTACCAAGAGTATCCCGCCCGCACGGCAGAGCCTGGCAAGCTACCCATGGTGTATTCGATATGCCAAAAACAGTAACAAGTCTCACAATGGAGACGTTACTGGTGCCCACTCGAGCAAATCGATGAACAACAGCGCTACAGTGCAGTGCTACAGTGCTACACACATGTATAAAATCTATGACAGTCTATCTTCACTTAATCTTAAAACAAACCTGAAAAAAGTAATATCCCAAATTTAGAAAAGTTAGCAACCACTCACAATACCAGATACTAAACATTCGTGATCTCATTTAAGCAAAAGAACCCGAAGAGTCGGGTATTATTACTTCTATTTTATCGATAAGAAAACTGGGATTCAAGGAGATTAAAAAACTTGCTCGGGGCTGGAGCGATAGCACAGCGGGTAGGGCGTTTGCCTTGCATGCGGCCGACCCGGGTTCGATCCCCGGCATCCCATATGGTCCCCCAAGCACTGCCAGGAGTAATTCCTGAGTGCAAAGCCAGGAGTAACCCCTGAGCATCGCTGGGTGTGACCCAAAAAGCAAAAAAAAAAAAAAAAAAAAAAAAAACTTGCTCAAAGTCATGCTGCATTAAAAGGCAGAAATGGAAACTAAATCTAATTCTGCCTGATGTTAAAGCTCTCTTCCACTATATACAATGCTTTATCAATCCTAAACAAAGGTCTCATTTTATATGCTTCAATTATTATCCTGTGCATTTCCAGCGATTAAGACTAGACTCTTTACATGGGCAGGTACAAAGTACATTTTGCTGTAGATACTGTTTATTTTTTATTTTTTTTAATTTATTCTTTTATTGAATGACCATGTAGAAAGTTACAAAGCTTTCAGGTTTAAATTTTAGTTAAACAATGCTCGAACACCCATCCCTTCACCAGTGCACATATTCCACCACCAAGCTTCGGCAGCACATATACTAAATACTGAGATACTGTTTATTAAGGAAGGATAACAGTCAGATAAATCTTAGTCAAGAAAACTATTAATACAAGATAACATCCCAAAGAGACTTCCAGTTTTTCCAAAGGGTAAGGAAAAGCCTGCAACAGTGCAGTAGCTACATCTGATAGTGGCAAAACTAAAATTTTCATTAAGTCTGCCCAAGTTCTAGTTTTAACAATGTGGAGTTCATGCATTATATACTGCAGCAAAAGCAGCTGACAGATGAGAGATATCAAGCTGCATCTCTTGTAACTAAAAATAACTAGAAGCACTTACAGCCTTAAAATGCCTATAAACAACAGAAGAAAACACAGGATAAAAGAGTGGATTCAGTTGAGCTCAGTTAGTTTAGAAGTTACATACACAAAACACCTCACATGACAGCAATAGCCATCACTGGTTGCTCACATCTCCCATTTGTTTTACCATTTTTTTCCACATAGAAAAAGTTAAGCCGATCTCTCAGTTTCCAGAGAAATAGATACCCTTCAACCCTTCATTCTCAGCATGCTAGATGGCTAGATGAGGAAACAGGAATGAAGCAGGAATGTTCTCCCACTAAAAGAAGAGAATCAATGGCCAGAGAATTAAATGAGTAGCTAGGAATGATCTCCCTTCTCATGCCAAACATCACAAGTCTATCCTATTTATACAAGAGGCAACAGTTACGACAGTTCTATCAAACAATTTTTCTCCTCTCTCAGCCGAAAAAAAACTGCTAAACTGTATTCCATTTAATTGTTTTCTGGTGTTCTTAGCGAACTTCCTTTGTACAAAATGGAACAAAATATGCTACATTCCACTCACTGCACTCCATTCCAGACTGATTTCACCCGGGCACTTCAAAGTGGAGCAAGAGAGTCCCTCCGCCTGCCCCAGATGAACCCGAGCAGTCCCAAACCTCCAGAACCCAATAGAAAAACCCAGGTATGCAGGACCAGTGACTGAAAACTCCAGGCCTCATGAATGGGCCACCTCTTCCCATCTCCCTGCCCTTCACTGTCCTGGCAGTCACGCCCACGTACTGCCTCTGGGCACCATTTAAGCACATGAACAGCCAAGATCCAGAGACTCACAAGTGAATCTCGGAAAAGAGCAGCACACCGTGGTGATGTCTCCGGACCCCAATTATTTAAAATTTTAGAATTACAGGAGTGTGCGGCCACTCTTGCAGCCATGCGACATTTGGTACTTTTCATAACAAGCAGTACAAAATAAAGTATTTAGCATGTACCTGTGGGCAGTCTTGAATGGTGGTGGGAAAATTCTAAATAATGTTGGTGGGAAGGTTTAATGGTGGTGGGATTGGTGGTAAAATGTTGAATGTAGTCAATTATTGTTAACAACTTTATGAAAATAAAATTGAAAAATAAAAAAAGATATATATGCTACATTCCAGACCAGTGATCTTCCATCTACACATCTTTTTATTTGTGGACTAGCACCTGAAAGCCACTGTAAGTCATATCTCTCATAAGGTAGTTTTTTGAAGTGTTACATATATTTTTTTTGGTCTTATTTTTTTATTTGATTTTGAGGCCACACCCAGCACTGCTCAGGGGTTTCTCCTAACTCTAGTCACGAGTTACTTCCAGTGGTGCCTGGTGAACATATGGGATACCAAGGATCGAACCTGAGTCAGCTGTGTGCGAGGCAATCGCCTTACCCACTGTACTACTGCTCCAGCCCCAAAGAGGTATTATTTTAGTTTCTTAAACTGTGGGTCACAATTTCATATGTGCTTACATATCTGAAATGTGTGGATGCTAAGAAATTTGTGGGAAAATTTTGTTTTAAAATAAATTTATGAGGGAGCTGGAAAGATAGCACAGCAGGTAGGGCGTTTGCCTTGCACGCGGCCCACCTGGGTTCGGTTCCCAGCATCCCATATGGTCCCCTGAGCACGGCCAGGGGTAATTCCTGAGTGCAAAGCCAGGAGTAACCCCTGTGCATCGCCAGGTGTGACCCAAAAAGCAAAAAATAAATAAATAAATAGAAATAAATTTATGAGGATAAAAGAGATAATGCATGGTGAGGTAAGGTGTTCATGTTGCGTGCAGCTGACAGTTTAATCCCAGCACCATATATGGTCCCCCAAGCACCACCAGGAGTGATCCCTGAGCATAGAACCAGCAACAGCCTCTGAGCACCACCAGGTGGACCCAAACCAAAATAAAATAAAATTCATGATTTACTCTCAGTAAATGTTTGATCTGCATACCTACTTTATACACCCAAGGCCACATAAAACTTTCTTGGGTAAAAAGGGGTAACAAGTGAGGAAAGTTTAAGAAGTCCTGATTTAAAGTACTTTAAAAAAATAATAGCAACTTCCAATATTTATCATATTTTTACTTTGAGTTATCTAAGCATGAAATAACTAATTTATTTCTCACAATGCTCTGAGGCACAAAGAGTCCTATTTTTTCAGATGAGTAAACTGAAATACCAAAAGGGACTGCTTATTTGCCGAATTTACACAAATATTGTGCACTAGGGCTGGAATTCAAGTTAATAACTTTGAGGTATGCCATTGTAGGGGCCAGGAAGAGAGTACAAGGGTTAAGGCAGTCCTGGATAGAATCCCAGCACTGCATGGTCCCCTGAGCACTGCCAGGAATTACTCTTGAACACAGCCAAAATAACTCCCCCTGCCCCCAGCAATGCGGGTGTGGCCCCAAAATTCTCCCAAAACATAATATCCTTGTAATGTGCAATGAAAATCATTACAATATTATAGCATATGGCTTAAGAAAGCAAACACAATAATCTAATCAAATGTTCAAAAAATACCTTTTACTTTTTCCCACCACCACATACCATTATCTGTATGAGTCCTGCTATTTAACATGAAACAGATATATTATATTCAAAAGAGGCTCTCTGGAATCACACAAACCCAGTCACATAATATGCTATGGGCAAGTTTCTTAGCTGTGTCTGTGTTTTCATGTGTAAAATAGGGATAACACCTCTCACACAGAATTGCAGAAGAATTTCCCGATAGTTTCACTCCTATGTGGAATATAAATAACCAATGCAAACAATCTGGCAAAACACAACAAAAATAACTTAAGAGTGAAAAATACGGTGGTTACCAGATGGAAAAGGGAAGGGAGGTGGGAGAAATAAGAAGAGTAGAGAGGGAATCGTTTTGATAGTGCCAACAATCAACAACTAAGGAGCCATTTGATGAGACCTTGGTGGTAGGCGCAGACTTGTAGGTATGTGTGAAGCTGTACTTCCAAAATTTGATAATACTGAAAGCTGATAATCAGTATAATCTAATTTTTTTAGTGTGCACCTAAAATTGAAGATCCTTTAAATGGATCTTCAAGAGAGCAAATGGGAGGTCCAAGATGTAAAGCAAGAAACAAGTAGAGAACTTGCTTTACCAGATGTGAGGACTAGGTTCGATCCCTGACACTGCAATAATTATGTAGTAAAAAATAGATGCAATAATTTTTTTAAAGTATTATAAACTCATCTCAGAACAGATCAGAGGGACAAGAGAGATAGTATCAGGGTTAAAGTCCTTTCCTTGCTTGCAGCCAACCCCAGTTAGATCCCAACATGATTTCCTCAGCACCTCCAGGAATGAGCACTGAAGTATCATCCAAAACACACACACACACACACACACACACACACACACACACACACACACAAAAGAACAGTAGTATACATGTAAGTGATAGCAAAAAGAGTCATAGTAATTAATGCTGTCATTTTACCTACTTTTAATGTAAGCACCTAAAAATGTTTTGCCTCGAAGCTGTCATATAATCTTAAAATAGACATGTGTTGGATTTCACATTTCACTATCTGCATACATGGTAAGTTTCCAATTTATAATCCATGTAATATTGCTGCTAATGTAAGCTTCTATTCTTAACATTTTGAATTTATACCTACAATTTATTCTTTCTTACATATAAAATGCTATATTATAAACTTTGGGAGATCGGGTTCTTACCTAATGTTGCTCAGAGGTTACTCCCAGTTAAGCTCAGCAGATCATACGGTGCTGAGGATGGAATCTGGGTCTTCAGTATGCAAAGTATGCACTCAGCCCCTTGAGCAATTTTCCCAGCCCTGTTATCTCTTTTTTGTTAATAATCATGTTAATTCTACTAAATTTGTATTAGCCTAACCCACATTTGCTCCTATTATTCCCTTTTTCGAAACCACCCTGGGAAATTCAGGTCAAAATCCTAATAACAAACTCCAGGGAACTATCACAGTATACTGATATACCAAATACTCCTCAAATTAAGTTGTTGAGCTTGGAAAGTATTATATGGAGATTCTAAGAGTTTAAGTTTCCTCTGATAGAACTGAATTTTTTTTTTCAGAAATAACTTACGAAAATGTAAGATATAACTTATCCCCAATTAAGGTCACTAACTGATACTTACTAAACCTTCCCCAAAATTTTGGAGCAACTCAAATTTCACATGCATTTGTCGAAGAACTCAATTTCTATCATTCTTGAAAAGACTGATCTCTAGGGCCAGAGAGACAGTCAAAGTGCTAGAGCACATACACACATGTGGCAGCCTAGATTCAATTTCCAGCACTGCATGGTCCCCAAGCACTGAACCTAATGTCTAGTCACTGCCAAGTGAGAGCCCAAAAACAAAAACAAATTAAAGTCTACTCTAGGGTCAGGGAGATAGCTCAGGAATTAGGGGCACATGACCTGAGTTTGATCCCTGGCACTGAATGGCCTAAGGAGCATTGCACTGCCAGGGTGAGCACTGAATTCACTAGACCAGTTGACCAAGTATCATTAGAAGTAACCCCCAGGCTCCCTAATAGCTTCAGAGAGCCAAACAAACTTGCTTTTTTGCTTGTTTTTAATTAAAGTGTGATCTGAAAGAGTTCTTAGACTGTTTTTTTATATATATACATCACAGTATTTAACCAGAAGTCAACACCAGAAGTGGACAATCCATATACAAGCCACAACAGGACTAGGGAGACAGGAAAAGGGAGAACAGGAAGACTGGCAAATAAAATGAATTATTTACTTAAAAGTCCACAGGGTGCAAAGCACTATTAAGATGCACAGTGCCAACCTGCTCCACGCCTTCTCTGCTAGTCAGTACAGGCCACAAGATGATCACTGGAGTGAAACAACCAGCCAAGTTCCTGGCAAAACAGGCTTACCAGTCTAGGAGGAACCAAACACATCATTTTAACTCCTAGGGTGTTTTTTTTTTAAAAAAAAAGGTGTTCAAGGAGGAAGATGATCAAAGATTTAACTATAGCAAAATTAAGGAATACAAAGGCAATGAAAACACCTAAATTCTTGGATACTGAGTCTTTGGAAAGGCATTTACAGTCAAGTGTTGGGATCTTAAAGAATAAAAGGGATGGGTGGAAAGGAAAAGACTATTTATGTTCTTTTTTAATGCTTGTCAGGGAGCTGGAGAGGTAGTACAAGTGGATAAGGCACTTGGGATCAACCTAGGTCTAATTTCCAGCACATATGGTTCCCCAAACACCACCAGGAGTAATCCTTGCACAGAGCCAGGAGTAAGCTCTAAGCATCACCAGTTATGCCCCCCACCATGAAAGAAAAAAGTTTGAGGGGACCAGGAAATAATGGATTTGATTCCTGACACCACATGTCCTCTCTACATTGCCAGGTATAGCACTGATGACACCTCCAAGCACCACCAGGGTGGTCTTTATGGACCTTGATCATCGCCAGGTCCAGGTGAGCATAATGCCTCCAGTCACTCACCAAACCATCAGGTGAACATATCCAGGAGCGACCTCAAGCTCCACCATCACCCCTTGGTATGACCTCTATTTAAAAATTAGGTCTGAGGAACAGGAGAGATGTGAGAGGCCCAGGTATGACTCCCCAGCCCCACAGGGTCCACTGAACACTGCCAGAAACAACCTCGGAGAAGAGAGGCAAGAGTTGTTTCAGAGCACAGTCAGCTGTGACCTTAAGTAACTTTAAAATAAGAGTAAAATAAAAACACGCTAGTAACTCTAAGAGAAAAATCAAGGAGATTTTTTTTAAGATAGATCTCTGTGTATCTATAATCTGAAAGGAAGGATTCAAAAGTAAAGATGCTAGGAAGAAACTGTCATTTGTAAGAGGTACTAATAAAGTTGAAATCCTGAAAGTAAACAAAGACCATCAAGTGGTGAGAACAGATGGTAGGGGCTTTAAGACTTAGGAGCAAAGGGCAAGGACAATGGCCAAGAAGTGGTCTGGAAGGAGTATGAAAGACCAGAATTACCTTGATTACTCCCCGTTAATTTAGGAGTTGCAGATTATTCAACAAGCAAAAACAGAATAATAATTCATTGCCTGAAAGTTGATTTTCTGTTCAGGGTTGGATAGAGGAAATATTGAGAGAAAAGATTAAGATCCTAGAGCTCACTCTCATTTTTGCACAGGTTTGGCCTTCAGACCTAACAGCAGCAAGCAGCTGGAAAAGGAACACCAGGAACGAGGAGAAGAGGGAGAGGATTACTTATCATACTAAGGTGAGAGTGGTAAAACAATGAAATTATATGAAGAAGGTTAAAGATTTGGGGGAGTCCAAGAGGGTGTGCCTCCCAATCAATGCTCAGGTGACCTGTGGATCACGCCAATGATACTCATTTGGGTCAACCAGAATGGTAATGAGAATCAGTGCTCATGCCTAGACCATGAAAGATGCTTTAGTTTTATTTGCTGATCTATCTCAAGAAACAAAAACATTAATTTGGAAAGATATGTGCAGAACTATTCTCACAGCAGTACTAAGTACAAAAGCCAGCATACAGAAACAACATAAATGTTCAATGACAGATGAATGCATTAAAAAGTCACGGTATATTGGGTCAGAGCGAAGGTGCAGCAGGTAAGGTATTTGCAACTGTACGAGGTCAACCCAGGTTCCATCCCCAGCATCCCATAAGGTCCCCTGAGCCCATCAGGAGTGATCTCTGAATCTGTACAGACCCAGGAGTAAGCCCGAAGTACCGTGGGATGTAGTCACCACCCTCGTCCAGAAAAAGTCATAATACAATGAAATATGATATAATTATTAGAAAAGATGAAACCTTACAGTTCATTAAAACCTGGATGTAACTGAAAGGCATCTAATTAAGCAAAATAAGTCAAAGGGAGAAGGGCAAATAATAAACAATCTCATTCACCTGTGGTATAAAACAGGAAAACAAGGGAATAGACAGTATCAAATGATGACAAACCCTGCCTTTGGTTACAAATCTGAAATTACCAAACAGTGAGTGAGGGGAGAGGGAAAGAAAAGTCAGAATAGAAGTGACACAAAGACATTGGAAGAGGGTTCAGGGCACTTTGGTGGTGGTGAAGCAGGAAATTTGTACATCAAAACCATAAAAAAATTAACACTATTGTAACAATTGCACCTGAACCAAAATTAAAACACACACACAAAGAAAAAAACACACTAAAATAAAAGATGAAAAATATTATTTGTCAAAACTATCAACTTTCTGAACTCAACATTTGGTTTCCAAATCAAATATTTGGGGTTTGGCATTGTTGCTTTGGGTTTTGGGAGTTTTTTTCTCCCCTTTCCCCCACCACTTTGGGAGTTTTTTCTGTGTGTTGTTTTAGTTTTAGGTCCACACCTGGTAGTACTAAAGGGCTACTCCCAGTTATGCTTAGGGTTGCTCCCAGTGATGCACAGAGGACTATGTGGCACTAGGAATCAAACCTGGGCTTCCCGCATGCCATGCACGCACTCAGTCCACTGAGCTATCTCTCAAGACAACGTACATTTAATAGACTGCTTAAGATTTGTTGAGATCTCTACAAAAGGATGAGGAATATGAGGGATCATTATTCAAAAGATAAGTAAATATCACTGACTAGAAATAGGGCTACAAATTATAGTTGGTTTTTTAAGTCACTTAATTTCACAGGTAGACAGGATATAAAAAGCTAGAGAAAACTAGTTAATACTTGGGTAGGATGTCACTTGATTTAAATTATTGACAAATTATCTCAACTAATTCACTTATTACTATTCTTATGCCATCTGATCAAAGGATAGAGTAGGAGAAAGGATTTATGTTAGTGACCTAGAGTCCCACCAGTTCCCAAACAACACCTCTTAAATCCCCATAGGCTTTGTTTCCTCAGCAGTAAAGCAGGAAAAATAGTACCTATTTCACACAGTTGGAAAATTAGGACAGATAATTGCTACAAAGTGGACACCCAAGTAGATACTACATTCTCCTATAACATGTTGTAGTGACAGAAACAGGACTATTTTAATTAATATCATTATAAATTAAACCATCTAAGGAAAACAGGTTATTGCCACACTGCTGTTAATATGCAATAGGGTAACTTCTGATTTTTAAAAAAATCCTAGAGTAACAAATGCATTCCAAAAATTCCTCTTTTCTTGATAGCTAATCTAGCAATAAGTAGAAAACAATTTCCATAACTAAGAACTTATGCAATGTTTAATGGTTTGAAATGTACCTTTTTTCCCCAAAATGAGTATTTCCACCATAATTTCAAGGATATTTTAGTGTTCCAACATAATGCATGCATGTAGAATAACAACAGTAAATATGAAGTATATCACAAATTCTACCAATCATATCTTAGCATTATCTTTACTTTATCCCCCTGATCATCAAGCACTATTTCTCCTTGCTTCAAAATTTCTTTTTTAATTCACTGAATTTAGGTCAAGGTAATGCTCACACTAAGTTTCTACACAATATCCCAAACTATCCTTTTCTAATGATCTATATAATAATTTTTGTTAATGGGTCAATAACTCCAACTGTATCATCACTGCCACACTTATAAACCTTCAGTGATTCCCAACTGTTTGCAAGATCCAGTATAAATTCTTCATTAAAACATAGGGTAGGGTGTTTGCCTTGCACACGGCCAACCCAGGTTCAATTCCCAGCATCCCATATGGTCCCCCAGCACCACCAGGAGTAATTAATGAGTGCAGAGCCAGGAGTAACCCCTATGCACTGCTGGGTGTGACCCAAAAAGCAAAAAAAAAAAAAAAAAAAAGTTCTAAACTATTCATAATCTGAGCATTGCTTCACCAATCTATTTTTTTTTTTTTTTTTTGCTTTTTGCTTTTTGGGTCACACCCGGCAATGCACAGGGGTTATTCCTGGCTCATGCACTCAGGAATTACTCCTGGCGGTGCTCAGGGGACCATATGGGATGCTGGGATTCGAACCCGGGTCGGCCGCGTGCAAGGCAAACGCCCTACCCGCTGTGCTATCACTCCAGCCCCATCACCAATCTATTCTTGCGGTTCCATAAACTATTATTATTCTTAGATCCAATAACTAATATAAATTTTATTTCAATCTTCGTGTATACTGCTTTGCCCTGGCCTGTAAACCAATCTCTTGCCTCTTCAATCCCTACCCTTTTACAGTAAACTCCATCTAGGCCTCGGGAAAGAGCAGTAAGGATTGAAATGCAGGTCTTGCATGCGGGAGACCCAGGTTCAATCCCTGCAGCATCCACTTAGAAATAGGATCAGGAATGAAGCTCAATGGTAGAGCACTTTCCTTGCATGTCAGAGGCCTTGGATTCAAATCCCAACACTGGAAAACAAGAAAAACAATCTCCTTTCTAAATGTTTCTATGATGCCATCATAGACCACATCAGTTTAGACTAATGTTAATAAAATATAATCCATCATTTTGACAAAAGTTAGTACCAAAACAAAAGAGCGTCTAGTGCTCTCTGTTGTACCATAAATTCGATGACATTTTCACCAAAGAATACTAAATTTTTCATAAGGTTTAATTACCAACTCTGAAAAACTCCTTTCATCTGATGATGCCCTTTTGCTTAACTGTTTATAAATGTTGCATCTTCTATAAAAAGGTAGTATTAGATGAAATAGTTGCTTTTATTTTCCTCTGTCCTTGAAAATAATGTTCTCTTGAAATATATGACTAGCTTATGAAAATCAAGCATGAATATCACTACTTTCCCTATTTGGGCATTTAGATATGGTACAGTACTATGGAATAACTCTAAAACTAGGTAGTATATGCCACCTAAGGAATGAAATTTTCTTTAAGAGCTATATACAATTTTTGTTTTATCTTTCTCTTTCACTTTAATTAGCACTGAACTACTATTTAAAATACTGTGAACAGAGACCAGAGAAATAATTGAGTAGAATCAACAAAATTCTTAGCTTCGGGGGCTGGAGAGATAGTACAGTGAGTAGTTTGCTTGCCCTGCATGTGGCTAACATTGGTTCAATCTCCAGCATCCCATATGGTCCCCCAAGCACCGCTAGGAGTAATTCCTGAGTTCAGAGCCAGGAGTAAACTCTGAGCATTGCCACATTTGGTCCCAAAACAAAACAAAACAAAAATAAATTCTTAGCTTTTAAATTAGGCAAAAAATGAACCAAAAATGTAGCTGAAGTATGGGCTTTTATCCTTTCCACTTAACCATCCTAAAGATTCTCTGTTTCCTACTGAATTGTACCTACTTAATGTAGTCACGCACCTCTCAATATTCCTGTTCTAATTCCACTATTTGTGCAATGCCAGTCTTTAAAAAAAATTTTAGTATGTTCTTAGATGACACATGGAAGAGCTTAGGGACTATGCCCTTATCCCAGTGCTCAGAGACCATGTGTTGCCTGATCAAACCCAGGCATTCTGAATGCAAAGCTTGTGCTACACCCACTGCAGTGCGCAGATCAAACCTAAGACCTCACACAAGGAAAGAAGTGCTCTACAGAAGGCAGAGAGATAGTACAGCCAGTCTCCTTACATTCAGACAACCAACGTTCAGCCCCCAATACCCTATATGGTACCCCAAGTCCACCAGGAGTGACTCCCGATCTCAGAGCCAGGAGTAAACTCTGAACACCACCAGGTATGATCCCAAAACATAAAAAAACAAAAAAAAGGAAAAAAATATGCCCTGCTGAGCTACATCCCTTGCACAGAGTACAGGGATTAAGGTCTTTGTCTTTCATGCAACAGACCCTAGTTCAAACCTCAGCACTGCCTATAATAGTCCCCTGAGAACTGCCAAGAGTAGCCTCTGAGGACTACCAGGTGGGGCCCAAAAATCTCTTAGGTATATATATTCAATCCCCACCCCCATTCAACGAGGACCCCCTCAGGAAAATCCCAAAATAAAATCCCAAAGTAATATCCACTTTGGGAAACACTGCTGCAATACATAATTCTATCCAATTATATTAAGAATATCTCATTGAATTCCAGTTATAGGTAGGGCACATACAACACATAAAAACTGGTATTCCTCATGTAAACCAACCAGGAACCATCACTTTTGTATAAAAACCCTAAGTACATTTGTAAGTATTCCTTCCATACTCAAAGTCTCTGTATATCCTGTAATATAATAGTCTTCCACTTTAAAAATACTAAAGGCCTGAGAGATAGTGCAAATGTTAAGGCATTTGCCCAGCATAGACACCACGGCCCTGGTTCAAATTCTGTCATTAAATATGAAACTCTCAGGACCACCACATACAACCCCCCAAAAGAAAGACTATACACACATATGGACTGGAGCGATAGCACAGCAGGTAGGGCGTTTGCTTTGCATGTGGCTGACCCAGGTTCAATTCCTTCATCCCTCTCGGGAAGCCTGTCAGGCAAGCTACCGAGAGTATCCCACCCACACAGCAGAGCCTGGCAAGTTACCCATGGCGTATTCAATATGCCAAAAACAGTAATAACAAGTCTCACAATGGAGACATTACTGGTGCCCGCTCGAGCAAATTGATGAACAACGGAACGACAATGCTATACGACAGTGCTATACAGAGCATATACACACATATATACACACACAAAAGACAGTGCCAGAAACCAAACTCAAGACCTCACACAAGCAAGGCACTCCAACACTGAGTGACATCCCTAGCACCTTAATATATCTTTCAGTCTCTCAAGATCAAAAGAAAAGATATTCTTTCTATCCTGGAGAACACAAGACAATGTCTCTTTTACTTAAGGAGAAATGACCTTAAATGCACAGTTCATAAAACATCATGTGTCTTAAACATGTGATTTAAACATGTAATGCAGGAGCTGGAGAGATAGTAAAGCAGATAAAGTGCTTGCTTGACCCAGGTTCAGTATCTGGTACCACATATGGTCCCCCTAGTCCCACCAGGAGAGATCTTTAAGCAGAGCCAGGAGCAAGCCCTGAACATTTCTGGATGTGCCCCCCCCCCAAAAAAAAAAAGGATTAAGCTCTGAATAACATTTCCCCTCCACCCACCCCCACCACAAAAAAAAAAAATACTCAAGAGCAAAAAACGTAAAAGATACTCAAGCAGGAGCTTGAGCCATAGCACAGCGGATAGGCCATTTGCCTTGCAGGCGGCCAACCCGGGTTCGATTCCTCCACCCATATCAGACAGCCCAGCAAGCTACCAAGAATATCTCACCCGCATGGCAGAGCCTGGCAAGCTACCCGTGGCATATTCAATATGCCAAAAACAGTAACAGCAAGTCTCACAATGGAGACATTACTGGTGCTCGCTCCAGCATATCAACGAGCAACGGGATTACAGTGATACAGTGATACTCAAGAGCAAGAACAGGAGTTCAGGAGTCAAATCCTCAGCTTGGCATTCACCATCATGTTGACTTTGAGCAAAAAAGATCTCCATCTTGGGGCTGGAGCGATAGCACAGCGGGTAGGGCATTTGCCTTGCACGCAGCCGACCCGGGTTCAAATCCCAGCATCCCATATGGTCCCCTGAGCACCGCCAGGAGTAATTCCTGAGTGCAGAGCCAGGAGTAACCCCTGTGCATCGCCAGGTGTGACCCAAAAAGCAAAAAAAAAAAAAAAAAAAAATCTCCATCTTAAGAATTTTTCATATAGGGTCCAAAGCAACAGCACAGCGGGTTGGGCTCTTGCTTGCCTTACATGTGGCTGACCTGGGTTCGATCCCCAGTATCCCATACTGTCCCCTACACACCACCAGGGGTAATGCCTGAGTGTAGAGCCAGCAGTAACCCTAACCACTGTCAGGTGTTGCCCAAAAACCAAACACAATTTTTTTTCATCTGGGGCTAAAAAGATAATATTGAAGTTAAGGCATTGCCTTGCATCCTTCAATCCAGTTAGAAGCAGCAGCAGCACATATGGTTCCCTAAACATCACTAAAGTTTATTCCTGAGCACAAAGCAAGGAATAGTCCCTGAGAATCACTGGTTGTGGCTTCCTTGCCAAAACAAAAAAAAAAAGGTGGTTTTTGTTTGTTTGTTTGTTTTTGTTTTTTGGGTCTCACCCAGCGCTGCACAGGGGTTACTCCTGGCTCTACACTCAGGAATTACCCCTGGCGGTGCTCAGGGGACCATATGAGATGCTGGGAATTGAACCTGGGTCAGCTGCGTGCAAGGCAAACACCCTACCAGATGTGCTATCGCTCCAGCCCCCAAGAAAGAATGTTTTATCTATTAAATAAGAGTAGTAAGGACCAGAGAAAAGGAACAGAAGGCAGGTGCTTGCGTTGCATGCAACAATCCCAGCTTCATTCCCAGCAGCATATACAGTCCCCTGGCTATGAACAGGGGTCACTCCTGAGCACAGAGCCAGAAATAACCCTGAGCATGCCAGGTGTGTCTAAAAACTTCAACAGACAGATAGATAGAATATTATCTACCACAAAGAGTTGCTAAGATTAAAGATCTAAAAAAGACATAAGTATAGAGGCTGGAACAGCTAATAAATTTGAGCTTTATTATTAGTTCCTAATGACTGAGGACACTAAGAAAAAGTTCAATTTTAAAATTTAAATTCACTGATAATAGATTCAAATCAGTAAACCAGTCTAAATCAGATAAATACCACCAGGTAATTAACATACTTATGATAAGGCAAGGTTAGGGGAAAAGAAAACAAAATAGTAGGGCTAGAGAGGGGTTAAAACACTTGCCTTGCATGCTACTGATTCCAGTTCATTCAGCAACTTACCAGCTGAGTACCCTTGGCAAGTTTCTGGATTGCAACATTCTTATCCAAAGTCTATCTAGGGTGACAGATGCCCAGCACTGTCAAATATGGCCCTCATGACAATTTTTTTCTTTAAGCACTCTTATTAGGAGTTAGGGAGGTTGTTCAAAGGACTAGAGCACATGTCTGACTTGCACAAGGCCAAGTTCAATCCCTAGTGTTTCAGTGCCACACAGCTGAACCACCCAGGACAGCATCACTGAGCCAAGAATTAAACCATTAAACCCACAGAGTTGGGCCAAATATCACCAGGAAATGCCCTCTGAGCCTTTGAGCAGTTTGGGAACAACCCTAAAAAAAAAAAAAAAGCAGTCATAATACCTTACAGACATCCATCAGAAATGGCTATACATCTACACAATAACAAAACTAGGTATCAGGAGTTGGAGCAATAGTACAATGGGGAAGCTACTTGTCTTGCATGCAGGTGACCCGGTTTCAAATCCCAGCACCACATATAATACCCTGCCAGAACGCAGAACAGTGGTAAACCCTGATATAGCTGATGTGACCACAAAATCAAAAATAAATAGGGCCAGAGAGAGTTCAGTGGGTAAGATACCTGCTTTGCATACAGATTAGTCTAGTTCAGTTCCCAACAAACCATATATGGAGTCTTGAGCATTGTGAGTGATCCCCAAGGACTTCAAGGTATGGTTTCTCCCTCCCCCAGAAAACGCTTAAAAATAATAAAGCAGGGGGCCAGAGAGATATTACAGCAGGTAGGATGCTTGCCTTGTACACGGCCAACCCAGTTTTGATCCCCAGCACCTCATATGGTCCCCTGGGCCCCACCAGGAGTGATCCCTGAACACAGAGCCAGAAGTAAGTCCTGAGCACTGCCAGGTATGGCCCAAGAAACAAAAATAAATTACATAAATAAGTAAATTAAATACATAGGCACATCTCAAGAAGTAAAGTTAGGGCTGGGAGATGGCTCAAATGGATGAAAAGTGCATACTTCGGTTTGGGGAGCTTCAGGTTCAATCTCGGGCACCTCATAGGTCCCCTAGAGCCTATGAATGTGGCAAAATAGAGATATCACTCAACTGCATAATGTGTTAGCTCAATTTTCCCAGTTACAACTAACTTAAATTTGCTAAAAGTACATACAAATTGCGTATAAATTGTCTATCTTTTGTAAGAGAATACTGAGAGAGCTTAATGGTAAATTGAAAAGGTGGCTTTCACAGATTTTCTTGCTGAAATTTTTCATTGTTTGGTCCAGAGAGACAGAACAGGAGTTCAGGCGCTTGCCTTGCATGAGGCAGACTCCAGTTCCATCCTCCAACACTATATTATGGTGCCCAGAGCAACATTAGGAAAAGAATTATCCCTGAGCAGTCAGGAATCAGTCCTGAGCACAGTCCACTGGGATACAAATTGCCCCCTCCCCCCCTCCGCCCGCCTCCACCAAATTTCACTGTTGGAAAAATAAAATGTTATTTCATAGAACAATTCAAATGAGATACTACCTACTATCTCTTCAGTTTATTCCAATCAGAGCATTAGACAAGAACTGATTAAGCCTTTCCAGGAAGGTACCTGGCTTTGCAATGACTGACTCCAAAGCACTCTTTGTGGCATTCAAATGGAATCCTGGACCTTCACCCCTAATAGTTGCTGTGTCATCTAAAGCAGTTAGGACACTCCCAGAATTTGGATTAGAGAAAACACTAAGGGGAAGTCTAGCTTAAAAGAAAAAAAAAGGGACTGGATAGAGTTCAAAGAGTATGGTATTTTTGCCTTGCACATGGCTGACTCGGGTTCAAGTCCCAGCACCCCATATGGTCCCCAGAGTTCTAGGAATGATCTCTGAACTCAGAAACAGGAGTAATCTATCAGCACTACTGGGTGTGGCCCAAGCACCTTCACCACCACCAAATAAAACTCACAGGGCTATAGAAATAGTATAGCATTTGCTTTGCATGTGGCCAACCCAGCTTCAATTCCCAGCACCCCATATTGGTCCCACAAGCCCCACGAGAAGTGATCCCTGTGCAAAAAGCCAGGAGTAAGCCCAGAGAATCCTGCATATGGTACAAAACCAAAAACACAATTTACAGGTAGCTTGCCTTGCACACAGCCAATCTGGGTTGGTTTGGTCCCCAGTATCCCATGTTGAGTGTGACCTACGAAAATAAGGAAAATAAGCCCCCCCCCCCAAAAAAAAACCCACAACCCCACAACCTGACATATTCAAAGAATATAACCATGCACCCAGCAAACAAGCAAATCAAGAAAAGCAGCATTATAAGTATCTACAATTTCTCAATTATCCTTTCGGTCCCTTCTGTTCCTCATCCTATATTCTGACAATATAAATTAGTTTTGCATGGCTTCATTCTTTTGTATTTATTTATTTTTTTTTGCTTTTTGGGTCACACCTGGCTCTGCACAGGGGTTACTCCTGGCTCTGCACTCAGGAACTATCCTTGGCAGTGCTCAGGGGACCATATGGGATGCTGGGAATCGAACCCGGGTCGGTCGCATGCAAGGCAAACGCCCTACCCGCTGTGCTATCGCTCCAGCCCCATGGCTTCATGCTTTTGTAAAAATGGAACCATGCTACATATACTTTAGAGGTTTGACTCTTTTTATTTAACAGTATGTTTGTGAGTATGCAAACTTTCATTTTTTTTTTTAATAGCACCAGGGATCAAGTCCAGTTTTCATGCTTGCTCAGTGAGCCACATCCTGGCCAAACATAATTGGAGGGTGGGGAGCAGAGGTGCTAGAGACTGGGTCCAAAGCCTCACACATACATGCAAAGCAAGTATATACTACTACCATTCAAAAACTTTTAACTAATAAGAGGGGTTGGGCCACACTTGTGGTGCTCAGGGCATATGGGGTGCCAGGAACTGAACCAGAGGCAGTGATGTGTAAAACAAGACCCACCTGCTGTACTATCACTCTGGCTCCCATGTAAAAGCTTTTGATTTTCCTGTAGGCTCTGAATATAATCCAAATTAAAATTCTTTTTTCTCAGCTGGTGAATTCTTGGTTTTATCCAAGCAGTGTTCAGGAGCTACTCCTGAACTGGGTGCTAGGGGACCATGTGGTACCAAGGATCAAATCTGGGTTTCCCACATGCAAAGCATGCACTCCAATCCGTTGTCTTTTGCCAACATCTATGCCCACTGTGCTCATTCTCACAGGCATCTTATTTCATTTTTTTCTTTGATTTCTGGAGTCACACTTACTAGTACTCAGGGGTGACTCCCAGCCCAGTGCTCAGGGAAGCATGATGCTAGGAATGGGACTGGAGCTCCTGAACACAAAGCATTCACTCCAGCCCTTGGCTCTATCTCTCCAGCCCAAGTATTAGTTCAAGTATTAGAGATATTTTTCCCAATTATTTTTCTCGCTAGTTCTTTCCGTTATTCTCCATTATAGGCATCTGCTGCCTCCCTTTATAGCACCTATTACAATCTATAATGATATATCTGCTTACATGATTATATCTGTCTTCCCCACTAGACTTCACATGAGTAGAGAAAACATGAACTCTGTTTTGTTCACCAGTGTATACCTAGCACGTAATATAGTGGCTAACATGAAGTAGGCATTAATATTGAAAGACCACGTTCCGTCAGCCCCAGTGGTCCCATTTTCTTTTTCTTTTTCCCTCATACCAGCTGCTACCCTGTCCCCATTAACCATCCCTCTACCCAAACGAGCACTGAGGATCAAACCCATCGCCTCACACATGCAAGGAATGTGCTTGTTCTACTACTAAACTATGATTCCTGGTCCTTAGTGTTATTTTTCTTTTCTCATACTATTTAATCTATTTTATTATCGGTTCTTTCTCAAAAAGCTTGTAATGTTGGCGGTCCATATATTCTTTATTTACTTGCCTAATTTCTGAGGGAGGCGGAGTTTTGGGCAAAATCTAGTGATGCTTCAGGTGTTACTCTCAGCCCTGTGCTCAGGGAATGCTCCCAGCAGTGCTCAAGGGACCATGTGGTACTAGGGAACAAAACCAGGCCTCCTACATGCTCACTCTCCAGGTTATTTCTCAGTCTAAGACTAACATCTTAACGGCCTGATTAAAACAATTTGGGGGGGGGGGTTTGTTTTTTGATTACACCCAGCGATGCTCAGAGGTTACTCCTGCTCTGCACTCAAGATTTATTCCTGGGGGCTAGAGCGATAGCACAGCGGGTAAGGCATTTGCCTTACACACAACCAACCCGGGTTTGATTCCCGGCATCTCATATGGTCCCCCAAGCACCACCAGGAGTAATTCCTGGGTGCAGAGCCAGGAGTAACCCCTGAGCATTGCTGGGTGTGACCCAAAAAGAGAAAAAAAAAAGATTTATTCCTGGCGGTGCTTTGGGAGACCATGCTGGGGATCAAACCCGGGTCAGCCCTCCCCAGAAGACTATCGCGCCGGCCCTAAAACAAGTCTTGATAATAATCTGTCCTAGCTACCAATTCCCCTAGATTTTTTTTCTATTGCACTCCATACACAGTAGGTCTTTTGCAGAGTTTGATGATTGATTATGGTATTTATGTTAAAGTAACAGTGGCTTCCCCCCCCCCACATGGTCATATGGTAATTTAACCCAGGTTTTCACATATGCAAGGCAACTATTTATCACTGGGCCACATCCCTGGCTCCCAGTGCTTGAACACTAGCAGGTATGGCCCCAAAACAAAATAATAATAATTTTAAAAACTTAATACACAAAAATTTTAGTGATTGTATAAGCTATAAAAATATTATTCTATGCAGATAAAATGAAAATAGGGGACCAAATACAAGCATATAGGGTCTTGAGAGGTGCACCTAACTTTTTAGACATATATAAAATAGAAGAGGTAAATTAAACAGCTGGTGAATTCAAAATAAGACATTTATAAATAATAAATGCCGCCAGAAACACAGCTCAATGTTAGACTGTATGCTTTACCTGTATGAGGCCATGGGTTTGACCCTCAGCACCATAAAAACACAAAATAAAAAATTTTTAAAGAACAATGCTAGGCTGGGGAAGGAATTCGGGCAATAACGGATGACATTAAAATTCCTCACAATGTAAGATGTCTCTAGAAAGTAAATCAATAAAAACAACAACATCTAAAAAAAGGTTAGCAATACTTGCTATATTTGTCTTATAGTTGGGGATTTTGGGGTTGGTTTGGTTTTTTTTTTCAGGTTTTGGTTTATTTTGGGGTTTTTTGTTTTTAGAGCCACACCCAAGCTGCTCAGGACTTACTCCTGGCCCTGAGCTCAGGGATCACTCCTAGTGAGGCTCAGGGGAGCATATGGGGTGCTGAGGATCGAACCCGGGTCATCTGTGTGCAAGTCAAGCACCCTACCCACAGTACTACTGCTCCTACCTGTCTCACCTTTTAAAGTGGTATTTTCCAGCTCTTCCCAAGTCCCCGCCCCAATTCTAATACACCAGCAATGAAGTGAAATAGAAAGATCCCAAACTTGAGGACCAGTCATATCTGAGTTCAAATCACTGCTCTGTTCCCTCATTAGCTCTGGTAGTAATTGCTTTGAGCTCAGATCCCTAAGTTACAAAGTAAGGATAACGACTACTTCAAAATTATTACTTTTTCCTTATTATCACCCAAAATATTGAGTTGGTATTTTAATTTAATTCTTTCCTTATGAATATACAATGGGCCAATGGTTGATGAGGTCCATTCTCAGGATTCAAGGGTGGAAACACAGTATTACAAAACAGTCTACAGAAAAATAGAATGGTATCAGGGAAAGGCTACATGCCATGCATACATGAGGCCCCAGGATTCAATCCCTATAACTGGCAAAGAAAAAGAAAAGTAATAGAATGGTTAAAGATAAATGAGAAGGTAGAAGTAAAATATGAAGCTTCTCCTAGAATAGGTTCCCAGGTATACTGCCCCTTTTTCAGTTTAAAAAAAAAATCACTAGGAAAACCCTGGGAATCTACTTTCCTTAATTAAACATAAAGCTAGACCCTGCAACTGCACCCAAAACTACTACAATAGTCCTGCCCACCATTCCTATACTCCACCCCCACCCCCCTAACACACACACACACACACACACACACACACACATACACACTAGTCTACGAGTTCATAGTTAATTTTCAAGCCTTTTCCAAGACTAAACCAAACAGACTGGGACAGATTCAGTGAGTTGAGAAAATACAAAAAGGAAAACATAATTAAGTCTTCTCAGCAAGACATCAGTTTTACCTAATGTATTCCTTTAAGGGAATATCAGCCAAACAAGTTATAAACATTAAGGATATTCTGTCACAGGTGGAAGGGCAAGGCCTTCAATTTTATAGCATCCCCACCCTTAAGAATTATTTGAACAACCGTAATGTGTGTAAAGTACTTTTGAAGTATAGCCCATGATGCTAAGCTTTATATTTTGGGAGATCTTCAAAAAGAAAACGAAAGTGAGAATTCAAAATTACTCTTTGGGATTTTGGGGTAATTCCCCACCCCTCCTAAATCTTCTTCCTAAAAATGAAAATTTGATTTCATTTCTTTTTTTCCTTTCTTTTTTTTTTCTTTTTGAGGCACACTCACAGCACCAGCAGTGCTCAGGGGTTACTCTTGGCTCTGCACTCCTGGCAGGCTTGGGGAACCATACAGGATGCTGGGAATCAAACCCAGGTCAGCCATGTGCAAGGCAAATGCACTACCCATTGTACTATGGCCCCTAACGATTCCTTTTAAATACATCTTTCCCCTGTCCCCATCTCTCCCTATCTTACTCTTCTCATGCAACCAAAAAAATACACAAGATTTCCCTATCTGCTATAAAGCTGGAACACTGACTCTCTAGTATTCATTCAAATCTCAACCTGGACATAAGAACTTCATAATATTCCCATGGGTCACTCTGCTAACCATTTCCTAAAAGACAAGCCAGTTTACAGTAATGAAGTTAGAATTGGTTATTACACAACTGTATACCTTTGTCAAAGTTCATCAAACAGCACACTTAAAATTGATGACCTTTACTATAGGTAAATTATACTTCAGTAAAGCTGATTTTTAAATGTATGCCAACATTCATTCAGCAAATATTTAGTAAGCATCTATTATCTGCATCAAAGCTTATATAGAATCTTTCAACTTGATTATCTGACTTTGTATGTTTATTCTAAGCTGACTTGTCTCTGAAAGTCATGTTAAATTTTAAAAAAAGTTGTTTCTGATGAAGAATGTCACTGTAATGATGTTCCTTTTTATTGCAGAATTGCAATTATCTAACCATCATCTTCCATTACACAAATAAAATCTATACCACCCAGGTATTTTGAATTTCAACATAAATGCACGTATCATTTTTTTAAAAAGTGGGGCTGGGGAAATGGTTGAAAGGGCTGAACCAAAAGATCTGACCCAAAAAACTAAACCAAAAAACAAAATTAAGCACCTATTATAGTGCATACTACTACTACAATCTTTTGTTTGATACCACTAGGGGTGAGAAAAAAAAAAAGAACAACTTTATCATGGAATAGTTTTATTTATTCAAGAGTCCACAATGACCCGATGACTTAGACAAAGGACCAAAAATTTGGCCACCAGATTCTAAATGCAGCATGCTAAGCGTCAATAACCCGAGTCCTTAGAACAGACAGGTCTGAATTCTAGCTCCACTTCTACTAGTTGTAGGTATAAATCATGGCAAAACGCTACTTTATAATTCTCAGTTTGCTCATCTGTGAAAGAGGGATGTCAACTACCACCTCACAGCATTTTGGCCACGTGTGATATAAGCCACGTAGCGTAATTACCAAGCACAGAATATGAAACTCACCAATATTAGTTCCCTTTCTTGATCTTAAAAGTAAAGATCTAAGAACCAAGACTAATTCACAATCCATATTAGTCATGGCAGGTCAATAATGAGCCGACACTTGCCTATATTCATACTCTTAACAAACTCCCTTCCCATCAAACTTTTTTTTTCAAACTTCAGTCACTATGTTTAGAAAAGTGATTTAATTTTAGAAAGCTGGAAAATTCTTCTGAGTAAATCAAGCAAAACTTTAATCTGCCCCAAGGGGAATTCTGAGCAAAATAATCATTTCTGACGAGAAGAATTTTCTGTGAGGGTTATTCAATTTAACCATTTATATGCCACCAAAGTTGCATACAAAGTGATAATAACTGTAATAAGAGTACTGGTATATATTCTGGTAACAGCTAAAGCCCTCGGAGAAATTAAAATTGCACTAGGTAGATGATGTGAATTTTGTGATTATGACCCTAGCTCAGTTCCTTATGCCAGAACTGCGGCAATATGCAAAAAAATGCCCTGAACAAACCCTGTCCCTCAACATACGCCCAAAAGGTAGATAGATGGAGTATTTTCCTCTCAGTGCAAAGATAAGGCACCAACAGCTTCGAAACACGATTTTTTTCCCCAAGGTCATTCAAGTGAAGGAAGGTGCAACAGAGAATCTGCAAGCAGCCTCACGTTTTTCTGGACATCACACTGCAGGGGGTTTTGCTGCTGTAGGATTTTCTTCTCATTAGAGACATGAGGAAGGGGGGGGTTCCTTATTCTCTTCTCCCACCCTCAACCTCAAGTGTGAGCACTGGTCTCGGCATTTCCGAAACAAGCTACAACAAGCTCCGCAGTGTTAGGAAAGGGGCTGACGCGATGAAGAAACAGATGCTCCGGAGCAAGATGGGTCTTTCTCGCAGAGCCTCCTCCAAGGTTATTAGCAGAAACCGCAGGCACCTCGGGGGAGCGCTAAAGCCGGCTCCGAATGCCCCAGCCGGGCCGCCCGGGCAGCGCGGGCTTCCCGCGGGCAGCATCCGCAGCAGCCGGCGGCCACGGGCCGCGCACACCGCACTTCATTCCTGCGCTCCGGGGAGCCCTGGCCCGGGGCCGGCCGGGCGGCTCGGCGGGCGGGGGAGCGCGGGCGGCGGGCGGGCGGGCGCTGCGGAAAGTTCACCGCGGCGGCGGCGGGCGGCCCCCGGCCCGGCCTGCCCGCGTCCCCCTGCAGATTCCACCATTAATTAGTCCTAAGGACTGTCTACTGGCAACTTAAACAAAGCGAATGCCTCGAATTCCTTCCCGGCCCAGCGGTCTGGCTGCGCGACCGGGACGCGGCGGCCCGACAGCTGCGGCGGCCGCACGACCCCTCCCCGTCCGCCCGCGCCCCCGCGGCCGGCTCCCGCAGTCCGGCCCGCACGCCGGCCGAAATCCGGCTCCCAAATCTCCCTCCTCCTCCTTCTCCACCTCCTCCTCCTCCTCCTCCTCCTCCCCGGGAGCTCCGGGCTCTTCCTGTAAGATCACTTCCTTCCTCCCCGGGTGCCCGCGGGCCCCGCGCAGCCCCCTCCCCGGCCCCGCGCCCCGGCCCCCGCGGGGCCCCCGGCCCCTCAGCGCCCCGCCACCAATCCCAAACTCGGCCCTCCAACTCCCCTCAGCCGGACCCACGGACGCGTCCTCTCAGCGATCCGTCCCGAACATTTCTCCTCCGAGTCTCGCTCCCACCCAGAAGTCGCCCACAGCCTTCCCTCCCCCTCCGAAAGAAAAATCTCCACAACTCCGAAAAGATTCTCAAGGTCTCGCCTTCACGACTCTCCCGCCGCGAGCTCTCCCTCCACAAACCCGCTCAAACTCTTTTCCCGCGACCGTAACTTCACACCGCCACCCCCCGGACCCCCCCCTCCCCCCAAATCCCTCCCCCCGCCCCGAGTGCTCCCGCCGGTGGTGCCCGATCGCCCCTGGATGTCCCGACCCCTCGGTGGGGCCGGCCATCCCCTCCAGCCGCCCTCCACGCTCCTGGCCCGCCGGCCCCGGCCTTCAGCGCGGCGATTCCGCCGCCCGCCCGCGGACCCCTCACCTCGGCGGCTCCGGCCCGCGCTCCCGCCTGCCGAGGGACCCGGCGCTCGGCTCCCAGCGGCCGGCGCCTTCTCCGGCTCCCGGGGACTGACAATGAGGGGCGGGGCCAATGTGTGACGTCGGCCGTTCTGGGGCGGGGTCTGAGGTGGGGGGCGGGTCCATTCTTTAGGTCCCGCCCCCATTCTGCCCCCTACTTCCCAGAACTTGAACTCCGCCAAGTTTTTATTGCCTTCCTCGCGAGGTGCCCAGGGCCTCTACTAGTCCCCCGTGGGAAATCGAAATGGACAACAAGATACCTTGTTTTCAACAGGAGCACTCTCAGGAGGGTTATGAGGATTAAATGAGGCAACTCATGTAGAGGTGGTTTAGTCCATGACCTGGTATGGAGTCATTGCTCAACAAATGCTACATCTATTACTCAGCAAATGTGGGAAAGGAACTAAGCTTGGGCTCTAAGATGGCTCCAACAGCATGGATTCTAGTTCTCCATCCGGTGGTTAATGCATTGTGTGATCCTAGACAAGTCCTTCCCTGTCTGTATCTCTCACTTTCACCTTTAAAACCAGCAGAAACCAGAAGATATCAAACCACCCTCCGGAGGTTGAGAGATAGGTGGGGTGCTTGTCTTACACGTAACTGGCCCCCGGTTTGATCGCAATATCCCATATTGCCCTCACCCGCACCCCAGCACCACCAGGAGTAACTACTGAATACAGAGCCAGGAGTAACCCCTGAGCATTGCAAGGTGTGGCCCCAAAACAAACAAAAAAGACCCTCCGATAATTCTGTGACAGATTTCTCACGGATCTGCTATGTGCGAGGTATCTAGTGTCCAGAGAAGTAGGAAGAGGGATCTCTGAAGGGAGCCAAACACAGGGCATAGCCAGAGACTCTCCCAGCAGACGCCCTCCCACATGCTGGCACAGAGCTGCATTCACAAGCCAGGACACAGATGCACTGAGGGCTGCTTCCTCTCTGACTGTAGCAGCATAGCTAGTCTCTTGAGACATCTCTTGTGTAAGCTTCTTATTGCCTATGGAATAAAGGCCAAAGACCTGTCCTGGGCTGCTCTCTTCCCACCTTTATGCACACACATACACATACACACATACATACACACTCAACTGTAGTTTATCCTAGCTTCCATTAGCACACCCACTGCTTTCCCACATTAGCCCCTTTGCTTATGCTCAACTTATAACTCCTCCTAGTCCCCCCTCCACCACTCCCTCTGTATGCTTTGAATACCCATGGTCTTGGGTTAACTCTCAAGTGAGCAGAAACACAGTTCAACTTGAATCAAATTAACCTGCTGATTGTTACTTAGCCCTTCCTCACTTCATTGAGGTTTGAGTTCACACATCGGCTGTAGATATAGTGCAGTTGATAGGGCACTTGCCTTGCTTGAAGCTGAGGAGGTTCTATCCCTGGCATCACACATGGTCCCCAGAGCCCCGCCAGGAAGGAACTTTGAGCACACAGCCAAGAGTACAAATTGAGCACTGCTGGGTCTGGCCTAAAGAGACAAACAAACAAAAACCAGAACTCGCATGCTGGAGGAGCTCTGGTTCAGATACCAGAAAGCCCTGGGATCATATACTCATGTTTGATCCATACCAACTTTTGGGGGACCTCATTCTTCCTCATGTGTAAAATTAGGACAATTAATATAGCACTTATAGTGCATATTTCAAAATTATATACAAACTAGAGGACACATGGGCACAGTATTCCACGAGTAATGTAGTTGCCATTTTTCTGTTCATCAGCATTATTATTATCAACATTTCCAGTTCCAATAAAACACTAGTGATGATCCGTAATGATAGTCACCCAGAGTGATAATCCACTGAATAGCTTCATGTAGAAATTATTTCACAGAGGAAGACTTCAAGATTGAGACAAAGAGGCTCACTAAAAGTCACCTGCAAAGATTTGTTCGCCCTAGAACCGGAACCAACACCCTAGTTTCTACACCTCAGGTGGGTTCTGCAGTCACATCTGACAGCCAGGTGTCTCTGTCACTGGGCAGCCCTCCAAGCTGAAGTCAACTGCGTGTTCTCTCTGCAAGTTCTTTGCAGCAGAGCTGACCTGTTTTTCTCACGCTTTCTCCTCTCCTTTCCTTTATGGGGGAAGCATCTGTGTTAAGCTGCTCTTGGCATCTCCTCAGTCCTCTAGGAGAGCAGCAGCGCTGCACTGGGCATTCCGATTTCTGGCCTGTGGGGGTAGGAAAGAAGCTTTGGGATTTTTATTAATTTCCTGTGCTGCAGACAGGCAAATGGCTGGCTGGCGTGAAATGCCTGGGCCGCTCTGCAAAGTCCCCTAACAAATTTTGATTTGATTTTAGAATACGAAATTCAAATTACCAATTCTGGAGTAAAGTACACATGGTCACAGAATTGGTGTAAGAAAAGAAAGGGTCTTTCCTGGGCTGAAGGGAAAGTGTGGGAGAATAAAGTCACTTGTCTTGCATGAAGCCAACCCTGGTTTAACCCCTGGTACCACAGATGGTCCCTCAAGCACTGCCAAGAGTAATCCCTGAGCACAAAGTCAGGAGTAAGCTCTGAGCACAGTAGGGTGTGACCAGAGCAACACCCTCCCTCACAACTAAATAAATAAACAAATAAAAGTGAGAAAGGAAGGACTTTTCCTGAGTCTCTCCTATGTCCTGATGCCTTGTGCAAATACTGCAAACCCGTGGAGAAGAGAACCCAGACATTAGAAGGGAGGTTTTGAAGGCAAGACTTTCTCCCAGGGACCCACTGTATCAACTACTTATTCATTCACTCACAAGAAGAGCTTTGAATCAGGATCCAAATCCCAGTTCCCCACTTACCAGCTGGGTCATCTTAGATTTTCAAGTCTCAATATCATAGTTTCTCATCATAAAAATTGGAGTAATAATGTTACTTGTGCCATGGTTGTCAGGATTAAAAGAAATCACAGGACTGAAAGAGGTTAACACCAGAACTAGGCATCTCTACTGGCTGCTGTGATGATTTCAACATATCTTCACAGTTAGACTTGTCACATTCTGGTCTCTGGACTAACAAAAGGGCTGTCAGCTCTGACCTCAAGATCTCTGTTGGCAAAATGACCAGGATAGATTTTCATGAATAGAAAAGGTAGATTGGAGAGATAGTACAGAGAAGAGGGCACTTGCATTGCACGTGGCTGACCTGGGTTTGATGCCTGGCACCATATATGGTCACTTGAACACAGATCCAGAAGTGAACCCAAGCACTGCTGAGTGTGCCCCTCTCCAAAAAAAGTTTTGCTACATTAAAAAGAAAAATAAGTGTTTATTGGGGTCCTGTGCTTACAATGTAGTGTATATATGCCTAGTATGTGTATTAAAAATATAGAAACTTTATTCTTTTTTATTCTTCAATTTAAGTGTAACATGAACTTTTTAGTGTTGCTGTTCATTTCTTTGTTTTCTTTGGTCTTTGAACCACACCCAGCAATGTTCAAGGACTATTCTCAGCTCTGTACTTGGGGGTTGCTCTCGGTGGTGCTTAGGGTACCATACAGAGAAAGGAATGGAACCCAGGCCTTTCGCATATAAATCACACACTTATGGGGCTGGAGAGATAGTATATCGGGTAGGGTGCTTGCCTTGAATGTGGCCAACACAGATTAGATTCTCAGTGCCTCATATGATTCCCCAAGGCCTGCCTGGAATGATCTCTGAGCACAAAGCCAGGAGTAAGCCTTGAAAACAACCAGTTGCAGCAAAAAAAGAAAGAAAGAAAGAAAGAAAGAAAGAAAGAAAGAAAGAAAGAAAGAAAGAAAGAAAGAAAGAAAGAAAGAAAGAAAGAAAGAAAGAAAAACCAGAACAAAAACATTTATTTCAGCCTGCTGAGTGACCTCTCCAATTGCTGAAGCAGGAACTTTCAAAGATTTTAGATATTAGGAGGAAAGAAAGGGCATGAGGAGCCGGAGATAGTACAGAGGGTATAGGGCATTTGCCTTGCATGCAGCCGACCCAGGTTCAATCCTCAGCATCCCATATGGTTCCCCCAAGCACCTCCAGGAGTAATTCCTGAGTACAGAGCCAGGAATAACCCCTACGCATCGCTGAGTGTGACCGAAAAAGAAAAAAAAATTAATTAAAAAAAAAAAGGGCATGAGAGCACAGCTGTAAGACTTTGGGCCTCTGAACCAACTGTGGATGCTACCATAGATGTCCCATGGATTTCGGAGCCAGAACAATAGTACAGAAGGTACAACATTTGCTTTGCACGTGGCTGACCTGGGTTCAATCCCTGGCATCCCACTGGGTCGCCTAACCACCACTAGGAGTGATCCCACAGTACAGAACCAGGAGAAACTCCTGAACATCGCTGGGTTCCCACCACCACCACCACCAAAAAATAAGAAATTTCATGTATCCCATCTCAATCTTCATCTCATTCCATGCTGGGATAAGAGAGGGAAGCCCCTGGCCAAACAATTCTCATTTTACCTCCCTCCCCAGAACTTAGCTTTATTTAAACTTTTTGTTTCTTTGGGGCCACACCCTGTAGTGCTCAGGGGTCTAGTTCCAACTTGGTTCATGGGAGTCACATCTGTTGGTGCTTGGGGACACCATGCAGTGACAAGAACGGAACCCAAAGGAAACAATAGGACACTGGGGGAGGGGAAAAGCGTTTGCCTTAGACATAGACTGTGAGGTGGGGTGGAGGGGGTGGGAGGGAAACTGGGGACATTGGTGGAGGGTAGTGGACACTGGATAAGGGATTAGTGCTGGAACAATGTACACCTGAATCTCAATCACAAAGATATTTGTAACTTTGTAATTAGCAGTGATTCAATTAAAAAAAAAAAACTTTAACCCAGAGCACCTGCATGCAGAACACGCACTCCGGCACTTTGAGCTATCTTCCCAGTGCAATGCTTTTGAACTTTTATTGCTATAGCAAGACTCCTAACAGCCAAGGAGAGACGTTTAAGCAGGAAGAATTTTTTCTCCACTCTGCCTCTCCCCAACCTCCTAAAGAATAAAAATATGTCAGCTCTTTTGTCTACTGTGCCTAAACTTGCACTTTCATTTTTTTTTCTGCAATTTAAAATTTTTACAAGGAGCACATATTACTTGACCATCAGGAAAAAGACCAGTAAAAATATACATAAAAGGAAAGCTAACTAGTCTGGGTTCGTTCACTTTTGCTGGTTTGCAAACAATAAATTATAATACAATGTGACTGAGATGATGGTATAGTCATAGAGGAATCAAAGAAAGTGAGAGTGGAAAAGCACAAACAGCACCTTCAATTTCTCCTACCCTCCCCCACCAAAGCACAATTATAAGACTTTTACATTTTATCACATTTCAGGTCACCTATGCAAAAGAAAGTTTGCTTCTTTCCTTTCCTTTATTACAGGTAATACATTCATTCATTCAACAAATACTTATATAGATCCTTTATTGTAAACCAAGTATCAACTATTGGGCACTTAAAAGATAATAGGTCGTATAGATTATAGGAGTCAGTTATTCCTATCTTGCAGATTAAGAAAACAAGACTCAAAAAGGTAAAAAAAAACTTTCCCCAAGTCTCCTATCTAATGGGATCTGAACATCAAAGGCCAGTTCCTGAAGGATGTGGCTGAATCCGAAAGCACTCAGTGGTCATTATCACCTGGCTGGCCTTGGGCAAGTCACTGAACTCCTGCCAGCAGCCATTACCTCATCTCTACAGGGTTAAGGGTAAATCTAATAGTTCATATAAGTTAAACACTTTGTAAGTTGCAACACAGAAAATAAGGGGAAGTTGTTATGTTGGTTTTCCCAGTCACTCAGTCACTCATTTTAGACAGTCTTTCTTGCAGAAACTCATTATCCCCATCCCAAACTGAAACCTCCTCAAGTACCAGAAAAATGTTCATTCTTGGGGGCTGGAGTGATAGCACAGTGGGTGGGGCGTTTGCCTTACACGCGGTCGACCCGGGTTCGAATCCCAGCAACCCATATGGTCTCCTGAGCGCCGCCAGGGGTGGTTCCTGGGTGCACAGCCAGGAGTAATCCCTGTGCATCACCGGGTGTGATGCAAAAAAAAAAAGTTCATTCTTTTCTTTGTTATTTCCTTGATTTATTATTTGCCCCCCCAGAACCTGGGTCATACCTAGTGGTGTTCAGAGGCTCTTGGAGGTGCCAGGGGCTCTTGCATGGACGGCATGCACCACAGCTCTTTGAGCATCTCCCCTCCCTGTTGTTACCTTTGCTGTTGCTGCTGCTGGTGGTGGTAATGCTCATTACCAGCACCTCAAGACCAGGAGATAGTACAGGGGTAAAGGTGCTTGCCTTGCATGTAACAGACCCCAGTTAGATCCCTGGCAATAGATGTGGTCCCCAGAGCACCTCCAGGAGTGATGCTTGAGCACAAATCCATAAGTAAATCCTGAGCATCAAGAAGTGTGGTAAAAAAACAAACAAACACACATATGAGGCATGGGCTCCATACTGAGTTATATCCCTGGCTCATTCCTTTTTGATCCCTCTCTGTTCCCAGTGCAGTGTCTGGCATGCATCCCTCAAACCTTTACTCTCACTTAATTCATAACAAATGGCTGAGATTTCTATCATGGGGCAGGTACATAGATTATCAAACAGCAAAGTTTCCTGCCTCTTGGAGTTTGGGGACTAGAGAGGTAGAGAGGGCTAACACAACAGTAAACAAAATTAATTACTTCATAATAATTGTACCAAGTGCAATAAAGCATCAGACCATGTTAGATATCCTTTGGGGTGCAGAGTTCTGAATCCAAAAAACAGAGAAAGCTGCCTAGAGCTAAGATAGATCAGACAGCTGGTAATTGGAAAAAACTAGTTCTTAACCCAGGAATGCCCAGTTTTAAGTCCAGAGCTGGGGAGATAGCTCAAAGGGCTGGAGCACATATTTTTACATGCTATAGGAAGTTCCCTAAGCACCAGTGGGAGATCTTCCTGAGCAACATGTTGTGAGTAGCACTTGAACACCACTTTCTTTCTTTCTCTCTTTCTCTCTCTCTTTCTTTCTTTCTTTCTTTCTTTCTTTCTTTCTTTCTTTCTTTCTTTCTTTCTTTCTTTCTTTCTTTCTTTCTCAAAAGAAAGAAAATAAGAAAGAAAAAAAATATTCCAGGTGCTAGAACCATGAGAGGGGGCAGAAGCAGTCTCTGATGCAACTGAGAAGGCATGTTTGCTTTAAAGAAGGTAGATTTAGGACTGCAGAGATAGTACAGCAGGTAGGCACTTGCCTTGCACACAACTGACCCTAGTTCAGTCCCAGGCATCCATATGATCCCCTAAGCACTGCCAAGAGTGATTCCTGAGCATAATTGGGTGTGCCCCCCTCTGCAAAAAAAAAAAAAATAGATTTCCAAATGGAACACGGGATGAATTTTTTTTTCTGGAAATATGCCGGCAGGCCTTATAAGTTTGGGAATCTCTGCTCTAAAGCAGTGTTTTGTATCCATATAGACCCATGCAATCTTGCCTAAACGCTTAGGGTGTTCATAAGCACCCAGAGGTCCATCAAAGGACCTTGTCACGGGATTCTCAAAATCTCAGAAAAAGATGCCAAACCCCCATGGGGAACTCAATACCATCCCCACCCACTCCCACACAACTCCCCCACCCACAAACAAAACTTCTGGATTCTATAGGAAGATTCTCAAAATCCAGAAGAAAGATGCTGCAATCCTGGATGGCAAGTCCCTGCAGAGTAAGAGCGAGGCCCTGCAGAGGCAGAGACAAGATGCTAAAAGCCCGTAGAGGAGACAGAGCCCCTCATTAAGGACTGTCCCCTTAGAGGAACCAGGGGACCTCAGAGAGTTAATGCTCTTAACTCCATCAGGGCCATAATACTCTTGAAACTCAGTAGAGAAATGCAACATACAACACCTTACACACACCAAAGTGTCCAGAGAGCTGTGGGAGGCCATCCGTAGTTTCCCAGATAAAGAATTCCTGTTCTGGAGCCGTCTACAAGAACCAGAATCTGGGCTGGGGCAATAGTTCAGCAAGATTGGCACTTGCCTTGCATGCGACGGACCAGGGTTCAGTCCTCGGCATCCCATATGGTCCCGAACTCAGCCAGGAATGATCCCTGGCAGAGCCAGGAGTACACCCTGGGCACCACTGGGTGTGCCATCTCCCTCCTTCCTCGCCAAAAAGGAAAAAAGAAAAAAAGAACCAGAATCCTTCTCTGAGCCTCCCAAGAATCTGGACCACAGAGAGCGACTGAACAGTGCCCACGCCCGCAGCCGGAACACGGCCTAAAAGCTGCTTCACTAGCCTTGACCTTGGACCACTCACCTAGCAGCCCTGGGGACCCAGCGTCTCAAGTCCCCCCGGAGAGCGCTAGCCCCCGTTTCCTCCCCGGCGCGGGTGGGGCGCTGGCGCAGGGAGGGACCCGGGCTGCGGCACGTTCCTGAATCTGGGCTCCGGGAGGCGGGCGGCGGGGGGAGGCGGCGCGTTTGCCGCAGTGACAGCTCCGCGCCGCGGCGGGCCTGGGAAACGGGCGGTGCGGGGCGCGCTCGCGGCCTTTCCCACCCACCCGGCAGGGCGTTCCCGCCGGCCTGCTTCCTGCAGCCCGGGGCAGGGGAGGAGGGCCGGCGCGGTGGGGCCGCTGGGCCTGGCAGGCCTGGTTCCTGGCTTTCTCTTGGCGTTTCCTGAGCCGGACCGGCCGGGGGAGGGGACCCGGCGCAAACCTCCCGCCCCGGGAGCACCGCCAGGAAATCGCGCCCTGGATAAGTCGGGTTCCTCCCCCTCCTCCCTCTCCTCCTTCTCCTCCTCCTCCTCCTCCTCCGCAATGATGCTGCTTGTTGCCCCAGAATCTCGCCGTCCTTACCGCGGGCTTCGATGCGACCCACTTACCCACGCGAGGCAGCCGCGAGACGAAACGGCACATCCCAGACCCCACCACACAGCGAGATTCCAACCCCGTGATGTAAGTTTATTAACTCCATCCTACGGACGAGAAAACGGAGACTTGGAAAACAAGCCAACAAAACAAAACCAACCAAGGGACTTACCCAGGGTCATCGTTGGAAACACAACGACCCATAAAATGATGTGCTTCCCCTCTGCAGCAGGCGTGCACTACAAACGCTCTGAGTCTGTTTTGTCATGGGGTGCTCAGGATCTTTGAAGTTAACTATTGTCCCTATTTTATAAAGGAAGAAACTGAGACCGAGAGAGGCCACGTGCTTCTCCAATGTCACCCAGATACACACAGCAGTTGAGCTAGGAGTTAGACTCTGGTCAGTTTTCAGAGCACAGCCCATCTCACTATTCCACTTTCCCATTACTCAGGGTAACCTGAGTAAGAACCTTGTGTCACTTGTCACTTTTTGGGTCTTCAGAACCCCACCTGAAACTTGGCACAACATAGGTACTCAAGGGGGGAACATGCAAACTAATGAAGCACCTAGCCTGGCACCTAGGACCTTCAGACAAGTGAAAATTCAGCCTATGCTTGAATGTGGCCCAGCTGACAGAATTTCTGCTTTCCCAAGTAGCCCATTTCCCTGCTAGAAGAACATAGTTGTTCTAAAATATAAATATTCTTTCACTCATTATTCATTTTGTTTTGGTTTTTAGACCACACCCAGAAGTGTTTGGGCCTTCCTCCTGGCTCTGTGCTCAGGGATCACTCCTGTCAGGGCTCAGGGGACCAGATGGGGTCCTGAAATTGACCGGGGTTAGCTGTCTGCAAATGCCTTACCTGCTGTATTATCTTTCTGCTCACTGCTCATGTTTCTTGACTTAAAAAAAAAAGAAAAAACTGCCTCATGCCTACGATACATATTGCATGAGATTCTTAAACCTTCTCCCCTTTTTTTGGTTTTATTTTGTTTTGTTATACCTAGCAGAGCTCAGGGTTTACTCCTAGCTCTGCCCTCCAAGATCACTCCTGGCAGGGCCCGGGGGACCATATGGGGTGCTGGGGGTCGAACCCAGGTTGGACACACGCAAGGCAAGCACTCTACCTGCTATATCTTTCTGGCCCTGCCCTCCAATCTTTTTTTCTTTTTTTTTTTTTTTTTTGCTTTTTGGGTCACACCCAGCGATGCTCAGGGGTTACTCCTGGCTTTGCACTCAGGAATTACTCCTGGCGGTGCTTGGGGGACCATATGGGATGCCGGGGATCGAACCCGGGTCGGCTGCGTGCAAGACAAACGCCCTACCCACTGTGCTATCGCTCCGGCCCCTCCAATCTTTTTTTCATATATAAGTTTTTTTTTTCTTTTTGGGTCACACCTGGTGATGCACAGGGGTTACTCCTGGCTCTGCACTCAGGAACCACCCCTGACGGTGCTCAGGGGACCATATGGGATGCTGGGAATCGAACCTGGGTCGGCCCTACCCGCTGTGCTATCGCTCCAGCCCCATGCCCTCCAATCTTTTTTAGGGAATCATGGTACTAGGGATCAAACTCTGGGCTCCCATATGTAAAACACGCACTCTAATCTTTTGAATCACCTCCCTTTTTTAGCCATATTTATAAGGATATGCAGCATACTAAATTGCATTCCTTGTGAACTGATATCAACTAATCACCAAAGATTCCCCTTGCTTTAGAGAAAACCAGTACAGATTACATTTTTTAGCACCCTAGGCAATTTTGTGTTTAGGAGATGTCACATTTCTAGTAGGATAGAGATTAGGTGTGCCATATCCAGACCAAATCCAAATTAAGAAGTATATGTATTGGGCCAGAGTGATGGTATAGGGATCAAGGCATTTGTCTTGCACACAGTTAACTCTGGTTCAATCTCCAGAACCATATATGGTTCCCTGAGCACAGAGCCAGGAGTAAGTTCAAAATAGTTTCCGGTGTGCCCCACCCACCCAAATATATGTTTTCTTGGGTCCAGAAAGATAGCTCAAAGGCTTGAACACATGCTTTACATGCCAGAGACCTGGGTCAGACCCCCAGTATGACATGGTTCCCTGAGTACTTCTGAGAGCAACCCCTGGGCACTGAGCTGGGAGTAACCCCTGAGCATCACCAAGTGTGGCCCAAAAACAAAACAGAACTGTAGAGATGAAGTTGTCTTTTCAGTATGTCCCTTTTTTCCTTCTCATCTGCCAACTTAATACCAACCAGGGTAACCTTGGAAATAACATGGTGAACATGACAGAGCTTTGCTCAGACTGGGTCTAGTTGCTGGGCTGGGCGGGACACACATTGATCTTCTATTATATTTTGGCATTAACATTTCAGGACTTCTCTTTGATGGCAGTTAGTCACTGAACTTTCGTTAACTGCCACTAGGACTAACTCAGGCTTATTGTGAATCCTCCACAGCGTGGCACATAGTCACTCAGCATGGGGTGTGATCTCATAGACATTTACAAAAGACATCCATCAAGTGTGGACTATCCCGCTGACTCAGCTGGTCAGAAATAATCTGCTCATCTGCTTGATGCATTCTGTCCTGTCTATTCCAAGAAGGGTTTTGAGGTGGTTTCCGTTGCAGCCTCAAGACCAGTTGATAGATAATTACAGAGCAGGAATCAAGAAGTAATGAAAGCCTGGACCAACAACCAGTGCAGAAGCCGGAAGGGGAAAAAATGAAAAATTGACTAATTATAGCAGAAATGCTAGACTAAGTTTTCTAAGGATAGTAGCTGTGACAGAGTAAAAGCCCAGGCTTGGAGTTTCCTGGCAGTTGAAGCAAAGAGAGAAATAGAATGAGTTACAAATTATATGGAAAGTAGTCAATATATGATCAGTGAAGCAGATCCTAGAACTAGGTTGAGTGAAACCTATCTCTACTATTACTTACTCGTCATGGGACCTTAATTTCTCTATGCATCTGTTTCTTCATCTGAAAAATGGGACTGAAGGAATAATAAACTGGCCTAGAGAGAGAGTACAGGAAGGAAATTATTTTCCTTTTATGCAGCTAATCCTGATTTGATCCCTGGCACCACATAGGGTCCCTCAAGTACTGCTAGAGTTCACTCTTGAGTGCAGAGATGGAAGTAGTCTCTCAGCGCTGCCAGATATGCCCCCGATATGCAAGAGAAAGAAAGAGAAAGAAAGAAAGAAAGAAAGAAAGAAAGAAAGAAAGAAAGAAAGAAAGAAAGAAAGAAAGAAAGAAAGAAAGAAAGAAAGAAAGAAAGAGAGGGAGAGAGGGAGGAAGGAAGGAAGGAAGGAAGGAAGGAAGGAAGGAAGGAAGGAAGGAAGGAAGGAAGGAAGGAAGGAAAAGAGGGAGGGAGGGAGGGAAGGAGGAAGGGAGGGAGGGAGGAAGAGAAAGAAAGGAAATCCTTCTTGGAATCATTGGGAAAATTATATTAATTAAGTCATATTCTGTTATAGGAGGCCTGGTTAATTAGCATAATAATTGGCTATTGTCTAATAAGAAGAATCAGGTGAGGTGGTTGAATGAAGATAAACAAAATTTCCCCTGTACCAATCTTTCAGAAGAACCCCAACTAATACAATGGACACTTCCTCAATTGGAGTTTTGTGACTACTGTGGGTCTGCCACATGCTTGCTTTTCTGGTTGTATTTGGGGCCAGACAAGCCTTGGAATCCTATGCACTAGATCGATAATCTGTCTCTGAGACAGCTGAACTCAGCTGTGAGAAGCGAAAAGGGTAGTAACAAGCAGACCCAGAGAGATCTGCACACCTCTTCAATCTTTTTCTTCATCTGTACCATAGAGATAATAACAAATAGCCCCTCAGGGTCAGACGTGTGGTTCAGCAGTAGAGCACTTGCCCTGCATGTGTGAAGTCCTGGGTTCAGTTCCTGACACTGCAAAAAATAAAAGTTAAAAAGATAGACTATATCAAATAGTACCTCCTGGAGAGATAGTACAGCAGGTAGGGCTATTACCTTGCATGCTGCCAAATTGGGTTTGATTCCCAGCACCATATATGGTTCCCTGAGCACTATCAAGACAGATCCTTGAGCAGAGACGAGTAAACCCAGAGCACAGTCAAGGTTATCTACATCTCCTTCTACACACACACACACACACACACACCAAAAAAGCACCTCCTGAAGAGAATAATCACAAAGATTCAAAGATTATAGGAAAGACTATATACAAAACACTATGGCACCATAATAAGAGGAAGACTGGAGCACACAAGCACAGACAAAACCCAGAAGAAGCTCACAAAATAAAGCAAGGAAACCTAACCTGAAATTCCTGGAATGTGCAGAGTATTTTCTGGGTGTGCTTACACCTTGGGGTCCTCAAGGAACCATATGGTATACCAGGTATCAAACCTGGGGCTCCCACATTCCAGATATGCATTATAGCTCTTTGAACTGTCTCCTTATTACTGGAGAATAATTCTTTTTGTCCTTAATTTTAAGGCCCTGCCTCATGGCAGTGGGACTACAACCGGTTCAGTGTTTGGAGGTTGCTCCAGGAGGTTCTCAGGGGACCATGTATTGCTGGTAATCAAACCCTGGATTCCTACTTGTGAAGTTCACAGGTGCCAGCCCACTGAGCTATCACTCTGACATTCGAGAATAATTATTTTAAGCAACAGGTTTTTTTATTCACCTTAATTATTTACATATATTTCTGGGGGGGGTCACACTTTTTGGTGCTTAGTAGTTATTCCTGGCTCAAGGAGGGATGGGAGGAAGGAAGTCTGAATGGATGGAAATCAATCACCATCACTACCCCCCCACCACCACACTAGCCTGCAGCTTTTGCTCAGCCTCTTGGTTGATCTCTACTTCTGCACCCTCCACCTTTGTTCTTCCTTTCAAAAGCTAGAGCTAGTCCTACACACTTACCTAAGTCATTCCTCTGCTAAGCAATCATCAGTAGCCCCCCTGTTGCTCCCAGAATAAAGTTCAAAATCAATGGGTTGGATTAATCTCCAGACCTAGCCTATCTGTCCAGCCCTTTGTTCCTTTCAGGCATCTTTGCCCACCAACCTCCCCAATCCTGCCTCAGACTTTCATTGTTTCCAAACCCAGAGACTTTGTACTGCAGTTCATGTGTGATGAGAGAGGACAACATGTGCAAACAGGCTTCCAGACCCAAGTTGCTTGGGAAGCTCTCAGGGCCCATCGGTCTCACCTCCAGAGGCTGTAACTACCTAGACAATAAGTGCTGGGGTGAAAACATTTGGTAAGCTGCAGAAGAAAACTAGGTTTCCTACAGGTCTGTGATGCCTAGCTCTAAGCTTTTAGCACTGCCCTATGCTGTCGTCTTAGCTGAGGTAGAACTCACTCACTCTGTGTGTGTGTGTCTGTGCGTGTGTGTATGTGTGTGTGTGTGTGTGTGTGTGTGTGTGCATTGTCTTGGTGTGGTTCCAGTATGAGAACAGGCTTCCTACCTCACCATTCCTACAAGTTAAGGGAAGTTGATTTGAGTCAGGAAGGTGCCCACCCGGCTTGCATTTCCTCCCCTTTCTCTGGTGTACCCGCGCCACCTAGCGGGCATATGTAAAATAAACCAGGATTTCCCACCACAGTCAAGAGGTGACCAGAATGGGTTTCTCTCCTGTATAAGGCACCAAGGTGGCCTTTCACCCTGGTCTATACCCTACACAAGACTCCAAGGATCACTTGCGCATGGAGTTCTTGGGGAAGGCAGAAACGGATTCAGTCTTACTGTGGAATCTTGGGGCTATTACTGCCACCTCTGGGCAGTTTCCTTTATCTACTCAAAAAAGGGAAGGAAGGGGACCCTACCAGCCCAACAGTTGAGGATTGTGCCTCAGGTTTACCTAGTGATCTGAGGCTCTGCCATCTTCCTGAGGTCAGTGGGCAGATATAAATTCAAGACGAGCAGACTGTTGTCTTTGTCCACTCTATCCCAAGTGTCTGAGATGGGTGATTAATACACAGAAAAATGTGTCCTTAAGCTTGAGGTTGCATTAATAGAAACACTGTATACTCAATAGGGGAGGTGATAGTCCTTCTGTACATGCTTGGAGTGCTGTGTTCAATCTGGGTCTTTGTGTGTGTGTGCACACGTGTGTGTGTGTGTGTGTGTGTGGTTAGTT
The DNA here is from genome assembly GCF_027595985.1 of Sorex araneus. NCBI lineage: Eukaryota > Metazoa > Chordata > Mammalia > Eulipotyphla > Soricidae > Sorex > Sorex araneus. The sequence goes on along the minus strand of NC_073306.1, from coordinate 51,420,982 downwards.
TGTTTTTCTGTTTTTTGAGCCACATCTAGTGGTACTCTGAGCTTACTCCTGCTCTAGGCTCAGGGATCATTCCTGGTGGGGCTCAGGGGTGCAGGGATCAAACCCGGGTTGGCTGTGTACAATGCAAATGCCTTGTATGCTGCACTCTTGCTCTGTCCTCTGTTTAGTTTAGTTTGTTTGTTTGTGAGGTTTTTGGCCACATCTGTGGTACTAATGGGGCTTCCCCCAGCTCATCACTCAGGGTGACTTCCAGTGGTGTTTGGGTGACCATGTGGTACAGGGAATGAACCTAGGCCTCCCACAAGCAAAGTATGTGCTCTAGTCTATTGAGCCACCATGCTGGTCTCCACTTGGGGTCTTTGAATGGAACATGAAGAAAATATAGCCATCCAAAGGAGAGTGAACAAATTGTTATAAAAGGGACCACAAAATCACATTTTATGGGGAACAGTAGAAAATTCCAGGGGCTAGAGAGATAGCACTGGAGGTAGAGCTTTTGTCTTGCATGCAGCCAACTCAGGTTAAATCCCTGACATCCTATATGGTCCCCTGAGCACAGCCAGGAATAACCCCTGAGCTCCACTATGTGTGGCCAAAACAAAAACAAAATAGAAAATCCAGAATATTAACACTGGTTTGAAAAATATGGCTCATGGGAATGGGGAGATATAACAGCAGATAAGCTGTTTGCCTCACAAGGAGCTGACCTAGTTCGGTTCTTGTCATCCCATATGGTCCCCCAAGCCTCCCAGGAGTGATTCCCAAGTTCAGAGCCAGGAGTAGCCCCTAAGCATTGTCAGGTGGTACCCAAAAACAGCCCAGTAGGTAAAGTATAGTTGAGACTGGTCTCTGGGCCCCCAGAAAAGCACCTAGGAGACTTCCTCACCAAATATCTTAATTTCATTCCATCATTCCATCCACACATATATGTATATTCCACATTAATGGCATTTCAGGCATGAGAAAATCAAGGATAAATATGATGAAGAAGTTCTTCCAAGGGCTTCATATGCAGTCTGTGCTTTCGTTTAGACTGAAAACTTCTCCCAGTTTCTAGGGGAGAAGAACCTGTGTCCCTAAGGCCACTCTGGTTGTGTTTGGGGGCCTCTAGGGCCGCTCAATGATACTCAAGAGGCCCCTTGGTGCAAGCAATCCACTCCGGTGCAGGCACATAACCCCTGTACTATCTCCCAGCCCTTGAAATAAAGCAGTAGAAAATGACGAGTGCAGGATCCAGTGCCTGGTATGTACAGGTGTATCTTGTAAGTGTGGTTGTGGTTAAAAAGTTAGAAAAGATGGGGCCAGGGAGATAGCACAGTGGTGAGAGGCTCATGCCTACGTGCATGGGGGATGATTCAATTCCCTGCACTACAAGGTCTTTTGGAAGAGACCTCCAGGCCACTGAGCACTGCTTGGAGTCTGTCCCCATCTCCAAGAAATAATAAAAGTGAGCAATTTGTCACTTGAAGTGTCAACAGTAGCTCTAGGGTTCCTTGGCAGGAGTGCTAAGGGGTCCAATGACTGGTGGAATGGGGATCAGGGAGGAGGCAGATGACAGCACTGCGAGATGTGATTCCTGGCTTTCCTATTGACTTGCTGCTGTGATGCTTTTGGGCAAATTAATTAGCCATTCTGCGCCTCAGTCTTCCCAAATACAAAATAGGGGTCACAGTAGACTCCACTTCATCTACTTGTTAGGGGATCCAGGAAGTCAAGAAAACAAAACGTGTAAGCTGCTTCTCTGAGAATAGTGACCGAGGGGCAGGAGAGATAATACAGTGGGTAGTACAGTGCACAGGGCTTTTGTTTTGGGGTCACCTTGCCCTTTGTACTCTCTCTCTCTCTCCAACCCGAGGAAAATAGTAATCTAATTAGAGCTTTCCTGGATAAAGGTCCTCTCCCACTCCAGGTCTAAAATCTCTACTCCTGTTATTGGGATAAAATCCTTACTCCTGAATTGGGATAACATGCAGGGGTGTGTGTGTGTGTGTGTGTGTGTGTGTGTGTGTGTGTGTGTGTGTGTGTGTGCACCTTCCAGGCAGGAGGTCCCAACTGGATTCCTGGCACTAAGTTGGTCCAAGCATAGCCACGAGACCCCTCCTAAACCTCCAGCACAGAACTGGGAGTAACCCTGAATACCACGATGTGTGGCTCAAAGCACCTCTCCTCCTGCCCTATGCAGGGGCTGCTGAAAGGAGCGCATACACTATCCCATGATTGCCTGATGCAGAGGACCACATGCCTCTGGTCCTTGTCAGTGGTCCTGCAAACACAGCACTGTCACTCCCTCCCCGGGGAGCCAGCCTTGCTGAGGGAGCAGAGGGCCAGGCCACAGGATGGGGTAGGGCACAGACACAGGGAGACACTCTCTGGCTGTCTAATCTGCGCATGCACTTTGCTCTTCAGATAAACTGGGTTCTTTGCGGTATCCAAACGCCATGCAGTTTCCAGAAATGAGCCAGCTGCAGGGGAGCGCTGAGGAGCTGACTTGTGACTCCAGGTCAAATCTGACTCACAGCTTGTTTCAGACTTTGAATCATTCGCGGTGGTTTTTCTTTTTGTTTGTTTGGTTTTGATTTATTTTTTATTTGGGGGCCACACCCAGCAGTGCTCTAGGACTACTTTCAGCTTGGTGCTTACTGCCTAGTGGTGCTCAGGGGATCATGTGGTGCTGGGGATTGAATCCAGACCTCCCAATGCAAAGCATGTACTACAGTCCTTTGAGCCATCACCCTGGCTGTTGTTGTTGTTTTTAGATAAATTATATGAAAGATTTTAATCCAAAGGAATTACCCAGAAAATCCAGAATACCAACGTTTCAAAATCAGCACAGGGGGCTGGGGAAGTGGTTCAGAGGGAGAGTGCTTGCCTCACAGGTCCTGGGTTCACTCCATAGCACCAAAAGATGCTAAGACGCAAAACCCAAAGGAAAACGAATCAGCATAGTCGCACATTTCTGCAGGGCCCGAATCAGGTGAAGAGGAGCAGTGACACCCCACCTCACCTATAGAGGTCTGCTTACCAAGTCCCCACTTCACCCCAGTCCATCACGCCCATTTGCTCTACCCACTCAGGAATGGTCCCACTGGTTCCTTGAAGTTGTAATTTCTGGAAATGTCGCTTTGCAATATTTAGGAACCCAGCCTGGTGGTGGTGGTGACCTCTCATTTGTGCTGCATTTTCTCATCTATTAAAAAAGGAGGAAAATGGGGGTGGGGATGGGGTTCCACAGTAGAGCACTTGTCTTACATGTGTGAGGCCCTGGGTTTGCTTCCTAATACTGAAGAAAAAAAAAAGCCATGAGGGATCCAGGAGATAGCTCAAAGGACTGGAGCACAAGTCTTCTTGTTTGTTTTGTTTTGTTTTGTTTTGTTTTGGGGGTGGGGGTGCGGGTGGGAGCCACACCTGGAAATGCTCAGGGTTTACGGGCTTAATCCTGGTTCTGCACTCAGGAAATTACTTCTGGAAGTGTTTGGGGGGGCCATACGGGACGCTGGGGATCAAACCTAGGTTGGCTGCCTGCAAGGCAAATGCTCTACCTGTGTACTATCTCTCCAGCCCACGGAGCACAAGTCTTGTGTGCACAAGATCTTGAGTTCAATCCCCCACAGTGCATAGTCCCATGAGCACTGTTGAGGTGGCCCTGGGAACCCCCAGCACTGCTGGACCTTCGAGCAGTATTGCATCACCAGACCTTGAACACTGAGTGATGTGGTCAGTTGGCCAAATGCTACCGGAATGACATCCAGAGCCCCTAAACATTGCTTGGGAGCCCCATCCCTGAAGCCCCCAAATGGTACACACAATAAAACCACTTAAATTATTTAAAGACAAAATTAAATAAGGGATGGGAGTAAGTTCAAAGGATAGTGTCCATGTTTACAAGCCAGAGACCTGGTTTAATCTCTGGTCACATGGTTCCCCAAGCACTGCTGGGGAGTGTCACCCAAACACCAAAGCCAGGAGCATCTCCAAGCACTGCTGGGTGTGTCCCTAAAACAAAAACAAAACAAATAAACAGCTGCCTTAAAAACAATCACCATACGCACCCTAAGACTGCAAACTCAAAACAGAGTGATCAGTAAGTAGCCTCCATAAGTCAACTACGATCTCATTCAGTAATCTCCCCTAGTTCTAATGCTACATACAGTGTTGGATACAGCACCCAGGCCTCCCCCCACCACAAGGCTGGCATAAGTGGCTGCCAAATGTGCAGAAATGTAAACTGAGGCTCTCCCTCTAAGGCACAGAGAAAAATGGAATAGTTGGGACAGGTTTCCCAGGCTGCCTTCTTCTCAACCATGTGCATTCCCCACTGCCCTATGCTGCCCCGCCCAGCCAAGTGCCCTTCAGCCCTGACCACGTGCACTAGAGTTAAGGGACTGGACACTGGGGTGTAAATGTGAGTCCTGCTCCCTCACTAGCAGCAGGATACTGGGAAAATCATTGAACTTCTTAGGAGTTTCTGTTTCTTATCTGAGGGATAATAACAGGACCCATGTCATGCAGGTTAAATGAGTTACATTTCATAAAAGGCTCAGGGCAGTACCTGCCTGGGTACACAAGTAAGAGCTCAATAAATGCTAACTTTTGTTATTAATCAGGCACCGACTGTGAGTCAGGTTCTGAGGACAAAGATTAGGGAGAATCCCTGTAGGGTTGCTGGTTTTCTAAGAGATCATAGGTCAGAATGGCATGCTTTGTAAGGGAGTGAGAGGGGTGTCAATGTGCCAACATTCATTTCAATGCGCCAACTCGTCCTGAATATCAGAGGAGTTGAAAGCTCCATGCCTCCAGGATTGGCTGAACAATTTCCTGAAATAAATCTCCTTATAGGTGCACATCCTTCTGATTCCATTTCTCTGGAGAATTCTGATGAAGGAGAGAGGTGAGGGGTGCCAGAGGAGGTGTTCCGAGCAGGGCTAGCAGTGTGGGGTCTGGAGAAGATCGACATGGCCCTGCCCTTGTCCCTGGCAGCTGTAACGGTTCTTGAACGGTGGGGATGCATTTATTGTGAGGCTCTCACAGAGCAGGGAGAGCCAGCAGGTGGCGAGGATTAGGATTCAGAAACCGCCTGATCTGCAGAATGATGTGTGGGAGCCTACGGGAAGAACCGTACCTTCAGTCAGTGAAAGCCACCCCAGCCCCCACTGCCACCCCACAGTTCCATCCTGCAGACAGACGATAGGGTCAGGAGCAGGACAACACAGCTGACTTAAAAGACAGGGCATGTGAGTAGAAGCTGATTCCCAGATTGTTTTTTCTTTCTTTTTTTGGTTTTTGGGTCATACCTGGCCATGCTCAGGACTAACTTCTCCTGGCTCTGCACTCAGAAATCCTTCCTGGCGGGGTTTGGGGGACCATAGGGGGTGCTGGGGAGGGTCAAACCTGGGTCAAGCACATGCAAGGCAAACAGCCACTCTCTGTACTATCACTCTGGTCCAAGAGTCCCAGGTTTTTTTTTCCTGCCCTGTATAAAGAAAGGCCAGTGGGACCTGAGACCAAGAGTCAGCAAAAAGCCTGGGGTGCAGGGGGGTGAGAGAAGAGGCCTGGATCCCAGGCTTCGGAAGAACAGAATGAGGATTGGTGGATAGAAGTTACTAGAAATCTGGGCCAGAGATATAGTACAGCCAGTGGGGCATTTGCCGTGCAGGTTTGATTCCCCAGCATGCCATATGGTCCCCTGAGCACTGCCAGGACAGGAGTGAGCCCCTGAGCACAGTTGGGAATGACTCAAAAACAAACTAACAAACAAAAGAAATTACTAGAACTCAGATTGGTTCCAGTGGGCAGAACAGTCCGTGCTGAGCAGTGGTGGACTGAGATTTCTTGTGGGCACTGCCACTGAGTGTTGCGGGAGGCTTCACCCTCCAAGAGGAGGCTGACCAAGTGCTGCGGGGAGACACAGCCCACTCAGCATCAAACGGGCCTCGATTCAAGCTTGGTGTGAAAAACAGAACAAGTAAAGTGCCTAAAAAGCCAGCCAGATGGTGTGAGTGTGACCTCAGATGAATCACCTCTCCGAGCCTGCATTTCCCCTGCTACCAAGCAGGTGTCAACCAGCTTTTGTGCCTCATCAGAAATCACGGGGACACCTTTTGTTTTATTTTGGGATTTTTTGAGATGCGGGCACCGGTCCTGTGGTGCTTTCGGGGCTACTTCTAGCTCTGTGCTCAGGGTTGTTGCTTGTGGTACTCAGGAGACCATGCAGTGCCAATGACCAAACTAAGGTCCTCACACATGCAAGGCAAGTGCTCTACCACTGAGTCACACTCCTGCTGTTCATTCTATCACTTTGTATTTTTTTTGTGGTTTTTTTTTTAGGGGGGGGACCACATCTAGCGGTGCTTGAGTTTACTTCTAACTCTGTGCCCAGGGATCACACCTGGCACTGCACAAGGAACCAAATGTGGTGTCTGGGATCGAACCAGGAGCAGCTGCATGCAAGGCAAGTACCCCACCTGCTGTACTATCTCTCTGGCCTGCTCGGATCGCCTTTGAAAGCACCCACCAATGATACGCTGTTTGTCACTTTCTGGCTCACCCTGAAACACCCTCTGTCCCCATTTCTCTACCCAAGGCCCCAAACTTGTGTCAACCTGAGAAACTGCCTCATGCAACTCAACCTTACTGCCACCAGGCTTGGCCCTTGCACAGCTGAGGGCCAGGCTACGGGAGAAAATCGTGTGACTTCCTGGGATCTGTTAAGATGCATTAAGCAAGAACAGAAAACTATTGGGCCAGAGCAATAGTACAGCATAGGATGCTTATCTTGCACCAGACCTGCCTGAGTTTGATTCCTGGGACTGAACATGATCCCAAGTTCGGCACCAGGAGTGACCTCTGAGTGCAGAGCCAGGAGTAAGCCCTGTGCACTGATAGGTGTGCAGCACCCCCTTCCCCCATAGAAGATATAAAGGTGCCAGCATTAAGCCATCTGAATATTTACCATTTGCCTAATAAGAAATCTGAGAGTCTGTGCTGAGGTGTGTCAGTGATGTAGTTAAGGAACCAGACTTTCCTCTCTGCCCTCCTCAGGGCATCTGTTGTGTATCTGCAGGATCACAGGCTGGTCACAACAGCTTCCCATCCACGGGATGACTCCAAAGTAAGAAGAATCTTGGTATTTTTTTTGGCACAACTCTCTTTTTCTGAGTATCCTGAGTGTTTTTCCCAAAGTCTTCAACTGATTTCCAGTTACGTTATACATGACCAGTTTGGCCTGGTATGCCTGGCACTGTTCTGATTTTTGTAGGGGGCAGACCCAGTAATGCTCTCGGCTTATCCCTGACTCTGTGCTCAGGGATCACTGTTGGGGGTACTCAGGGGACCCCCTGAGTGCCTCCAAGTATATGGGGTGCCAGGGATCAGGTAGGCCAGCCCCAACTTTTCCAATTTTAGCACTGAAATGCTCTCATCCAAAGAAGCCCCTTATTTCCGACCAGATATGAATCCTCATTCTTCCTCCTTAATTCCATGCACTGAAACAGCATCTATGTCCATCTGCCACACTCCCTGGTAATGGAAATGGCATCATCCCCGTGCCCCAGCTCTGGACATGTGGCTATTTGGACAGGTCTGGGGTGCTGTGAGCCAAGCAGCAGGACTGGTTGCAAGGGGAGTTCCGCTGTGGTGGGGCCCACACTGCGTTTATCAGAAATTAGCCAGGACCCTCCCCCCAGACAGGCTATCTCCGCAGCATGGCAAGGCCCAAGCTGTGAGTCTGCAGCTAAATGTGAGAGATATGCCAGAGAGAAAGCACAGGGCCTGTCTTGCATTTGGCCGACCAGGGTTAGATCTCCAGCATCCCATATGGTTCCCTGAGAACTATGAGGAGTGATTCCTGAGTGCAGAGCCAGGAGTAACCCCTGAGCATCACCAGGTATGGCCCCCCCAAATTCAAAATATATAAATAAAAAACTAAAGCCAGTGGGCCTGAGAGATCATATAGGGGATCAAGTACTTGCCTTGCATAAGGCTAACCCTGGCTGAATCCTGTATATGGTCCCATGAGCACTGCCAACAGAAAGATCTGTGAGCACAGAGAAAGAGCAGCCCTGAGCTCCACTGGGTGTGACCTACCAAGATCAAAACTAAACTAAAATATTAAAAGCAGTGACATAAAGAGCACATCATTTGTAAGCCTGGAAATGGAGTTCCATTGACCCATGCATTCATTTATTAAGAAAATTATTTATTAAGTGTCCATGATGTGCCGGGACCATATATTGTATGACTCCACTTGTAAGAAATATCCAGAATAGGTGATCTATAGACCCAGAGAAAGGTGACTATTACTTAGGGCGAGGGAGGCAGGGGAGCAATGGCTAAAGAGCACATTTCATTCCGGGTTCAGGAATAGTGACTGTGGATATACAATCTGGGAATGCTGCATGCCTGTCATAGGTGACTTGTAGAGTATGTGAATTATACCTCAGTGACATGCTCAGGCACTACTCCCAGTTCAATGTTCAGGGATCATTCCTGGCAATGCTCAGAAAACCACATGGTGCCAAGATCAAACCTGAGTCTCCTGCATGCAAATCAACGTGCTCAGCCCATTGAGCTAGTTGTCTCACCAACAAAGAGGTTCCTTTGACTTGTTGTTTGTTTTGTTTTGGGTCACACCTGAGAGATCCCAGCCTCTATTCCTGGCTCTGTGTTCATAGGTCACTCCTTATGCTGCAGTGACTGTGCAGTGCCAAAGATCAATCAAACCTGGACTTCCTGCATGCAAAGCATGTGCTCCAGCCTTTTGAGCGATCTCTGTGGACCACAATGCCCTTCACAAAGTTTGCTAATCTTTGTTCCAGATGATCAGGAAAGGACTTGAATGAAGCAGAATTTGAGTGTCTCCTTTTGTAAATCAGTCAACATTCTTGAATAGTAAGAGATGGCATTTCCTGAGCAATCATATGCCAGGAACCATGTGAAACAGTTTGCCATCACCCTCTCATTTAGTCCTTATGAAAATTCAACTCAGATACTGACAATCCCCATATAACAGATGAAGAAATTAGACACAGAGCTAGGTGACTTTCTGCAGGACCCACAGCTGCTAAATGGCAGGAGTGGGACCCAATTCTAGGTATTTTGGACTTCACTGTCACTGTCACTGTTCATTGATTTGCTTGAGTGGGCACCAGTAACGTCTTCATTGTGAGACTTGTTACTGTTTTTGGCATTATCGAGTATGCCACAGGTAGCTTGCCAGGCTCTGCTGTGCAGGCGGGATATAGCTTGCTGGGCTCTCTGCCAGTGCCTCGAGCTCCATGGGCTTCCTCTGGACGCCGCCCCATGTCTGGCCAAGCCCCAGGGAGCCGTGGCGCCTAGTGTCCGGGAGCCGTCGCTGCAGCCTGAGTGCCCGTGCCAGGTGCACGGCCAGGCCAGGGCAGCGGCCGCAGGAGCTCCACCGGGAGCGGGACTGGGGAACTGCCTCTGGCTTCATGATGCCAGGATGGACAGTGTAGCTTATGATGCTTATCCCCACCCACCACTTTTGAGACATTGAGCGGAAGCCGGAATACCTCCAGCCGGAGAAGTGCATCCCACCTCTCCTGCCCATGTGGTTCATCCAAGATGGCTGTGGCATTGTCACCTGGTTTCTGGTCCTCTACGCAGAGTTTGTGGTCCTCTTTGTCATGCTGATTCCATCCCAGCACTACCCCTACAGCATCATCAATGGGATTGTGTTCTACGTGCTGGCCTTCCCGGCTCTGGTCTCTCACTGCCGGGCCATGCTGACAGACCCGGAGCTATGCTCAAAGGAAATACCATGAAAGAATTTGGATTTCAAAGTCCTTTTTTTTTTTTAACAACTTAGCCACACATCACATAGTTCCCTGTCCTTTCTCTGAATTCCTGCTCTTTCCCAAATCAGAAAAATGGCCCAAAGAGGAGAAGGAAAATGGGGAAGGGCACACCAGGTATAGAAGGGAGCACTGAGCAATGAGAGGCTTCTGGAAGGGACCCGAAATACTGAGCAAGACAGTAAAGCAGTAGTTCCCAAATAATAAGGCACAGAAATCACCAGTGAAAGAAGAGAGACTTCTTTAAATGTTAAACTCCCAGGTCTTGCTGCCAGTGATTCTGATTCAGAGGTGACTTGAGCTTAGGAGAGCAGGAAAACAACAATAACAAGTTCCCTGGGAACTTCTCATGCCAATGACCCTGGGCCTCACTGGGGAATGCTCAGCAGAAAATTCAAAGACAGCACAAGACTTCTCTGAGCATCCCCGGCCCAATCCTAACATTCCTCCTCCCACCTCCCTCCCAGACACCCCATACTCCTGGCTCCCCTCTCTTCTCCCAGATCCCAGATATCTTTTTTTTCTTTTTGTGTCACACCTGGCAATTCACAGGGGTTATTCCTGGCTCTGCACTCAAGAATTACCCCTGGTGGTGTTCAGGAGACCATATGGGATGCTGGGAATCGAACCCGAGTTGGCCGTATGCAAGGCAAATGTCCTACCCTCTGTGCTATTGCTCCAGCCCCGAGCCCGGATATCTTGCCAGGCCCTCAGGTTCTGCTCTTTTCTACACCTGGCTTGACCTTTCTTTCCATCCTGTTTTCTGCCATTCTTCCCCAAAAGGCCTCATCACATCTCTCCTTCCTGACTCTCCCATCCCACAAAGGTTCATCTTTTGGGAGTCTGCTGTGTCTTCTTGGTGAAGGCTTGCCTGACCACACGAAAGTTTCTTCACTGCATCTGTAAAGTGACAATAAAGAGCAAATGAGAAATTATAAGCAAGCAACACTGTATACAATTAATAAACTATGGCAAAAATTCAAACATATTTTGGTTTGTGGGCCGTACCTGGTAGTGCCTGAAGCCACTCCCAGCTTGAGAGTGGTGCTTGGGAAATCACTCTTGGAAATGCATGTAGTATGGGGGATGGAACCTGAAGCTCCCATATGTGCTGTAGTCCTTTAAGCCAACTCCCTGGCCCCCATTTTTATTCTCCTTTATCTCTAAAATGACAAGAGCTCTTGGGTCAAGTACTGCGCTGAGATGTGCAATTAATACCTGTTATTAATCCCATTTCTCAGTTGAGTAAAATGCAACAGGGTTACACAGAAACTTGTCCAAGTTTACTAAGCCATAAATTGGTAGTACTGGGATCTGAACAGGCTGCAGACCCTCATTTCTAGTGGATCTGAGATGACAAATGCCAGGACGTTGGTCTGGGCCCTAAATGTTGAGGATAGGATTTAAAAGAACTTCCTACCTCCAGGAAAAAGAGGAAAAATTACTCAAAGACTCAAAGACTTTATTGATCATGATACCTCATGCTTTTATTTGATAACACACAACATCTCACATTTTATATGAGAACAGCATATAAAAATACTAAAAAAAACCAAACCAAAACCAAAAAACTAAAAATGGTGTTCCACTCAAAGCTTGGTGGGTTCAAGTTTGTCAGTCTGTTTTGGTGTTGGTGGTGGTTGTGGTGGTGGTGGTGGTGGTGGTGGTGGTGGTGGTGTGTGTGTGTGTGTGTGTGTGTATGTGTGTGTGTGATTGCCACTTTAGAACATTAAGATAATGCAGAGATATTAGGATGAAAGAAAGAGTTCCAGGTAGTGGATCTGGCCCAGTTTCCTCTCTGTTACTCTAATTTGTTGGCATCTCAAATATTGCATCTCTGTTGAATCTCATGGAGATATTTCATTCAAATATTTACTGGGGGGGGGGAAATCACTGAATAACATTTTGCAATTAAGGTGCCATGTGGAATTGAGATTCCTCTACCCTGATGCCAAATTATCTTTCAGTTCAGGTCATTAGTCTTGTCTACCTTCTTCTGAGCTCTATACAAAATGTAGGTAGACCAGAAAGCTTCTTCTATGAACTGGGATTTTTCTATATGGACGGTTTCTTCTCTGAAGGACATCTACAGCCTGTACTGTGGGTCATGGTCTGTCTTCCAACATGGACCATGAAGACAGACTAAGAGAATCCGTGATCTTGTCTCCGTTCACATGGAATCCCAACTTCTGCTGGCTCAAGAAGACAGTGGGAGAAATAATGCTGGACAATTCCATTGATTGAACCCAAACCCAAAACCATACCAGGATTAAACCAAATCTCAGGAAGTTTTTTTCTTTAAATAAAATTCAGATGAGGTGACAGGACACAAAAGCTAAGAATCATCACCAAAGAACACTAGGAGGCTTTCCGGAAATGGATAACATTCTGGAAGGCTTGTCGAAACTCTTCATTAAACACCGTATAGATTATAGGATTGATGAGGGAGTTTAAATAGCCTAGCCAGGTGAAAAAGTCAAAAAGGGCTCGGTGAATCCAGCAGGAGTCCCGGCAGATGGGGAGGACCAAGGATACCACAAAGAAAGGCAGCCAGCAGATGATGAAGGCTCCCAGGATGATACCCAGAGTTTTAGTGGCTTTCCTCTCCCGTGCAGCCGAAATCCTCTTGCGCTCCAAGATGCTATCAGCCAGCTTGATTTTCACGTGATTGAAAAAGAGAGGGGAGCCAGCGGAATGGGAATGCCCCTCATGAAGGCTGGAGTGGAGCGAGCAGAGTGAGGAGCCGGCTGAGCCGGTGATGAGCTGGGCAGTGGTGAAGCGCTTCCCATAGAGCGATGGCGGATTCAGGATGCGGTTCCGGGCAGCCATGTAGATTCGGCCGTAGAGAATGATGAGCAACACAGACGGGATGTAGAAGGCCCCACATGTGGAGTAGATGGTGTAAGAGATCTGAGAAGTGTTCACCACGCAGTCTGAGATCTCTTCATGAGCTTTGGTCTGCCTCCAGAAGAACGGGGGGATGGAGATACAGATGGAGATGACCCAGACCACGGCGATCATGGCAGCCGCATGGCCCGCTGTCCGGCGCTTACTATACTCCAGGGCATCGGTGATGGCCCAGTACCTGTCCAGAGCAATGACACAGAGATGCAGGATGGAGGCTGTGCAGCACGTGATGTCAGAGGACAGCCAGATGTCACACAGGATCTGGCCAAAGCTCCAGGTGCCGGTGGTGGTATAGGCTATGCTGATGGGCATGACCAAGATGGAAACCAAGAGGTCAGTGGTGGCCAGGGAACCGATGAGATAGTTGGCTGGGGTATGGAGCTTCCTGGTGAGGAAGATGGTGGTAAGCACAAAAGCATTGGACAGGACCGTGGCCAGGGTGATGATGGACAGAACCACAGCAAGAGAGATCTGGATTGCCTGGAGGGTTCCTGGGTCCCAAGTATCTGAAGTTCCTTCAGTGCTGAGGGATCTGTTGGAGGCCTCTGGGAGGCTTTTCATGGACTGGTTGGGCAGGGACATTCTAGGTGGTTCTCTCACACCACAGAACTATGCACACACAGATCCTTCTTTCACAACAGTCCTGCCCAAACAACAGTCATCCTTCCTTTACCCATTGGTGCGAGCCTTCCACCCGATAGACCACAGGGACAAGACAGAGACTGAAATTTATTAGTTTGTTTTTGTGCCACATCCAGTGGTACTCAGGGGCTATTGTAGGCTCTGTGCTCAGGAACAACCCCTAGCTGGTTATTCTGGGGACCATATATGGTGTCTGAGGTTGGCTACATGCAAGGAAAGAGCCTTCACCCCTGTATTATCTCTCCAGCCTTGACTTAACTATTTACAGAACACCGAAGAGACCAGTGAGGGTTGAGGAAAGTCTGTACCAAACCAGAAGAATCAGAAGACATCACACTGTTCTTGAACTTTCTGCAGCAGATCAAGCCCAGCAGGTGCATGCTAAAGTTTTTGGGCATTTATCATTTATCAGTGCAGGCTGTGCTCTAAGAATTCTTCCCTTTGGCATTTTGGTACCTCCCAGTGCTTGAAACAGAAACGTGTTGAATGAGAACTTCAGAATCTTTTCCCATTCTGTTCTGAGAAGATTCTAGCTATCAGGTTGCCTTCCCGGAGTTTTTAAATCTCGAGACAAAAAAGGAGTTCCAGCTAATTCAGAGAAGCAGCCCAGTTTTCAAGATTCCTCTTGACACACCATGAAATCCCACCGATCACTCTGAGTCTGAACAGACAAAGTATTCCAGTTACTAAGAGTCTAAGAATGCCTGGGCCGGGCCACAGGACACACAGAACACTGTGGGCTCATCAGGAGGGGCCTGTGTTCAGAAGCTCTGGGACTGAAAAGAGAAGAAAATAATTAGATTCTACAAGGACAAGTTAGACACTTGCGATTACCTCTAAGATTTAAAGGCCATTGCTTAATGCCAGCAGGATGCAGTGAGACCAGCACTCTCCAAAGAGTCAGGAGGACACAGGGCAGTACAATGTCCCCCACCCCCTCAATTCCCAAGGGGACAAAGTATCACAGCTGTTAGAAGTGTCGCAGGCTTGTTCCAAGAACATGAATCGACTCTGTCAGTTGTGAATCAGAAATTATCCTCTCTGTCTTCGGCAATCATAAAAGCTAAGTAAGATAACATGGCAAAAAAAAAAAAATCACCAGGAAATTTTTACAGCATTACTTTCCAGGAAGTAGGTAAGGAGAAGAGGACTTTTTTTCCACTCATTAAAATCTTCCAAGTTTCTGGCGCCAGAGCAATAATAACAGTGAGTAGGGATTTTGCCTTGCATGCGGCTGATCAGGGTTCAATCCCCAGCATCCCATATGGTCCCCTGAGCCTGCCAGCAGTAAGAACTGAGCACCACTGGGTGTGGCCCCCAAACCAGAAAAAAATAAAAAATTTAAAAAAAACTTCCTGGGGTTGGAGTGATAGCACAGCGGGTAGGGTGTTTGCCTTGCACGAGGCTGACCCGGGTTCGATTCCCAACATCCCATATGGTCCCCTGAGCACCACCAGGAGTGATTCCTGAGTGAAGAGCCAGGAGTAACCCCTGTGCATTGCCGGGTATGACCCAAAAAGAAAAAAAAACTTCCTAGTCTCCTAGAGTTAGCATACATAACTCAAAATACGAACCCCAAACCAAACCACCCCCATCTTTTAAAGAAAAGAAATGGATTATTTTTTTTGCTTTTTGGGTCACACCCAGCAATGCTGAGGGGTTACTCCTGGCTTTGCACTCAGGAATTACTCCTGGTGGTGCATGGGGGACCATATGGGATGCCAGGGATTGAACCCGGGTCGGCCGTGTGCAAGGCAAACGCCCTACCCACTGTGCTATCGCTCTGGCCCCTGGATTTTTTTTTAAAGGTGGGGCCACAGGCAGTTGAAGATAAAGGGCTATCCTCATGTTTTACCAGGTGTGGCCCAATCAACCCCCTGAAAACAAACTAAAAAAAAAAAAAAACAAACACTGAATATATTTTACAGCCAATGATCAAATCCAGAAAATACATTCAGTTTTCCAAACAGAAGTGAAGATTCAGTCACAAAAAGAAAATTTCTTTTTCTCTATAGTGTGCCTCTGGCCTTGAATCTGTGTCTCAGAATTTGAACACAGGCAAGCCTGGAAGCTCTTGGGGCTTGCTACCAGTGACAGAGTGAAGCCCGCCCAGGGCTGTCAGGGCAGACGTATTTCTGGCATAACCCCAGCAGGCAGCGCCTGGGGAGATGGGGCTGGTAAGAACACCATGACCCCCTGGTCTCACCTAGGCTGCCTCATTCTCTCCTCCTGTCTTGGGTGGAAAAATGAAATCCCTGTGATTCGTTCTACTTCTTCCAGGTGAACTTAGCAAACAGGTCTGGGAGCATTCATCGCCTGGTAAGGGAAGCCAACATGTAGCTTCAAGTACCCTGTGATGAAGCTGGCAAGGCAGAATTATATTATACACATGGCGGGGGGGTGCATACTTGGTTCAGAGCTAAAGACGATGCAATACTAGAGATTGAACCTGAGGCTCCCACAGGTAAAACATGCACTCCAGTCCGTTGGGCCATCTCTCTGTTCCCTAGATGACATATTTTTTAGAAATGTCATCTTTATGATTATGTATCAAAACACGTTCTAGTTTGTACATTTTAAAGTATATTTATTGGAACAATAAGTAACTGACATCAATCACTGCCATATCATTTAAGGGTATGCGGAATGTCCCGCTGGGAACATTATATTACAGAGAAGAGATAACTAGTCAAAGTCGGGACATAGGACTTTCCCGGTTTCTAGAATGGCAAGAGCAAAGGTACAGAAATGAGAGGATGACAAGATGATCAGCTGGGCAGAGGGCAGAGAGCAAAGGTGGAAAAGAGATTAAGGATCAGGAGGTGGCTGGGGAAGGGGAGGGGATGGAGTTGCAGGTACCAGGGAGCTTTTAGCTTGAACAGGAGCAATCAGGGCTCTGCTCTAACCCTGTTCTGTTTCAGCAACTCTTTCTCCCTTTCTGAGTCTGGGTTTTATCCTCCAGTGGTCCCCCTGCCTGGCCCCTGGGGTGCTATGAGCTTCTACTGCTTCTGGAAAAGCCCGCCTTTGAAACCACTGAGAACTGCGGAGGTGTCAAGAATCATTAACATCCACCTTCCTTCCCCACGGCTTAACTCAGGGCCTTGTGGGGAAGGTTCAGTCAACGGCTATAAACTGATTTGAACAACATTTTAAGCAGCCAAATCTATAACGGTAGTTTCCTCCCCTGTTTCTAAAACTTGGAAGTTTCTCTAAACTCCAACCTTCATCTCTATGTGCTATGAGCCCAGGGACTCTCAAGACCGGGGTTCAAAAGACAGGAGCAGGAGCACATGCTTGCAGATTGGAGCCCTGGCTTTGACCTCTGCAAAGCATTGGGCCCCTATCAGCACAGGTAGGAGGAAGCCTCCCCACACTCCAGAACTGACCTGGGAGTAGCCCCTGGGCAATATCAAATACAGCCTCCGAACAACAAAATTTGCTAAAAGAAGGCCAGAGCAATAGTATAGGAGATAAGGTGCTGGCCTAGCACGTAGTCGATCCAGGTTTAATCTCTGGTGCCACAAACGCCACCAGAAAAGAAAAAAAAAATTTCTAAAAGATACCAGCTTCAAGGAGGGAGACAGTCTCACATTAAGAAATCCAATTATTAAAAAAAAAAATAGAATTATTGGGGCTGGAGCGATAGCACAGTGGGTAGGGCATTTGCCTTGCACGCGGCCGACCCAGGTTCGATTCCCAGCATCCCATATGGTCCCCCGAGCACCACCAGGAGTAATTCCTGAGTGCAAAGCCAGGAGTAACCCCTGAGCATCGCCAGGTGTGACCCAAAAAGCAAAAAAAAAAAAAAAGAAAAAAAAGAAATCCAATTATTTTCCTTCCTCTGTATCTGTCACACCAGTAATACTCAGGGGCTATTCCTGACTCTGTGCTCAGGAGTGACCCATGTGTGATGTCAGGAGATCACATGTGGTGCTGCAGGTAGAGGTAAGGTTGAGTTGAATCTGCAAGCAAGAGCCCTACTTCCTGCACCTTCTCTTTGGCGTAAGAAATCCAGACTTGAGCTACCTGCTCCTCGTCTCAAAGGTCTCACCGGGTTCGAGCCATTTCTAGGCCCGACACTAGCAGTGGGGAATGCGGACACTCTGGCTCCCCACCACAAACAGCAAATGAGGCCTGGGCAGGTGATATCACCTGCCCGAGGCCATCCACAGGAAGCGGAAACAGCTGGTCCAGAGCCTGATCTTTGTTCCCACCCTTTTCCACACTGCCCCAATTCAGGAAGAAAAGCCTCAAGGCACAGGCGCGTGTGTGTTCCCCAGACTGAGGCAGGTTTGTGAGGCCTGAAAATGATGTTCCCTCTGCAACCCCTGAGCCCAGACTCCACCCTAAAGACTCCGGCTGAATCTTCCTCCCACGTGGGAAGGAAAAGTCAGGTTGGACTGCGTGGAATTTTCTCCTTTCCAGACCGTCTGGGTGGGTGAGGTGCTGTCACTTCTCACGGAACGCTGGCGTGCTGGGCCCAAGCCCATGCAGTCACTCCTTGGGTTCCAGACATTCCAGTGACTTCATCTAGTGAAAGGCGTGGGCTTGGGAAGGCTGAAAGGCTGCTGGGTGCTTGCGGGGCAGGAGCTTGGGGTCGGCCTTGCTCAGGAATGCTGGGCTGAAGCTTTGTAGGAAGCCACAGTAATCCAGGGCTCTCTCCCTCCTCCGCTGTCTTCCCCAGACGGCACAAAGTTGGGGGATTTCCCAGGATCCAGTTGTCCCTGGAGGATACCGCCAAACAATTACCCCTCTTCCATCATGCGTCAAAAAATAAAACGGCCATGAGGTACCATTTTTCATCCAGGGAATACATAAAATTAAAAATCGGGGTGTGGGTCTCACAGCGGGTAGGGCATTTACCTTGCATGCGGCAGACCCGCATTCAGCTCCCAGCATCCCATATGGTCCCCCGAGCACCGCCAGAAGTAATTCCTGAGTGCATGGGCCAAAAGTAACCCCTAAGCATCGCCGGGTGTGACCCAAAAAGAAAAAAAATTGGGGTGGGGTGGGGTGTGATAACTCTAAGGGCTTTATGTGCTGGAGTCCCAGGCATCATCCCCCAACACTGCTGGGAGTCTTCCGTGAGCACTGAACAGGGAGTAGTCAGAAAAAAAGAAGCTGATACAGCAGAGCCTGGCAAGCTACCCATGGCGTATTCGATAGGCCAAAAACAGTAACAACAGGTCTCACAACGGAGACGTTATTGGTGCCTGTCGAGCAAATCGATGGACAACAGTGCTACAGTGCTACTGTCAAGTCATTAAGTTAGGGTGCGGGGCAACAGGAATTGTCACCTACCACAAAAGGAGTGCTAATTGGAGAACTCCATTAGCAAACAATTTGGTATTATCTCAAAAAGCTACAGATGTAAAGACCTAATGAGCCAGTAATTCCACTCCCAGGTAGACAGAGAAACCCTTTTAGATGCTCACTAGCAGATGGGAACGAGACTGGTCCTGGTAGGCAGTACTGACTATAATAACAAACAACTAGAAACAACTCAAATGTTCCTTCTCAGTGGAGTGGGCTAGGGCACGGAGTGGCTCAGAGATGCCACAGAAGGTAACCCAAAGTTGCAATTGTCAAAACGGGCGATTTATACAAACTCAACACCACAGTGATAGTACAGCCGATAGGGGCGTTTGCTTTGCACAAAGCCAACCTGGTTCCATCCGGCAAAAACAAAACTAAAAGAAACAAACCGTTTAGGGATAGTGATGCTTGTGGCCGAGCTGTTAAGGAAAGCAGAGAAATGTCAAATGAAAAATTCAGAATAGTGGTTACCCCTGAAGTAGAAAACAAGCAGGAATGTAATCTTGGATAATTTTTTTTTTTGCTTTTTTGGGTCACACCTGGCAATGCACAGGGGTTACTCCTGGTTCTACACTCAGGAATTACTCCTGGCGGTGCTCAGGGACCATATGGGATGCTGGGATTCGAACACGGGTCGGCCGCGTGCAAGGCAAACGCCCTACCTGCTGTGCTATCGCTCCAGCCCCCAATCCTGGATAATTTTTAACAGCAGAAATTGTGTATTTTTGTTTTTAAGGTAGCAGTGAGCATATGGATATTTATTACTATTCTTTATTTTTCTTGGGGAAGGGCAGACCCAGAAGTGGGAACTGTGTGGTGCATGCAGAGTGTAAATTCCAGCCCTTTGGGGCTATATCCCTGGCCCTTTATTTTTATTTATTTATTTTCGATGGTGTTAGATATCAAACCCAAAGCTTTGTACATAGGTAAGGCAAGCACCCTATGCTCCTGTTCCCTTAGGAAGACATATGGGAAACATTCCTGAAACATAGGCAATAATAGAAAATTATGTTACCTCCCCACATGGCAGAGCCTGGCAAGCTACCCGTGGCGTATTTGATATGCCAAAAACAGTAACAATAAGTCTCACAATGGAATCGTTACTGGTGCCCGCTTGAGCAAATCGATGAGCAATGGGATGACAGTGATACAGTGATATGTTACCTGAATTGGAAAAAAAAAATCACACAGATGCCTAACATAGTAAATGATAACTTCTCTGATTTCTCTGTGACTTCTCCAACTAAACTCAGGTCTTTAGGATACAAGGTGTCTCTGCTCACCGGAAGCAGGGCCAGAACACCAGATACAGCCCATCACAGTGAGTGGCTTCTGCCCTGTGAGAACCACGGCCACATCAGAGTAATTCCTGCCCGCCCACCCAGCTCCCAGCTCCCGGGAGCCACAGCCAATGCAGCAGGATGCTCAGTAGCCTCTCCCTCACCAGCAGCCCACAGACCTGTCACACTCCGAGAGTCACAGTCCGAAGCTCTTTTTTTTGTTTTGTTTTTTTGTTTTTTTTCTTTTTGGGTCACACCCGGCGATGCGCAGGGGTTACTCCTGGCTCTGCACTCAGGAATTACTCCTTGCGGTGCTCAGGGGACCATATGGGATGCTGGGGATCGAACCCGGGTTGGCTGCGTGCAAGGCAAACGCCCTACTCGCTGTGCTATCGCTCCAGCCCCAACAGTCCGAAGCTCTTGCATCTCTTTTTGCTGTTGCTGCTGGTTTGGTTTTTTGGACCACACCTGGCAGTGCTCAGGGCTTACTCCTGGCTCTGTGCTCCCAGCAGGGTTCATGTGGCTTTTGTGGGGATGGAACCTGGGGTTGGCCAGTTGTGAGACAAATGCCTTCCTTCTTCTACTATCTCTCCAGTCCTGGAAGTGCCTTGACTGAGGGTAGAGAGCAAAAAGCAAGCAAACATACCTAGGTCCCAATCCCTAATTGTTCTGCAGAGCTGGGCTTCTTAAACTTTTCCCAGTCACCAACACCCTTTTGCCCGGGAAATACAACAGGGATGAGAGCTTCCGAGGAACGCCTCACATTGACAATATTTTGATTTGAAATTGCTTATCCTTGCATGCTCAGAAGAATTTTATTGTTTTCAAATCTCTGCAACCCCATATAGGGGTCACAATACATGTTTAAGAAATTAGGCTATAGGAGTAATTCCAGAACGCAGGGCCAGGAATAACACCCAAGCATTGCAGGGGTTGTGTCTACCCCCCTTCTGGCTCCCCACGCGAACAAACAAAGAAACAAACAAAAACGGAATTAAGCTATAGACTACCTCTGACCCTGCTGATTGGACTAGGGTGGACATGTGACCCAAAACAAACCAATCAGATTTTTTTTTGCTTTTTTTGGGTCACACCTGACCATGCACAGGAGTTACTCCTGGCTCTACACTCAGGAATTACTCCTTTCGGTGCTCAGGGGACCATATGGGATGCTAGGAATCGAACCTGGGTCGGCCGCGTGCAAGGCAAACGCCCTACCTGCTGTGCTATCGCTCCGGCCCCGAACTAATCAGATTTATGCAGCCTTGCTCCTAGAAATGATGAAGGGCAGCTGAAATTGGTCCTGCTCTTACCCAATCCAGGACAAATTTGGGGGAAGCAAGAGGGTCATAAATAGGAAAGCTACTCTCCTTCAGAGAGAGGTAAGAGAATGGAGTAGAGAAAGGAGGGAGGGAGAGAGAGAGAGAGAGAGAGAGAGAGAGAGAGAGAGAGAGAGAGAGAGAGAGAGAGAATCACTTGTCCTAGGAGAGAGAAGAGAGATGTGCCTATCCTTGAATGGCCTTGAGTGACATCTATACACCAGCATACTCATTTGTACCAGCTACACAGGCCGGGTGGGGGGCTGGGGGGAGTGTGTGGGGGGGAGGTTTACTGTGGTTCTTGGTAGTGGAATATGTGCACTGGTGAAGGGATGGGTGTTCGAGCATTGTGTAACTGAGACTTAAGCCTGAAAGCTTTGTAACTTTCCACATGGTGATTCAATAAAAAAATAAAAATAAATAAAATTTTTAAAAAATCATGAGAAATAGTAAGATTGGGATTTTAGTTCTTTCCTGCCAAACAAATCCTCACCTCTTCTTCCTCCTCTGTCAATCTGGTAACAGCATCTTTCTCCCAGCACTGCTGTGTGGATTCCATGAAGGAGGCATAGCAGGCACGGCATGGCTTGTCCAAAGCACAGCATTTTTTGTTTTTTTTAATGACTCTTTACTTAAGCTCCCACCTAGAGCTTATACGGCTTGCAGGAAGATCAGTCACCTCCCCTTTTCAAAATATCTTTATTTTAACTAAGTGAGTCATAAAAGCTTGCCAGAAACAAAGAGGATATATGGGTTTAATGTATCCTCAGACGCCAGGCTCATCCTTTTGAAGGGAAAAAAAAATTTTTCAACAAGCCGCTGCTGCGATAAAGATTTGTTGCAGTAGAATAAATCCCCCACAACGGAATTTGGGTCTGTTCTATCTCTAAAAGCTGTGCGGGGCAGCTGAGTGAGTCCTAGATGGGAAAATCGGCCTCCACGAATCTAAAGAGAGCTTTCTATTTCACAAAGTGCTCCTACAGCTGGTATTTCATCTCATTCTCTGCTGAATGGGACCTCCCACTGTCTCAGCTTTTGCCTGGTAAAATCAGGGTATGAAGTCTATCTCCAGGAGGGCTGTCGGGAGGGCAAAACAAATATGGGGCGAGGGAACTCCTATAAGGTTTTAACAGGGGCTGGGTCTGTCTGTCTTTGTTTATCTGTGTCTGTGTATAAGCTTTAAATTATAATCAGTATATTGAGCATGTCATTATTTTACCTCACTTTGGTTAATTATAGTCTAGAAAATGTCAAAATAAAAAATAGCCACCCCCATGCTTCCCCCTCTGGAATCCAAGCACAACAAAGGCATTTATAAATCTATTAGCGCAGTTAAAATGTTAAAGGCCTAAACAAATCAAATATTGACAAGAACTTAGAAGAACTGGAACTCCCAGACATTTCTGGTGGCAGGCACAAAATAATAGAACTAATCTAGAAATTATGTTGGAAGTTTCTTAAAAATGTAAACATACAGCAACCAATCCCAGAGGGCACCACGGTACCAGAGATCCCTCAGGGTCCCATACTGAGTCAATTTTGCCGGGGCACCCCAGATGGGGCAGATGCAGTTTTCCCGCCTACTCCAGATGGAATCCCGGCGTCCAAAAGCTCCCACAAGCAAGGCCCAGGTATTCGGGTACCAGGACTAAATCTCCAGGCCTCATGGCAGCAGAGGCACCGGGCCATCCCACCGTGCTCTCTGTCCGCTCCCCGGCCTAGCTGTCAAGCCCACAAGCTTCCGCTGGGTGCCATCTTGGCACACCAACAGCCTTGGCCCAGAGACTCCCAGTTGAATCCCAAAATGGATTAGTGCCCTACAGAGATGTCTCTGGAACCCAACCATCTACAATCTAGGATCCCCGAAGCATGCAGCTGCTTTAGAAATGAGCAATGGAAAATAAATTACCTAGCGTCTGCCCCTGGCAGGCAAGCTTGAATGATGATCGGAAAATTCGGGCAAAACATAATGCCCAAAAGGAGAGAGAGAGAGAGAGAGAGAGAGAGAGAGAGAGAGAGAGAGAGAGAGAGAGAGAGAGAGAGAAAGAGAGAGAGAGAGAGAGAGAGAGAGAGAGAGAGTATTGGGCAGGGTGAGGACTGGGATGGGGGAGCAGGATACTGGGGACACTGGTGGTAGAAAATGTGCCCTGGTGGAGGATGGGTGTTTGATCATTGTATGGCTGAATCTCAAACATGAAAGTTCTATAACTGTATCTCATGGTGATTCAATAAAATTAAAAAAAAATTAAACACATCGGAGCTGGAGAGCTAATATAGTAAGTAAGCAGCTTGCCTTGCACATGACTGTCCCAGGTTGGATCCCCAGCAACCCAAATTGTTCCCCTGAATACCACCAGGAGTAATTCCTGATTGCAGAGACAAGAATAACCCCTGAGCATTGCCGGGTGTGGTCCCCTAAAATAAAATGGTTAAACAAGTGCGTGTGTGTGGTGGGGGGGGGGGTGTGGAGGGCTGAGGATAGGTAAGATAGAGGAGAGATCACTATGACAATAATAGCTGGGAATGATCACACTGGACAAGATCTGAGGGTTAAAAGTAGTAAGGGATATTCTTGATAATCTTTCAGTATCAATATTTCAAACCACGATGCTCAAAAGGGGAGAGAGAGGAGGAGGAGGAGGAGGAGGAGGAGGAGGACAGCACCTGCCATAGAGGCAGAGTGTGGGGAGTGGGGGGTGATGGGAAAGAACCTGGGGACACTGGTGCTGGGAAATGTACACTGGTGGAGGGATGGGGGTTAAAATACTGTATTTCTGAAATCCAATCATGAACAGCTTTGTAATGGTCTATCTCACAGTGATTCAATAAAAAGTTTGTTTTGGCACAGCGGCCACTCAACACCTTTGTTGCAAACCACAACAGCTAATTAGAGAGAGAAAGCAGAAGGGAATGCCTTGCCACAGTGGCAGGGTGGGGTGGGGGGGAGATGGGATTGGGGAGGGTGGGAGGGACACTGGGTTTACGGGTGGTGGAGAATGGGCACTGGTGAAGGGATGGGTTCCCAAACTTTGTATGAGGGAAGTGTGAGCACAGAAGTGTATAAATCTGTAACTGTACCCTCACGGTGATTCTCTAATTAAAAATAAATAAATTAAAAAAAAAAATTTTTTTTTTTTTTTTTTTTTTGGTTTTTTGGGTCACACCTGGCTCTGCACAGGGGTTACTCCTGGCTCTGCACTCAGGAATTACCCCTGGCGGTGCTCAGGGGACCATATGGGATGCTGGGATTCGAACTCGGGTTGGCCGCGTGCAAGGCAAACGCCCTACCCGCTGTGCTATCGCTCCAGCCCCAAAAAATTTTTTTAAATACAATTTTTAAAAGTTAAATATTTTTGAATATATGATAATTTGGTATATTCTAAAAAAATCACTATAAATGCAAACTCTATATACAAATGTTTATAGTGGGGATCGGAATAGTAGTACAGTGGGTAGTGCTCTTAACTTGCATGCAGCCAACCCAAATTTGATCCCTGGCACTCCATGTGCTACCCCGCCAGCCCTTCCAGGAGTGACCCCTGAGTACAGAGTCAGAAATAAACCTTGAGCACTGCCAGTTGGGGCCCAAAAACAAACAAAATAATAAAAATGTTCATAGTGTTATTGGAAAACTGGAAAGAATACTCAAATTAGAAAGAATACAGAAATCCATCAACAAGGATTGGGGATATTGTCATCAGTGAAGCACATGTCTCACATGTGAGAGGCACTGGGTTGGATTCCCAGTCCCACCCCAAATATCATCAACAGATGGATAAATTATTTTCAGTCCACATAATGAATTTCTACTCAGCATCAAGTTGCAGGAATACACAAAATAATTATATTTGAAAGTGGCAAAACTGAAAAAATTGTGCCTACCTCATGATTCCATTATACGAGGTAGCACTGTAGCACTGTAGCACTGTCTTCCCGTTGTTCATCGATTTGCTCAAGCGGGCACCAGTCAAGTCTCCATTGTGAGACTTGTTGTTACTGTTTTTGGCATATTGAATATGCCACAGGTAGCTTGCCAGGCTCTGCCGTGCGGACAAGATACTCTCAGTGGCTTTCTGGGCTCTCTGAGAGGGACGAAGAAATCGAACCCGGGTCGGCCACATGCAAGGCAAATACCCTACCTGAAATATGAGGTAATACTAACTGATAGTGGGGAAAAAAACAAATCAGTGGTTTCCTAGGCATGAGGAATAGTTAGAAGATAGGGAAGGATCATACAAAGGACCACAAAGAAGTTTGTATGCTCATTATCTTGACTACACTTAAAGTTTCATGATTGTATAATTATTTCAACTCTGTACATATACTTACATATGTGCAAATAGATAAATATTTGTGCATTTAAATATGTTCAGTTTATGGGCTGGAGCAATAGCACAGCGAGTAGGATGTTTGCCTTGCACTCGGCCAGCCCGGGTTCGATTCCCAGCATCCCATATGGGCCTCTGAGCACCACCAGGGGTGATTCCTGAGTGCAGAGCCAGGAGTAACCCCTGTGCATCGCCGGGTGTGACCCAAAAAGAAAAAAAAAGTTGAGTTTATTGTACTTAATTATACCTCAAAAAGGTTATTAAAACAAAAAAGAAAAAAAAACAAAGACATGTGCACTAAAAGGCATAGATAAGAATGGTTTGTAAGAACACCATTTAACCCCCTCTGGAAATTGCCCAAAAATCAACAGCAGAATGGATAAATCATGGCACATATTTATATAGCAGTGAGAATGAATGCCTGCTCCTCACTGTACAGAACCACTTGGATGAGTCTCACAGACATAATGAAGAAGTTCAAATTTCATGAATCACGCTATTTACGACAGTCCGGATCTGAAAACAATTCAAGTGTCCAACTACAGATGACCAGATAAATATGTTGTGATATATACACAATTTAAAACTGCTCAGCTATTAAGAAAGATGAAATCTTGACTTCTACAATATGAATGTACTTGGAAATGTTTGTTTTAAGCAAAATAAGTCAAAAGGAGAGAGAAAATAATTACGGATGATCTCCTTCGTTTGTGGTACAAAAAGAAACATAGCAAGGAAATAGACAATGTTCATTGAAAACGTACCTTTAGACTCAGATCACAAAATTGAAATAGCAATGTGTGTGTTTCTAAGGGGAGTGGGTAAAAAAGGTCCAGTGGACTGTGTGTGTGTATGTGTGTGTGTGTGTGTGTGTGTGTGTGTGTGTGTGCACGCGCGTGCGCGCCTATATGTATGGGGTGGGGGAGATATTGACACTTAGAAGGTAGAAGTGGTATGGAAGCACAGAAATCTAAAGCACATAAACATTTACATCCTCTCAAATAAATGCTATATCGACCACAAAAGCCCTAGATGCTCAGGACTTACTCCTGACTCTGCATCGCTTCTGGAGGGCTTGGAGGACCATATAAGGTGCCAGGGATCCAACCTGGGTTAGTAAGTGCCCTGCCCCGCTGTACTATCTCTCCAGCCCCAATCAAAAATAAATCTTTTAAAATTATAAAAAATAACATAAACACAGGCAAGTGCGGGGGAGATAGCTCAAAGGGCTAGTGCACATACTTTGCATGCAGGAGGCCCAGTTCAAGTCCCTGAAGCACGTGGTTTTCCCACCAGCACCCTCTATCCCGCCAGCACTGATTCCCGGCATCCCATATGGTCCCCTGAGCACTGCCAGGAGTGACTCCTGAGTGCAGAGCCAGGAGTAACCCCTGAGTATCACCGGGTGTGACCCAAAAAGAAAAAAAAAGTATATATATATATGTGTATATATATATATACATGTGTATATATACATATATACACATATATATACATATATTCAAGAGAACACGCAGCAAAGGTGACCCATACTAATGGAAATCATGCCAGGGTGCTATCCATGTCAGGGGGCAGGGGTGCGCACCTATGGAAGAGGGCATGGGAGCAGAGGGAACAGAGACAAAATAGGCTCTGGGTAAAGGTCCTGTTTTCTTTGGGAAATTTCATCAGAGTGTACATTGTTACTTTGGACAGCTTTTTTTTTTAAAGTCTTTATAGGGCCCACACCTGGTAGTACTGGCGGCTTGGGCCATTCCCAGCAGAGCTCAGCCCTGTGCAACTCAGGGCCTCACATGTGCTAGGCATATGGGCTACCACTGGAACTATCTCCCAGCCCTTTGGTACTTTTGTTTTTTTATAAAAGAGAGTTAGGGATATAGCTCAGTGGTAGACCACATGCCTCACATGTGTGAGGTTCTAATCAATGCCCTTAACTGCCACAGTGTTTTTCATATTAAAAAAAAAACACTGAAAAAAATTAAAATGTTTGCCCCAAAAGGCAGTATTTAAGAGGGGCTGGGAAGATAGCTCAAAGGCTGGTGTGAATGCCTTACATAGAAAGGCCCCAGTTCTGATTTCTAGCCCAGCATCACGGGCCAAAGCTCTAGCAGCCCCTAGCCACTGTTCAGGGCCTCCCTTCTCCAAAATCTTGTTATTCAGTGCCTCAGAACATCACACACCAGTTCCACTGATCAAAGGGAGACTCTGGTTTTGTCATTTAATCTCCTTGAGCTGTTCCTTCATGTGGAAAACTGCAGTGATTCAATCCCAAACTCCAATGTGTGCTCTATTTGAGTCTGCTGAACAGAAAGCACCAGTCATACAGGAACCGTTGTACAAATTAGCATTAGTTATTACAGTCCCTCCCTGGCAAACCATGAAGCAATTCTATAATGATGCAATCCAATCTAATCAGCTGAGACTGTTGATACGCAGAGAGGCGAGTGACTTGCCCAAGATCACACAGCAAATTTAAGCATCTCTTCCATTCAGCTTCTTCACCTATTTTATCTTCCCTTACCTCCCTCTATCAAAAGGGGGAATATAGGGCTGGAGAAATAGTTCAATGGCTGGAGCTCATGCTTTGATGCAGGAAACGCAGGCTCGATCCCTAGTACCTAGCACTGCATGGTCCCCTGAGCACAAAGCCAGGAGTAGCCACAATTCACTACTGGGGAAGGAAAGAAGGAAGGAAGGAAGGAAGGAAGGAAGAAAGGAAGGAAGGAAGGAAGGAAGGAAGGAAGGAAGGAAGGAAGGAAGGAAGGGAAGGAGGGAGGGAGGGAGGGAGGGAGGGAGGGAGGGAGGGAGGGAGGGAGGGAGGAAAAGGTTGGAGCAGACCAGTGATTCTCTTGTGCATTGGAATAATGTGGGGAGATTTTGAAAATCACAAATATTGTTAAAAAATACAGATGTCTAGGGGCCAGAATGATAGAGCAGGTAGAGATTTGCCTTGCACACAACTGACCAGGGCTCGATCCTCACCACCTCATAGCACTGCCGAGCATAACTTACTGAATATATATGAGTCATAGCACTCCGAGCACTGCCAGGAGTGATTTCTGAGGCAGAGCAGGAATAAGTCCTGAGCATTACCAAGTGTGGCCCAAAATTTTAAAAAATATTAAAAACACAGATGTCTAGGCCTCATTCTCTGGGCAGAGCCCAAGCATTGAGATTATTTTAAAGCTCCCCAAGGGTTTTCAAGGGGCAGCAGAGATAAAAAAAAAAAAATCCTGACCTGAATGATCTCTGGGGAGCTTCAACACTGAAAAAAAAAAAAAAGTCAAAGACAGCCTCCCAGAACCGTTCCAGCTGGCATAGGACCATTTAGAGATTTGACTTGGAAGAGAAGAATAAGTGAGATAGATCATTTGGGGGGAAAAAATCAAAGATGGGGCTGAAGAGATAGTACAGTGGGTAGGGTGTCTGCCTTGAATGTGCTGACCCGATTTAAATCCCCAGTACCCCACATGGTGCCCCAATTCGCAAGAAGTGATCCCTGAGCTCAGAATTCAGAGTAAGCCCTGAGCATCACGAGGTGTGGCCCCAAAACAGGATCTGGTAAGTCCAGGTTTGATTCCCGGCACCTCATGGTTTCCCTGAGCACTGCAAGGAGTAAGCATTAAGCTGGGAGTATCCCCCACTATCACCAGATATGACCCCCTAAGCGGGGAGGAAGGTAGAAGACAGGTGAAGCTTTTTTCAAAGCCTTTGCAAGGGTAAGTTGGATTACACTCAGCAGTGCTCAGGGTGATTCTTAGCTCTCTGCTCAAGTGTGGCCCCTGGAGGTGCTCAGGGGCCACATGTGGTGCTGGGAATTCAAATCATGGGCTGACTTCATGCAAGGCGTCTAACCCCTGTACTATCTCTCTGGTCCACAAAGGTGTGGTTTTGCAAGCAGGAGGCTGGGCAAGGTTTCCCAGGAGTGATATCTGAGCACAGAACCAGAAGTAACCTGTACTTTTTGCTCCTCTGCCCTGAGCACTGCCAAAAACAAAAATGAACAGGCAAAAAGATCCCCCCACCCTGTCAATTTCTCTCCTCTGTGTGTGTGTGTGTCTCTCTCTCTCTTCCTCTCTGTGTCTGTGT
Organism: Sorex araneus; assembly: GCF_027595985.1. Classification (NCBI taxonomy): domain Eukaryota; kingdom Metazoa; phylum Chordata; class Mammalia; order Eulipotyphla; family Soricidae; genus Sorex; species Sorex araneus. Next base: position 51,391,292 of record NC_073306.1, on the reverse strand, counting down.
CTGTCTGTCTCTCTCTCTGTGTCTGTGTCTCTGTCTGTCTCTTTGTCTGTCTCTGTATCTCTGTCTCTGTCTCTCTCTCTCTCTCCTGTCTCTTAAGTATACTAGGGGACCAATTGTGGGAGCAGAGCCATAGGGCAGCTGGCAGCTGGCAGGAAGCCTTTGGTCCCAGGGCTCCGGCTGCCCCTCCCCCCGGATGCTGCACATCTGGATCCCCAGAGAGCACTTGAGCTGCCTCTTCAGGCCAGAGGAGAAGCTGTCTTCCTCAGACCGAATAAACAAAACTCTAACAGGAATTCATTTCCTAGAAATTAAACACTGAGTGTGTTCATGTTTACAGGATCCAAACTCACTCTTCACCAGCTGCTTTCCCTGCTGGGCGGCACAATGCAGCGTGATTAAGAGCACAAGTTTGGGAATCAGGTAGGCTAAATTGGTTGTGCCCCCCCACCCCCATATGCCCCCATTTGCTACTGACTAGCTCTGTGATCTTGGGCAACTTACTTACCCTCTCTGAGCCTGTTTCTCCAAGAATTAAATAGCTCTTTACTTAAAGCCTACCTTAGGCTGGCCTGAGAAATTCAGGTGCTCATCCTGCACTTAAGCTCTGGAGACCAGACAGAATTACATGATAGCATGCTGGGAGCCCCAAGGAAGGGTGAGGGACAGGAACAGCCTGACTCTGAGATCCCCTTTGATGGTGGTTTTGAAGCTGAGCTCAGAAGAACCCAGAATTTGCAAGTGAAGAGAGGAGTGCAGACCAATGGGCTCTGCCACAGGACGGAAGCTCAGAGAGCCCTTCCTGACCCGCCTCCCAGGTGTGTGTTCTTTAACTACCATTGCTGACCTCTTCAGAGGCCAGAGACCAGCCCTTCCCCCTCATTCTCCTTCCTGATCACCATCACTCAGCAAAAAGAACTACCTCAAGTTTGGCCAAGGGCAACCTGCAAAATCACCCCTCTCGAGCCTGGAGCAATCATACAACAGGCAGGCTTTTCATGGCGGACCAGGGTTCAATCCCCAGCACCCCATATGGTCCCCTGAGCTTACTAGCAGTGATTCCTGAGCACAGAGCCAGAAGTCATCCCTGAGCACCACTGAGTGTGGCAATAAAACAAAACAACAAAGTCCCCTCACTCCTCTGAGCCTGCGTGCTGACGCTTCCCTGCTCCTGGACACCCTCCCTTGCATGTCCTCCACCATCTCTGGACAATTGTCCACTCTAGTGGTCTAGTTAAACGTCACTCTGGACTCATCTGGACTGGGTCTTCTTACTGACCTCCTGTCTTTCTGTCGGTCTTGAGTTTTGGCAGGGTGAGGCCAGTGTCTCGGGGTGGTGGGGGAGGGGTGGGGTGGGGGGCAGGGTACTGTTCCCCATAATCTAACAGGCCAACTTCAGTGTTTCACCCTCAGGTCAGAATTCAACTGTCTCCCCTAAGCCCAAACCCATCCCGTTCTTTCCACCCAACTGGGGCCAGCTTTCTCCTCATACCACCTGGACCCCTGGACCTCAAGGTCACGATTCCTACTGCTATTCTCTCACCATCCTACTACATCCAGGTTTGTGGGATTCTCTCCCACAAGATTTTATAATCCTGGAACTGGGACCCCTTCCCCATCAGGGTTCATACTTGACAGTGGTTCAGTAACAAGTGACCGATTGACTCAAAGAATGAATGAAAGAATATGACAATTTTATCTTTGACTTCCTAAGCTGTACTTTTGGCTCCTCTGCCCTGGGTAGCCCACAGGGGGTCCAGATTCGACCAAGCACCCAAGCCTGTCCTGTCTCTGTCCTGGGAAGCATCAGGCTGTTCTTACTCTTCCATCCCTAACACTCCTCCCTTCCTTTTGCCCTAAGGCTTGGACCAGTTACTTCTCAGTTATGAGCAAGGACACAGAGGCTCCCAAAGGTAATCTGACTGGCACAAAGTCACACAACCAGGTCCAGGGCTTTACTCTGAGCCACCAACACTTCCTTTCAGCAGGTTCTATCTCTCTCCTCTGACTTGAAACATAGCTCTGGCCTTCGTGGCCTGTTTTAGACTTGTCCTTCAGCCTGGAAATATAGTCTTTCCTCCTCTTCGTCTATATATTAGGGGGGAGTTGGGGAACACCCTGTGGTGCTTAGGGCTTATTCCTGGCTCTGCACTCAGGGATCATTCTTGGCAGGGCTCGGAGAACCACATGGGGTACTGGAGATGGAACCTGGCTGCAGGTTCCATCTGCAAGTGACCCACTCGCTGATCCCTCTATATTTATTTCTCTCTCTGTTCTCTGAGGACTTCTCAAGGTCATCTCTGGTCAACTTGATAGGAACTCCTCCTCTCTTCTCCCATCTTTTTCCTTCCCTCTTCCTCCTTCTCTTACGGGGAATCAAAGTCAGAGCTTTATGCATGCAAGATACATACTCTACCACAGATCCTATAGCTGAACGTCGCTGTAAGATGTTCTGCCCTCCCAGGACTCCAGTGCCTGCAGCATAGAAAGCTTATGATCTATTTAAGAACAATTAAAAAAAAAGATAAGAAAACACCTCCTCTTGGGTCCTGAAACATAGTACAGTAGATAAGGTGCTTGTCTTGCACGCGGCCGACCTGGGTTTGATCCCTGGATTCCCATATGATCTCCTGAGCCCCATCAGGAGTGATCCTTAGCTCAAAGCCAGGAGTAAACCCTGAGCACCTCCAGATGTGGCCCTAAAAGCAAAATAAATAAATAAATAAATAAACTCTTCTTGTAAGACTCGAGCGAGCCCTTGAGTATCTCCTCTCTCCTTTTCAAAACTCTCCAACAGTTGGGGCAGGGGGAGGAGGAGATACAGAGATAGTTGAGTCATTTGCCTTGCATGTAGCTGACCCCATTTTGATTGCCTCGGGCACTGCATATGATCCCCTGAGCTCTGCCAGGAGCTACCCCAGAGCACAGAACTAGGAGTAAACCCTGAGCACTGCTGAGTATGGCCCCCGAAGCAAACCACCTCTCCATTGGTTCCTACCTCACTCACTAAAATCCCAAACTTTCACCATGGAGCAAAGATCCCACTTTATCCTCCCCCTGCCCCCCACCAAGCCCAGTTTCATCTCTGGCCTCATCTCTTACCAGCTCCAAGTTGCCCTTAAAATAGCACCTGGGGCCTGAGGCAACTCTCACCCTCCACCACAGGCAACCTAGGGCAACTCCCACCCTCCACCAGAGTGCCTGGCTTTATGCTCATTTTAGCACCTTACCCTGGTGATATTTTTCTGCTGGTTTGTTTATTACTTATCTGCCAACACCTCCCCCACCCCAGCCCTCAACATGCGCCTTCCTTCCCCTCATCACTTTATCCCCAGGGCCTAGAACAGTGCCTGTCTGACAATAAATAGATGTGTCTGTGGCCTGAGGAGACGAACACATCTGAGTCATGCGCATCAAGGTGGTAACTAAAGGCAGTGGCGTGGATGAGATCACCCCCAGAGAAGGGCAGCTAGGAGGAGAGGAGAGCTTGGGAGAGCAACCTGGTAATGGCTGGAAAGAAGGGGAAACCAATCGGGGTCTGAGAGAGAGAGTTCAAAGGTGAAGGTGCTTGCCTAGCATGCAACTGTGGCCAAACGCTGGTTCAAATCCGACACCCGAGATGGGGTCTCTTGAACACTGCCAAGTGTGCTCCTGGGCATAAAGTCAGGGGTGGCCCCTGAGCAGTGCAGGGTGTGACCCACCAACAATAAAAAAATCAGAGAAGAGGGAACCTGCAAAAGCAGCAAAGACATGCGGCCAGAGCCATAGTACAGCGGGTAGGGCATTTGCCCGGCACGTGGCCAACCCAGGTTCGATCCCCAGCATCCCATATGCTCCCCCGAGGACCTCCAGGAATACTTCCTGAGTGCAGAGCCACGGGTAACCCCTGAGCATCGCAGGGTGTGACCCCCCCCCAAAAAAAAAACAGCAAAGACAAAGGAGAAAAGATAGCACAGAGCTAAGTGGCAATGGCTCCAGAAAAAGGTTTCTGGAGGAAAAGAGCGAGCAGCAGGGGCTGCCTTGGCAGAGAAAGGACATGGAAGGCTGAGCAGAGGCCGGGGAGGTGGCCCAGAGGGCTGGAGCACATGCTCTGCATGCAGACGGCCTGGATTGGATTCCTGGCACTGCATCGTCTCCTGAGACAACCCCCTCCCCAACAAGCACCAAATCAGGCATAGCCCCTAAGCACCACCAGGAGTGACCTCAAAACAAAAACAAACAAAAAGATTGAACAGTGCCTGCAAACCAGCTCCGTAGAGGACACGGGGGCCCTTGGCAGACCCCTGGCCCTGGTGGCATCAGACTAGGGGAGCAATCCTAGGAGCAGAGCAGCTGGGCACACCACATTCTGCCCTCGACCCCGGCCGGGCAAGGGCCGAGTCTGACACTCTGCATCTCTACTCAGAATCTCGTCATTCTTATCACAAAGAATAGTCATCCTTCTGCGGCCTGAAAGGAAGGTAGGCTGCAGGCACCCCCAAGCTGCGGATGCCCCCCTAGATCTGACCTGTGGTCTAGTTTCTGCTAGTGCTCAGCCCTGCCCCTCCTATGCCATCCACTAGGTCCTGGCTACCCAAGGCCTCCATGATAGACACACATCTCCCCACCAGAGGGACAGGCCCCCAATGCCTTGCAGTGCTGTAGGTAAAAGGTACCTCAATGTTCATGTGATCCAGAGGCTGTGGGGTCCATGCAGCAGAGACCCTCGGTCTGAGCTTGATGAGGAAACTGGGGCGGTCAAGTTCAAGGTGCAGATGGGGACGTGGCACCCAGAGGATGGTCCGGAGCCAGGTCCTGCTCTCATCCCCATTTCACAGAGCAGGTAACTACGGTCTGAGAGTGCAAGGGCTTTCTCAAGGCCACCCAGTAAACAGTGGAACTCCCATTGCCCACCTGACAATCGTTGTTCTCAATCCTGAAACTTCCCCAGAGCATATGTTCTCTTACAAGCAGCGTGACCTTGGGCGAGATTTATTCCTCACACTCCCCAACGCGAATAAACCAGCTTTTCTTCCAGATCTGACATCATGCGATGCGCTAGAATTCCAAGAGAACTTTACAGTAAATAGCGAGGCATCCGTACTCGGGTCATTTATTGCCGCGGGTCCCTCCATCTGATCGATGTGCAGACTGAGAGTGGGGAGGCAGACAGGGCCCTGCCCAAGGTCACAAAGCAACTCAGGAAGCCCCCCGCCACTACGCAGGGCGCTCCTGCAACTCCCCTTTAGAAAAGGGGGCGGCCCCGCCGCAGCACCGCGCCCCACCTGGCCGGCAGGGGGCAGCGCCCAGCTTCCCTCGCACGCAGGGCCCCACGTGGGGGCGTCGCAGACCCCTACCCTCGGGGTGCGCCTCCAGCCCCACCAGCTCTGGCTTCAGCGCGGGTCGCCCCAAACGCGTGCCCGGGATGCAGCAGACTACCGCGGCGCTGCTCTGGCCCACCCCTCTAATCCTGGGCTCCGGACGGCGCCCCCCGACCATCCCCTCGAGCTGCGCCTCCGGGACCCTCTGCCCCGCGCGCGCCCCTCCCGCCCGAAGGCGCGGGCACGCGGGACGCTGCGGCTTTCCGAGGCCCCAAAGAGGGGCACAGGGGCGCCCCCAGCCCCGCCCTGGCTCCCCCGGGACGGCCGCTGCGGCCCCTGCGCGCCCCTGCCCGGGCGGCACTCAGCTCCGAGCGCTTACCCGCTCCCGGGCCCCGCAGGTGCCGACCCCGCCGGGCTGGCCAGCCCGCGTCCGGTCTGCTCATGCAGCGCCGCGTCTCGCCGCTGGCGGCCGCCGCATCTCCACCGCGACCCCCAGCCGAGCTCCGGGCACCGCCCGGGGGGCTCTTCCCTGGCCCGCGCCCTCGCGATCCCGCCCCTCCGAGCGCCCTGCGGCGGCTCCTCCGCGCTCCCCTTCCCGCGCCTGCCGCTCCCCGCGCTCCCCTCCTTCTGCTCCTCCCCCGCGAGGCTCCCTGAGCACTCGGCCCCCCGCCCGCCTGCAGGGAGGTGCGGCCCGGGCAGCCCCGAGCCCCGCCGCCGCCTTAGCTCAAGACCCCCCGGGTGGGTGGGCGCCAGGAACCGAGGGAGGGGCAGCCCCAGCAAAGCTCCCGGGTGCCCACCTGTAGGAGAACGCAGTGAGCTGAGTACGGTGGTCGGGAGCGGTGGGCCAGGCGTAGGGAGCCATCGGGATAGACCTTGTCCCCTCGCTGGATTTTTTTTCCCCTCCTCGTAACAAATATTTATTGATCGGGGCCCTAGGCGCTGACGGATGGCACCGGAAAAAAAAAATCCGATGGGGACTCAAGCAGCTTACATGAATGTAACAAGTAAAACAGGAGATGTTTATAAAGGTAAAAGGTGTGACGGAAAATAAAGCAGGAAAGGGAGCTAGAGAGAGGCCTGCAGGCTTTGCAGAGGGGCACCTGGAGACTTGGCTGGGGAAAAATCATTGGATGAAAGGCTGGGTGTGGGGCAGGGAGCCCTGCAGCAAGGTGGGGAAATAGCTTTCCACGCCCAAGGACAGTCCATGACCAGCAGTTCTGGGGCTCAGGTCTGCAAGGCAGGGAAGGGACAGCCCCCTCCCTCCCTCAGACAGCAGATTCTGAACGCTGACCCAACCACTCAGCTCCAGCCCTGGGAGGGCACGCTGGGTTGACCTTGTCTGGTTCCAGAGGACTAGGGTCGAGAGAAGACTTTAGCATGTGGAGCCACAGAGAGAGTACAGAGGTCCGTGTGTCCATCAGGGGTACAACATGTGGTCCCTCAAGCACCACCAGGAGCGTTCCCTGAGCACAGAGCCAAGAGGAAGCCCTGAGAACTGCTAATTGTGAGCTAAGAAACAAAAACCCGAAAATAAAACCATATATATACATATATCATCATCATCATCATCCTGTTGATCGTCGAATTTCTCAAGCAGTCTCAGTAATTAATGTCTCCATTCGTCCTAGCCCTGAGATTTTAAAAGCCTCTCTTTTCTCATCCTTTCAAATGGTGCCTTATTGGAGGCTCTTTCAGGGTCAGGAGAATGAGACCATCATTGTTATTGGTTTTGGCATATGAATACACAATGGGGAGTTTGCAAGGCTCTCCCATGTGGGCAGGAAACTCTCGGTAGCTTGCCAGGTTGTCCCAGAGGGAGAACTAAGCTATAAGATGGGAGCTTGGTTTTAAATCTCTGGTCGTTGGTGGGATTACACTGCACCGGGGGCAGTCCCTGGATGTGACCACCTAGCTGCTGGAAAATGGGGAATCTGGGCAGAAGAAGCCCAGTTCCGATCCAAGCAGGCTTGGAGGTCTCAGCCCAGGTCCCACACTCCTGGGTTTCTCTGCCAGTACCTTCATGTGTGAGGCTCGTCCGAACATGTGGAGAGGGGCCTTGAGCATGGCTGTGGCTAGGCTCTGAAGGTCTTCGGCCGCAGGAGCTCTGCTTGGGGCGGGGAGGGAAACTGAAGCCCACCCACTCCGAGGGGCCCCGGGGAAGACAACCAGGCGTGGGGACAAGATATATATATATATATATATATATATATATATGTATGTATGTATATATATATATATCCTAAACTAAAAAGGGACATGGAGTGTGGGGGGAGATTACTTAGAGGTCAGGACCACATGTTTTGCATGGGAGGGACCTGAGTTTAAACTCCAGTATCACATAGTCCTCTTCACATTACAGGGCTTGGGCTAGCTGCATCTTCAGGCTCTTGCATTGAACCACCAGATGGTAACACAAGAACTGGCCCCAGATCCCCTGAGCACTGCTGGAGAGCCCCCCCCCATCCCACTGATGAGAAAAGATATATTGAGGATTGTCCACAGAAGAGGTCTGAGGAGCCAGCTCTGTGGGTCCAGGTTTCAAACAAGTGGGGCTGGTCTTCTCATGGGGTGTCTAATTGCTCTTCATGCATTTCGAAGCCTCCTGTGTTGGGATTGGTGAAGCATCTACCTTTTTAACATTAGAAAGTCACTGTCCTCAGCAACACTTTTTCCTTTTATTTTCCTTCTTCCTTTTGGTGCTCAGGGCTTCTCCCAGTGGAGTGCTTGGGGTTTTGCTCCCCAGCAGTACCTAGGGGATGTCTGTACACAGCGCCAGGGTTCCAACCCGGGCCTGCCACATGCAAAGCAGGCACTCCAGCCCTTTGAGCTCACTCCCAGGTTCCAGGCAAAATTTCTCGTCATAAAGTCTCCTTAACTGGGTGCAGAGGCCCGCAGCCCCCCTCCCCACTGCCACTTTGGGTTATCTACAGTCCGTACAGCTGTTTGACGTCTGACATCCCAAACAGCCACTGCTCCAGACGTTCTTTGTAGTGTCCTTCTATGTCCTTCTGTCTTCACAAAGTTCCCTCCCCCCCGCTCAGGTCCTTCCCTCCTTTCTGCACACTTCACCCTCCCGATTTACTATCTATCCAATGATTGGCCTGGAGCCTCAATCTCTTTTTTAGAAGGCTGTGATCAATGTTCATTAATAATGCAAAAGTTCTTTTTGTCTTAGTGCAAATCCCAGGCAAATAAATCACTGGCAAATAGACAGGAGTTATCGGCAGCCACACCTTGACTTTCTCAGTTCTTTCCCCTAAGAGGAAATAGGGAGATTTAGGGAGGCCAGTATAGGATTTTCCCCCCCTCTGAGCCCAGCTGCGGTGGCCCACATGAAACATGAAACATCAAGGAGGAGGGGGTCCTGTCTATACAGGCACAGCGTGTGTGGTTGCCACTAGGGTCCCAGCCTGCGATCTTGCAGTTGGAAATTATGCAGCAGGATGAATGCAGATGCACCCCAGGTGTGCATCCTCGGTTAAAAAAAAAAAAAAAAAGTTCCACCAGCCCCAGGAGCTGTGCTGAATGGGGAGGAGGACAGAGAAGAGAGCAGAGCTTGTGCAGGAGTGCGGCAGGCCCTACCGCAGTATTTAACCATCAGAGCAGCAGGAGGTGGGACAAACCATTGAAAGCCCTCACACCCCACCCGCGGGCCTGTCCTCATTCTCAGGAAGGTCACAGCACAGGACAGAAATGGAAAAGCACACCTGCTGTTACACACAGTACTGTGGTGGTGGGGGGCTAGGGGGTGCACACCCCTCCTGGATAGTGGGCAAGGGCACCCTTGCCCCATCCTTCAAGGGAAGAAAAGAGGTTTTTGAGCAAAAAAAAAAAGGGGGGGGCGTGTGGGAAGGGAAGAGAGAAGTTCCCTGATAGGAGGGATATAAGAGGGAACTCTGAGGGGACCCGCCACCCGGCTGGAGTGGGGTAGTTGCTCCTGATGGGGCTGGCAGGGCAGGAAGGGGCCAGATTATGAGGAGTCTGGCAAAGGAACCCCAGATTTTCTCTGAGAGCCCTGGGAGTCGGGAAGGGCCCTGAGGTGGGAGAGGCATTCCTGGACCAGGCAGCTGGCAGTTCCCGGTGCCCTGCTGGGTGGTGTTGTGTGAGTATCAGCAGCAGCAAATCACTGCACCATCCAAATCGACTCAGGCCAGCACAAATGTAGGGTGACTCCCTGGTCAGCTTTTTCCCCCCACTGTGGCTCCCTCATCAGTCAGACTGTCATTGCATCCTAATGTCACTGCTTGGTAACACTGGGTAAGTTGATCTCAATTCTGTGAACCTTGGTTGGCTCACATTAAAGGGTTCTGACAGTATTTCTGTCATGGGGCTACAATGAAGGTACACAGGAAGCCCTCCTGGAGTGTTCCCCATCACAGGATTGAAGGAAGTATTCTTTTTTTTTTTTTTTTTTGCTTTTGGGAGAGGGAGCCAGCAATTCTCAGCCAACCAAGTCATCAGTTCAATGCTGAACAAGTGGTCCTGCTGGTGTCCTGTGGTGCCAGGGATCCCCAGGCCACCCCAGCATTGCTGGAGTCTCCAGGGCAGCACCCAGTGGTGCCACAAGATCATGTGGTGCCAGGAATCAAACCAGCATGCCTAGCATGTATGTTAAGTGCTGTGCTACCTAACCGCTATGCCCCTATGGTCAAAGTGCTATTTTCTAACTATCTTGGGTCTATCTCTCCAGTGGTACAAACTTGGGAAGGTAAAGGTAATTCATGAGAGGGTGAGAGGGAGAGTAAAACTTACTTTGCATGCACCCAAGCTGGGTTTGATCATTGGCACCCATTATGGTCTCCCAAGCCTACTAGGTGTGATTACTCTGAGCACAAAGCCAGGAGTAAGTCCTGAGTATCACTAGATGTGGCAAAAAGTTATTTGTATAGGTTTGCTTCATATCTAGCACTGAGCATGGGATGTTATAGGCATTCAACCAAAGGTGGATGGATGGATGGATGGATGGATGGATGGATGGATGGATCGACGGACAGATGGATGAGTGGATGGAAAGATAGGACATATAAATGGATAAAATGCATGATGAACAAATGGACAAGTAAATTAAGGAAAGAAGAAGCTGCCGAGTCTCCTGTTCCCAGAGATTTCCCTTGCTTGTGATCTGGGAACCAGATGTATCCTTTTCTAAACAGGGTTTAATGAGTTGTATAAAAGGGGATTGGTGTTTAGGACAAGTTTTGTCATCAGACAGTCTGAGGTTTGTCGTTTCTTTGGGGACAGCTGTCTAGACAGAAGGGACATGTGCATGGGGAGAAGCATGAGAATAGGATCCTGGGGTGAATGGCACCCACCCTTCTCGCTAATTTCCTTCTTCATTGGCTCAGGTCCTGGCTGAGCATGTCTGCTATCTGCCCCAGCTGTGGAAATGAGTTCACTGCTTCTACCTGGAGACAATGAAGAGGGCAATGAATAGTGCATGCCCCTCACCAATGGGTGACAGGGTAAAGTGAAGGATGGAAAACACATCGAGAGAGGAACTTATAGTTATCGAGCACTTTTTATGTGCCAAGCTCTATGCTAAGGCTTTATTCTCTGGGAAACCCTGAAAGTCCTTTGTTCCCCTTCACTAGATGAGAAAACAGACATAGAAGTTAGGTGTCTTTCTCTTGAAGGTGAATGATGGGATGGGACCTTAGTTATATCTCGATCCCAAACCATGCTTTTCCCCACAAATTACAAGCCTGATCAGCAAATATTTAGACCAGCATTTCTCAATATTTTCCCAACTGAGGACCTCTTCCAAACTTGATTCCTTCCTTTGGACCCCTTGAAATATTCTGGGAATCTACAGGAGTGCATATAAACTCCAGTTTAGAAACACTGAATTAGAGCACTTCTCTTTACTTAGCACTGTGGTCCATGGTGTGGGATTAGCAAGGGGAGAGAATATGAGGTTTCTAGGACCCATTTAAAGAAAACTGATGGACTCCAGTGCATGATTTGCATGCAGAAGTGGGCTCCAATGCTGGAGTGATAGTACAGTGGGTAAGATGCTTGCCTGGGTTTGATCTCTGGCACCCCATATGGTCCCCCAAATCCCCAGATGTCCCTGAGCACAGAGTCAGAAGTAATCCTTGAACACCTCAGGTGTGACTCCAAAACAAAAACAATCGAAAAAGGTCTGGACACCATCCCTAGGACCACAACCAATACTGACACCAAGCACTGAGCCAGAGTACCTCCTGAGCACTGCCAGATATGGCCCTAACTCCCTCCCCCTACACAAAAGGAGTTTATAACCTAACGAATAGGGAAAGCCTTAACTCTGCATTTCTAGCTCAGGGCTTCACAATGCAGTGAGTGTTAAACAAAGAGCACAGTTCATGAAGGTTGGGAAGGTCTGGAGTTCAAGTTTACCAATCCTATTAGTTTGCAGTTGAAGAAACAGAGTAGAAGGTCTCACTGAAGAGGAGAGTTAGGAACTTGGGCTCTGGAATCATGCACGGTCGGATATCAGCACTTCTACTTACCAATGTTCTCACTTTGGGTGGTCACTTAACCCCAATTACCTTGAAAAAATAAAGGTATATAATTGTGAGGGCCGAGGAAGGTTACCCATGTACAGGATTTAGCATAACCTTTAACATTTTAATCCCATACATGTTTTCACTCTGGCAATAATTAGCTAGTCACACAGACGTAACAGATCTGAACCCTAGTGGCCTTGATTCCTAGCCTGATGCTCTTTCCAGTTTCCCATGTTTCCCTCTGTGTCCATTAAAATGCGGTCGGGGAAAGGGTTCGGAATACAGTTTAGCAGCACAGCACTTGCCTTACATGTCTGAAGCCCTGGGTTGGATTTTCAAATGTGCAAAATAAAATAAAATACAAACTTTGGGCCAGGGAACTCGCTCAGAGGGCTTGAGCACTTGCCTTTTGTAACTGAAGCCCCAGTTTGATCCCCAGCACTGCCTGGTGTAGTCTTGTAGCATCTCATCACCGGACCCCACCGTTGGACCAAGCACAGGGGGCTAATTATCACCAGAAGTGGCCCCAGATCCCCGAGTACTGCTTCAGAGGTCAAAAAAAATTTATTTTAGAATGTGGTCGGGGGAGGATGGGAGTCACCTGAGAGAAGCGGTTCATGGAACCACATGGCTGCAGCCCTTGGGATGAGTGTCCAGGTGATCCCTGACCTCATCTTCCATTACCCCTTCTACCTATGAAGCACGCCCCCTGCCTGCCCCCCTTGGCATGCCTGAGACTCACTTCTAACTGAAGCAGGCACAGAGGCTCCAGATAACATCCTCACACCTTCCATGTAATTTCCTCTGGTCCAGACGGGGTGGGTTCAGCTGGGGAAGCAGCCAACAGGAAATTCCCCAGGAGCCGTGAGGGATGGATGGCCCGGCGCAGTGGTGATACTATCTTCGGTATCTGAGCAGGTCCTGCAGGAGAGCTTTTTCTGTTTATTTTCTTCAGACTTGTAAGGGGAGAATTTAATTAAGAGTTTGATTGCTTTGCCCAGGGAATAGAAATCTGAGGGATAGCAGCAAGGCCCTGTGGCCCTGGAGGTGGCCCTGGAAGGAGGAGCAGCCTCTTGACTTAGCTTAACCTGAGATGGGCTAAAGCTTTGGAAAAATGCAGCTTGCAGGAATGTTGGGTCTGATCCCAAGACAAGCACCTTCCCCTATGGAAACGTGGGGAAATTTTAAATCAGATTTTTTTTTTTTAGCTTTTGGATCACAACTAGCAATGCTCAGGGTTTACTCCCACCTCTGCACTCAGGAGTCACTCCTAGTGGATCTTGGGGGACTATATGGGATGCTAAGAATTTTGAACCCAGGTCAGCCGCTGTGTGCAAGGCAAATGCTTTACCCATTGTACCTGCTTAGTCCCCAGGAAGTCTTAGGTTCTTGCTGCAATTTGTTTTAAAAAGCTCTCTCTCTCTCATATAGATAGATAGATAGATAGATAGATAGATAGATAGATAGATAGATAGATAGATTTTAATGCCTCAGAATCTTTTCATTGATAATGTGTCATTTGAGGACAAGGTGGCTAGGGCCACACCCTGTAACATTCAGGCCTTACTCCTGGCTCTGTGCTCAGGAATCACTCCTGGCTGTGCTGGGGGTGAGGGTGGAGTACATATGTGGTGATTCATAAAAGGACTCTGTCACATGCAAGGCAAGAGTTCCAATTAAACATTTTAAATTTTACTATTGACTTTTCATTATTATTATAGTTAGGAAACATGTTTACAATAGTGTTAAGGCTTATGGTTTTGGTATATACCAGTACTGCATATGGTACACATTTAAAGATATTTAAGCTATGGGCTGGAGAGATAGTACAGTGGGTAAGAGGTTTGCCCTGCATGCAGCTGACCTGGGTTTGATTCTCAGCACCACCAGAAGTGGTGGTCCCCAAACCCTCACCAGGAGGAGTCCCTACGCACAGAGTCTGGAGAAACTCTGAGCATCACTGGATGTGGTCTCAAAACAATGAACAGTGTTTACACTAGCCAGGGAATTTCACAAAGTTCAATATTCCCAATTATCCCCACTCCAAAGGACTTTCCACGGACTGCTGGAATGTAGTGAGAAGTCAGTGAGTCTGAATTCAAATTCTGATGTTTCACCTCTCTGAGCCTCAGTGTCCTCATCTATAAAATGGGAACAACTTTACGCATTCACAGGAGCCACCTCTGAAATGAGAATGATATTTATTTTGCAGAATTAACGGAGGAAGGGAATAAAGGAGACAGGACCTGGAAAATAGAAGGGAGATAATATGTCACAGAGGAAAAGAAAACGGGCTTAGGACTTAGGCCAGGGAGAAAATTCTAGCTCTATTTGCTCACGGGCTATGTGCCTGGGGCAAAAATGGCCAATCTTTTGAGTTTTCTCATCTGTGGAAGAGGAAGGTTAGTGCCTCCTACACTGGGTTGTGGTGAGAATTAAGTGAAACAAAATATGGAAGTCCATGCTGTTGGCCCACAGTAGTCCTCATTCACAAAATATTTGCTCAATTTGAACCCCTTCAGCAATGCCATCACCACCAGGTCCCCAGGGAGGACAGGAGTTTCTAAGGAAGGATTGTTTGTGGTTTGGCGTGACTTCCTGCCTCTTTTCTCAGTTCTGGGCTGCAGATTTAGTCATTTGTGCAGAGCAACACATTTTTCTCAGCTTCTGTCTTCTGAACAGGGCTGACAAAGACAGATTCTTGAGCAGCTTCTTTTTTTTTCCTTGGTGGGTGGGTGTGGCAAACCAACATTGCTTAGGGGTTAATGTTCCTGGCTCAGTACTTGGGTGTCACTCCAGTGATGTTTAGGAAAACATCCTGTGCCAGGGATGGAACATGAGCACAAAGTGTGAGCTCCAACCTTTGAGCCATCTCTTTCACCCAAATGAAGCCAAATGAACTCTCCAGCCCCTTGGTTTTCTTTTTTCTTTTTTTCTTTTTGGGTCACACCCCACTGTGCACAGGGGTTACTCCTGGCTCTGCACTCGGGAATTACTCCTAGCGGTGCTCAGGGAACCATGTGGGATTCTGGGAATCGAACCCGGGTCGGCCTCGTGCAAGGCAAAGGCCCTACCTGCTGTGCTATTGCTCCAGCCCCACCCTTGGTTTTCTTTGGCAGAGGAGTTTAACCACTGAAGAGATCTCTGAGGTCAGTAATCTGGGGATATTTTGCCTATGCTTTTCTCAGTGTCTTTTATGAATTCTCATATTATATAAAGATCTTTAACCTTTTTGAATGGTGTGAGGTAGGGGTCCAGCTTCATTTTTGCACATGGTTATCCACTTTTCCCAGCACCATCTGTTAAAGTTATCAACATTTAAAGTACTTAGCACTTAATCAACACTTAGTGAACTTTGTGTAATGAAGTTCCTCCACTAAATGTACTTAGCTCCTCATCATTAATTAACCATCCATATATCTGAGGGTACTTCCAGGCTCCAATTTTATTCCCTTGGCCTGAAAGTTTGCTTTTAACCCAATACCATACTTTTTTGATTAGCAGAGCTTTATAGTACAGTTGAAACCAATGAATGCAATGCCTTTCATTTATTTTTTTTTCCTCAGAATTTCCTTGGCTATTTGGGGAGTTTATGATAGATGTATATAGACAAATCTATGTACAAATTCTTTGTCTTTGAAGAATGCTATTGAAATTTTGAGTGGAGTTGCATTTGAATTTGCATAAAGTTTGTATAATAAATTTGTGTCAGGTTTCATTTTGTGGTGCCAAAAATTAAACCCGGGGTCTTACGCCTGTGAGACATGTGCTCTGCCACTGAATCATGTCCCCATCATTTTTTTGAAGAATAATTTGAGTCCCAGAGGCTGAAATAACTCTAGATCTCCCCAGGGAAAACAGGAAAAATACAAGATCACCTGCTAATGTGGATTTAATAAACACCAAGCACTGTCTTGAGGAGCCGCTCCATACAATAGTTCCCAGTGCACCCCAGAGGTCTGTCTGAGCTGACCCTCCAATACAGTAATGGCATTGATGGCTAGTGCTGTTGGAACACCACACTCATAACATATCATTTCACTGAGAGTTGTGGTTTTCTTGTAAAATGGAAAGTGCACCCTGTACCTTTTTCATCTAAGTCTCATCATCCTTCAAAACCTCCCTTTATTTCCACACACTTGAGTGCCTTCAGAGGGTTCTAGCTTTGTTTCTGTTTTGTAGTTTATCATTGTTCTGCAAGAGTTAATGTAAGTTAATGTAAGATGAATTTATTTTACTGTAGAAGTGGTTCTCTCACACAAACACAAGGCTCTTAGAATAAGTATAAGCACTCTCAGAATCTGACTCCTTTCTCCCACCCATACCACGCTTCGTCCTCGTCTCATTCTCCTTGTTTTGAACTTATCAACTACTCTGGCCTTTCACAACATCCCTAACAACTGCACCTTTAGACTCTCTTTACTATTTTTTTCCTGCCCGATATTCTGATCCTTACGCTTCATTCATGTGGGCTCCCCACCATTCAATTATCACTTTATATGTCAAAAATAAATAGAAGCTCTTTGCAATAAATAAAAATAATTTTGCAGTTTCTAACCTCTCATTGACTTTTTTTATTTTGAGGCAGCACACCCAGTGGTGTTACCAGCTTACTCCCGACTCTGTGCTCAGGGTTCACTTCCAGCAGGCTCGGCAGACCTATGGGGTGCTGGGAATTGAACCTGGGTTGGCCGTATGCTAAATAAGTGCCCTACCTGCTGTACAAACTCTTTATCTGCATGGGGAAGATGGTTGAATTACAGCATAGGCTGGTGTGTGGAGAAATGGGACCTCCCCACCATTAGAGAAAAATGTGGCAATAAATAGAATTTATTTATTTATTTATTTATTCAAACTGGGGCGATAACACGGCAGGTAGGGCATTTGCCTTGCACGAGGCCGACCTGGGTTCGATTCCTCCGCCCCTCTTGGAGAGAGCCTGGCAAGCTACCAAGAGTATCCCACCCGCACAGCAGACCCTGACAAGCTACCATGGCGTATTCAACATGCCAAAAACTGTAACAACAAGTCTCACAATGGAGACATTATTAGTGCCCGCTCGAGCAAATCGATGAACAATGGGACGACAGTGCTATTTATTTATTTATTTATTTATTTATTGCCTTTTGTCACACCCATATTCTGGGGTTACTCCTGGCTCTGCACTCAGGAATTATTCCTGACATTGCCTGGGTGACCATATAGGATGCTGGGGATCGAACCTGGGTCAGCCACATGCAGAGCAAATGCCCTACCTGCTGTACTATTGCTCTGACAGAAATATAAAATTTTTAAGTAAGCACATTTTTGACAATTCCACTTTGGAGTATCATCTTACAAAAATACTCTTGCTGTGTGCATAGATGTATGTTTATCATAGTGGGAAAATAGTGAAGATGGTCTAAATGCCTCTGAATTTCTTTTGGTCAAATGATAATATATCTACATCATAAATCACTATAAAGCACTGAGAACAAGTCTGTACATCTCTGAATATAAAAACAATAAGCTCTCAGTGTGAAAAAAGTTTAAGTGAAAAAGAGCAAATTATATGTGGAGGTGTCCACATTCAAGTACCCCCAACATGTGTATCACCTTAGGAATGCTGTAAGTGGAGCTGGAGAGATAATACAGGGTGAATGCATTTGCCTTGCATGTGGCTGACCCTGTTTGATCTTCAGTGTCACATAATCTCCCAGTCCACACCTGGTGTGTCTCCTTAGCACAGAGCCAGGTCTAATTCCTGAACATTGCCTGGTGTGACCCCAAAATTAAACAAATAAAAATACTGTGTAAGTACTGAAGTATCCCGGAAATAATCATGCCTATTGCTGATAGGGATTAGCTGGAAGGGAAGAGATTAAGACTTTTTTTCCCTGTTATTTTTAGTAAATTGTTGACTTTTTAAAAAATTTTAAACAAGCCCATAACATATGGATTATTTATTTTTTACATTTTTAAAAAAAATTATGGAATCACAATGAGATACACAGTTACAAAGTTGTTTATGATTGGGTTTCAGTCATGAAACCCAATGTACATTTCCCACCACCAAAGTCCCCAGTTTTCCTCCCCTGGCCCACCCCTGCCTGCCTCTATGGCAGGCACTTTTCTTCTTTCTATCTCTGTCTCTCACATATGATTTTAAAAGATTGTGCACATATGTGTGTATGTTTATTACATACATATGTATGTATATATCTTATAACCTACTTCTCCCTCTGGGAGAAACTAGCAAGCTTCTGAGAGTTTCCTGCCCCCTTGGGAGAGCCTCACAAGCTTCCATGGTGTATCCATATGCTAAAGCCAGTAACAAGCTGAATCTCATTCCCCTGACCCTGAAAGAGCCTCCAATGCGGCATCATTGGGAAGGCCAAGTGGAGAGAGGCTTCTAAAATCTCAGGGATAGGACGAATGGAGAGGTTACTGAGACCGCTCGAGTAATTCGATGATAAACGGGATTTCGTGATCATGATCCTGATATGTATGTGCACATATGTGTGTATGTAAATCAATTATGAGGGCCAGAGGATGTGGCTCAGGGCCACAGCAGTAGAGTGCATGCCTGGATGTTGAATCTCCGGTGCTATTCCTGGCACTGAAAAAGAAAAATCAATAAGGGTTTTGAACAACTTTACATCAGCACACTTCATGCTGCACTTTATGCTCTACAATTCTACAACTCTACAAATATAAGCCAAAACACTAAAAGCGTGTTGAGTGAAGCAAAGACTACTTTACTTCAAATGCCGCTTCCCTTGCTGCTTTGAGTCAGAATCTCTGTGAAGGTGTAAAGCAAGTCCAGGAGGGTGGTCTCTATAGGCTGCTCTCAAAATGACTGTGGGATGACTATTTGTTGGTGGGTTTTATGAAAGTGGTAACTGGGGCCAGAAAGGGAACTCAAAGTCATAAAGCAATCCTCGCACCCATCCCCCCTATTGGCCACTCCTGCCTTTGCAAAAACAGTTTGCCCCTCAGGGGTGAGGCACCACAGACCCCCCCAGTGCTTTCATGCTGCATGTTTTCTTTGTGGGGAGAGCACACCCGGCGATTCTGAGGGCTTACTCCTGGCTCTACACTCAGGGATCACTCCTGGCGGTGCACTGGAGACCATATGGGATGCTGGGGACCAAAACCTGGTGGGCCGAGTGCAAGACAAGCACCCTACCCACTGTACTATCGCTATGGGCCCTCAAGCAGCGTTTCTGAAGCCTCAGGGTGGAGGAAGAGAGCCCTTTGATAATGCTCGATTGCCCTCTCTGATTTCTGAGAAGCCGCAGTGGGCCTCTGCAGGGGAGCGGGAATGCAGAGCACAGATGGGAATCGACCCCAGTCCAGACACAAGTAGTCCGGGCAGCAAGATTGGGAGAAGGAGAGCCGAGCCCACGGCAGAGGCAGCCGGGCTCCAGGGATCCCCCAGAAGCCAGGTTCCAGCTGCAGTGGGCAGCGACCCTGGCTGGCACTGACTCTTGGCCGTAGGGGAGGAGGATACAGTGCTGTACTGTGAAGGAACAGGAGGGGAACCCCCACCTGGGCAATGTTGCGTGACCCCAGGCAACAGCAAGGCTGTCAATCTCATTGTCATAGAAACCAGCTGCACCTGAGAGGTAGCAGGGCCTTTGGGGTGTGACCGGGAGAGAGCAGGGTGCTGACTCGCACTGCTCCCTATCCATTTCACTGCCTTTTTTTAAAAAAAAAAAAAATTTATTTTTAATTAGTGAATCACTATGAGGGTACAGTTACAGATTTATACATTTTTGTGCTCATGTTTCCCTCATACAAAGTTCGAGAACCCATCCCTTCACCAGTGCCCATTTTCCACCACCGGTAAACCCAGCATCCCTCCTACCCTCCCCAATCCCATCTCCCCCCACCCCACCCTGACACTGTGGCAGGGTATTCCCTTTTGTTCTCTCTCTCTAATTAGGTGTTGTGGTTCGCAATAGAGGTGTTGAGTGCCACTGACTGTGCGACCCTCTCTGCACTTCCCTCTCCAGCGTAGTTTGGAGAGCGGGGTGAGGCGTGGCTCTTAACCCAAGGCTGGGCATGACCAGGTGGCTGTCCCCGTTGTTTGTTATCTCGATGTTATTCACTCGTCCTATCCTGAAATGCTTCAAGGTGGCCGGTCCCCCTTCATATTCTTTCTTAGACAGGAAGGATGCAGCGATGCAGCTCTTTATAGAAAAGAATAAATTAATCCATGTCCCTCTGGAAATCTGCCCAATCCTAAATCAATCCTCTTGCTGCCTGGAGCTCACTTTCTTCATTTATGAGCCTCTGAGCATCTAGTATTTCTGTTTGGTTTGGGGCCACGGGGAACTACTCCTGGCTTGTTGCTCCAGAGTCACTCCTGACAATGCTGGGGTCCCATGTGGTGCTGGGGATCAGACCTGGGCTTGCACAGGCGAAGCCTGTGCTCAGCATGTCGAGCTCCTTGTCTAGTCCACCACACCAGCACATGTACTCGGGGATGCTCTCAGCTCTCGGCTCTCCAGAGCACATCTGCAGGTGGCGGCAGACTCAGAAGTGCCCAGATACTTGCTCATCACTTAGAAGAGTGTGACCGGATTTAGGAAGTGGGGAGAGGGGCTGGGGTGAGGATGGCTCTCTGGCAGAGACAGGAAGTGTTTGGCAAGGCCCACATGTGGGCCTTATTGATTTATTTTTTTTGAATATGTGTTTGGCAAGGCCCACATTTATTGATTTCCTTGCAGTGCTGGGGATAGAACCCTGGACCTCACACATGCAAGCTAAGAGCAGTACCACCAACTACATCCCTGACCCAATATCCATTTTTTAACGGGATGGTACAGATATTGAAGGGGCTATTGAGGATGCTAGCAGTTTCCTTATTTTTAGCAGCTTCTTTCTTTAAAATAAATGATTTCATTGTACTTATTCCCTTCCCCTTCTGTTTTGTTGAAGCTGTTTGTTGTCACTGTAACATCACACTTGATTATGGTGCTTGTGCATGTGGCTGTGGGACCCCGGGGGTTTCATACCTTTGATGGTGGCACTGGGATCCCAGTGGCATTGGGCAGTGCCAGGGCTCTAACTCATCCC
The DNA here is from genome assembly GCF_027595985.1 of Sorex araneus. NCBI lineage: Eukaryota > Metazoa > Chordata > Mammalia > Eulipotyphla > Soricidae > Sorex > Sorex araneus. The sequence continues at coordinate 51,370,444 of NC_073306.1, read as the reverse complement.
CCCCTGGGCGGATACTTTGTCACCAAGCCATCCCCAACTACTTTATTCTAGAGAAAATGTGGGGTACTGCATATATATAAAATCATTCATCCTTGTAGCACTTCGAGAAGGAAATAACTCTATTTCAAAGATGAAGAAACAGGTTTAGAGAGCTAAAGATCACGCAGCTAGTACAAGGGTAGAAAAAATAAGTTGAACTCGTTTAACTCTGATATATTCCTGGGCTTTAAGTCACACCAAAATCTGGGGACTGCTTGAAATGAAGGAAGGGATAGCACAGTGGATAAGAAAGGTGCTTTCCCTGCACAGAGATCACTGGGTTCAATCCCTGCTACCCCATTGGTGCCAGGTCCACCAGGAGCAAACCCTGAGCACATAACCAGGAGTAAGCCCTGATCACAGCAGGGTGTAGCCTCCAAACAAAGACAATAACATTAATTTAAAAAATTTTTAAATTTAATCACCGTGACCTACAGTTACAAAGCTTTCATGTTTGAGTTTCAGTCATACAATGATTGAACACCCATCCCTCCACCTGTATACATTTTCCTCCACCAATGTCCCCAGTATTCCTCCACATACACCCTCCACCCTTCCTTTATGGCAGACAATTTCCCTCTTGCTCTCTCTCTTCTTTGGGACATTATGGTTTGCAATACAGATACTGAGAAGCTATCATGTTTGGTCCTTTGTCTACTTTCAGCACACATCTCCCATTCTGAGCAATATCTCCAACCATCCTTGACTTAGTGATCCCTTCTCTATCCCAGCTGCCTTATCTCCCAGCTCATAAGGCAGGCTTCCAATCATGGAGCAATCTTCTTGGCCCTTGTCTCTACTGTCCTTGGGTGTTATTCTCATATTATAGCACTGTAGTCCCGTTGTTCATCAATTTGCGTGAGTGGGCACCAATGACGTCTCCATTGTGAGACTTGTTACTGTTTTTGGCATATCAAATATGCCATGGGTAGCTTGTCAGGCTCTGGCGCGCGGGCAGGATACTCTAGGTAGCTTGCCAGGCTCTCTGAGAGAGACAGAGGAATAGAATCCAGGTCAGCCATGTGCAAGGCAAACACCCTTCCCGCTATGCTATCTCTCCAGTCCATAGTCTCATATTATAAATAACATTAATTTAAAAAATTTAAATGGTGGTGAAGGCAAAAGTCTCTTTTCTTTAAAAAAAAAATTAATGAAGGGGGCTGGAGAGATAGCACAGCGGGTAGGGCGTTTGCCTTGCACGTGGCCGACCCGGGTTCGAATCCCAGCATCCCATATGGTCCCCTGAGCACCACCAGGGGTAATTCCTGAGTGCATGAGCCAGGAATGACCCCTGTGCATTGCCGGGTGTGACCCAAAAAGCAAAAAAAAAAAAAATTAATGAAGGATAGGAAATAAATATGTACGAGATATATTTCTCTATACTAAATAGCAAATTAGACCACATATTTATTATACATAAATATTACAATTATTTTGCAAAGTAGGTATCAATGGTTCTGATTTATTGATGTATAGACAGAGGGTCACCGAGGCTAAGATTTGGATTCAGGATATAAAATTGCAAAGTGGCTAGCTTAGGTTATCCTAACTAGGGGTTGGAGAGATAGTATAGCTGTTAAGGCATTTGCGTTGCATGCAGACAATCCTGTTTCCATGCTTGGGGCCACTGACTCCCAAGTACAGAGTCAGAAATAGGCCACAAGCACCATCGGGTATGGTCAAACCCACCTCCATTACCAGCCAGAAATAAAAGACTCCAAGCCTATCTCTGAGCTCTGGACCCCTTTAGTAATCTGGTGAAATCAATGGATTCCTCCACAAAATGTGTGTTTGAGTGAATAAAACAAAATGCACTGAATTCCAAGGAAGCAAATGATGATGAAATATAATTATCAAAACATTTTAAAAAACCATAATGTAATAATAAAATGGCTTTTTTATTAACACATAAAATAAAAAGATCTGGTAGCTGTTTTAATAACTATTTTAATTGCCAAATTGTGTTGATTATAAAAATATTTTAAGAGATCTGCAGTAGCCATTATGTGGTACAAAAATATCTTTGATTTTTATTGGAACCAAAGCCATAGGAATTGTTAATAAGATGTGCTTTATTGCCTTCATTCATAACTGAAGTCATGTTCCCGTTCAGCTAGGAAATAGTGAAAACACAGATATGGCTTCTCCCTCCCCAAGTCTGTAACCTGCCTGAATTCTGCTCAAGGGTCTCTTGGCCATTGGCAGAGAGGTGGTCTGTTGACTCACAGTAACACCTTCTGCCTAGACTATAACTGGAGTCTCTGAATTTAGCTGTATAAAAATCTGACGTTGTGTCTAGGTCACCTAGGGAAGGCTGGCTTCCTTGTGTGATGGCTCTAATTCTGTTAGACACACCAGGGGCAGAGCTTCCTGCTAGCTGCAAGAGGAGGCTGCCAGATGCAAGGCGCAGACACAAGAAGTCCCCCGTGGTCCGACCAGGCCTTTCTGGCTCTCAGTGGCTTGTGTACATGAAAATGTGCAGCCCCCAAATCTTACACCATTGCAGACTGTTTTTCGTCCTGATTCTGCTTCCTTCAGATAGTCTCTCCTTCTCTTAAATAAAGTATTTCATTCAATATTGATTAAGACCTACTGTGGGCCAAGGAATGCAGTAAGCAATAAGGTTTTATTGACAGGTCCAAGAGAACATTATACTGCTGCATGGTCCCATGTAAACCGGTCTGGACTGATAAATCTGGGGCCTTTTCCAATTAGGAACAGGCAGATTCCCCTTCCGCCCAAAGGCCCAGCAGCCAGCAGCCAGACCAGACACCCTCCCATTTAGAAACAGTCCAGCTTCGCATCTAATTTCCAAAAAATGATGAGCAGCTGAATCTTTCCAGGTGGGACTGGTCTACCGGCTGAAACCTCTGGGGTATTCCCAGAATGGGAGATGGGAGCAGCTGAATCAGCCCCCGCCCCCACCCCACACTTCCCACTCCCCACCACACACACACACACACACACACACACACACACACACACAGAGGAAAACATGGCAGCTATACCTGACAGCCTCCGATGTAGAAACGGCCCAGCTCCACAATGGAACCTCATCAAATTGCCACGTCACAAAATTGCCCCAGATCTATACCTCAAATGCTCATAGTTCTATTAGCCTAATAGGAACACTTCCTAATAGGAAGTCTGACTGGAAAGTCGAGCAGAAGTCCGCCGCGCTCAATGAGCCTAAACAATGATACAGAAGGCTCAACTAGCACCAACCAGCACAGTAGATCCTCAGACAAGGCGAGATGTAACAATGACCACAAATTAGACTCTTATTGATCTAAGGTTTGATAATTCCATTTGCCTTTGTGCTGTAACAAACAATATGAAGTAAATTTGATTGTGCCTGCAAGGGGGCAGGCTGGAGTGGTAAGTGGGAAAGTGGGGCCGTTGGGGGAGGGAAGGGCACACTGGTGGTGGGATTGGTGTTGAAGATTTAAGGCCTGAAACAACTGAATTATGGATAACCCAGTAAATCCACAGGTTTATAAATTGTTTTTTAATTTACTCATTCCATTTTTATTTACTGTATTGACTCTTTGGGGCTTAGTGCGCACACAACACACACACACACACACACACACACACACACACACATGCACACACAAAAGGAGGGGACCGCAGCTGGAGAGATGGTACAGTGTGTAAGTACTGCTTGCCTTCTATGCAGCTGACCCAGGTTTGATCCCCAGCATCCCATAAGTCTCCCACGTACCACCAGGAATGATCTTCAAGCACAGAGCCAGGAGTAAGCCCCGAGCATTGACAGGTGTAATTCAAAAAACAAACAAAAAAAGGGGTGAGGGAGGAATACTTATTGGCTCACATAACTGACAAAGCTCAGGACTAGCTCCGCTTCAGCTATCATTGAATCCAGGTTCGGCTTTATTCTCAGACAGGCTCCCAAGGGTGAAATAAAACAATCACAGTCAGTTCAGTTCTTACCGGCTTAGCCGCCTTAGCATGAAGAAAGTGCCTCTTCATCCGTAGTCCCAGAAAAAGCCCTGGAGTGACTCTCAATAGAGGAGGCTGGCTCATGTGCCTATCTTTGAGCCAACCACAGGACAGGGAGGATGGAAGGGATGTGCTAATTATAACGCCAGGCCTGACTTGGAGCCAGAGTCTGGCCTACCTGAGCCACAAGGTCCGAGTCAAAGGGGAAATTGGCATGCTGACCCTTAGTGGGGAATGACTGTTGGAAAAATAAGTGGGTATTTTCTGTCTGGTGAGAATGGGACTGTGTCCTCTATAGTATGGGATGTTGGAACACAAGGTACCTGCCTCCAGACCAGTGAAATCCAACAGAAGTCTATTCACTTCTGACAGCTGGGAGGAGGGCCCACCTGCCAGATGCAGGCTGTATTGAGTAAAGTGAACCAGCAGGGGTTTCGAGAAGCAGTCTTTGACCCTTGGTTTCCAGTGGTAAATGTTATGGGCTTGTTTGAATCATTCCACAGGCTAGCAAGGAGTTGAAATCAGCGAGGGTGAAGACCAGGTGGGGGTTCTCACGTTGCTGGAACTAGCAGGGCAGGAATGGGGCATACCTGAAGTAGGAGAATTATCTTTGGGGGTCCTATGAGGCTCCATGATGCCAGGGAAGTACACAATTGCTTTAGACTTGACCATTCACCTCCTAAAGTTTGCTCAGGGGCTGGCTGAGAAGGGAGTCCTATGCACCACATGATTCCGGGACTCCTGCCTTTGAACTGGAATTTAGGCTAGAGTTAGGCTCCGTCAGCTCCGTTCTGGACCCTTGCTGCAAGACTGCTTCTACTTACGCACCCTCTGCTCGCTCTCTCCCCAGAATCCTGATCCTAACCCACTTTTTGACATTAACATTTCTTCCTCGTAGGGAGTTGTCCTTGTTTTGTCCTAACTTCAATTAAAACAATACTCAACACCTCGGCTGACTCACAAAGCCTAAAATATTTACTGTCTGACTCTTGTTGCGCGTTTGTGGAGCCCAATCCAGGGCTGAAGGGCTGATCCTGGCTTGCTGCTGGGGGTCCCTCGGGGGCCATGTGGTGCCAGAGGCCTAAGCCCAGCTTCCTGCAGGCAAAGCAAGCATTCCAGTCCTATGAGCTGTTATCTTTTTTTTTTTTTTTTTTTTTTTTTTTGCTTTTTGGGTCACACCCGGCAATGCACAGGGGTCATTCCTGGCTCATGCACTCAGGAATTACCCCTGGCGGTGCTCAGGGGGACCATATGGGACGCTGGGATTCGAACCCGGGTCGGCCGCGTGCAAGGCAAACGCCCTACCCGCTGTGCTATCTCTCCAGCCCAATGAGCTGTTATCTTGAGTGAAGTCAGTCAGAACAAAAGGGACAGATGCAGAATGATCTCTCTCATAGGTGGGACTTAAAGATACATGATGAAGTAGCAATAAAGACCCAAAGGCAATGCAATGAGGGAACTGATCCCCACAATTGAGATGGGGAGAGTGAGGAAGAATGGGGATAGGGTCCTTGGTGGAGGGAGAGAAGTACACTGGTGATGGGTTTGGTGTTATAATTATACCCGTGAGAAACTATTGTTAATAGTATTGTAAACCAAAAATAGCACCGTAGCACTGTCGTCCCATTGTTCATCGATTTGCTCGAGTGGGCACCAGTAATGTGTCCATTGTGAGACTTGTTACTGTTTCTGGCATATCGAATACGCCACGGGTAGCTTGCCAGGCTCTGCTATGGGGGGCGAGATACTCTCGGTAGCTTGCCAGGCTCTCCTAGAGGGATGGAGGAATTGAACCCGGGTCGATCGTGTGCAAGGCAAATGCCCTACCTGCTGTGCTATTGCTCCAGCCTTTTTTAAATTAATGATTTTTTTAAAAAAAAGAAAGAAAAAGAAGGGTCAGTCCTGGTCCACCTTGGGGCCTCTCATCATGAGCTGCCATGCCAGACAATAGACTCACTTAGCTTCCAATCCCGTTAGCCATGTGGCCAAAGCCACACACACCTCACTGCCTTGAGCCCATTACCTCACCTTTAATATGAACAAGAGGACTGTACCTCATCAGAAAGAGGGTTTTTTGGGTGGTTGCGGGGAGAGGAGTGAGAAAATGTTCTGGATTTACATAGAGGTGATGGTTATACAACTTTGTGAGTATATTAAGACGTACTGAATTTTATACTTTCAGGGCCAGCTTGGTGCTGGAGAGCTAGTACAGGGGTTAAAGCTCTTGCCTTGCATGTAACTGATCCCTATTCAATCCCAAACACCACTGGGAGTGACCCCAGAGCATAGATTTGAAGTAGATCCTGAACACCACTGGCTGTGGCCTCCACCCTCGCAAAATGGGCAGATTTATGATCTGTGGATTTTATTTCTATTTTAAAAAAGAAAAACTCCTCCAGAGTAGTTGTAAGGATTAAATCAAAAAGTAGAGCTTCCGGCAGCCTCTGTTCCAGGCAGTGCCTCCTCCTTGTCAGCCAGAGGCAGGAGTCCTGGGCCACAGGGCCACGCCGGAGGTTTGATGGATTGGTTGACCCCTGTTATTTTCTCTTCCCCGTTACCTAGAATAGCAAAGCATCTGGCGAGCAGGCAGAATCAGCATTCACATTGCCATGAAACAATCTAAATTAAAATGTTGATCTTTTAGGATAAAAATAAATTTCTTTTCCTTAAAATATTACCAGGCTTGACAGATCTGACTACACAAAAAATAAACTTTGCTTTTTGCACGTGACACCATGAGGAAAGTCAAAATAACAACCGAGGAGAAAATATTTCCACATAAAACAAAGGATTCGTATGAAAAAAAAAATGATCCTGAGGAAAAAAACAGAAATCAACTGACTCACTTAAAAAAAAAAAGACTACGGACACAGACAATTCATGGAAGTTGCCTACAGATGGTTGAAACACTTATGAAAAGACAGTCAACCTCACAGAACTCAGGAAAACAGACATTTAGAACCATTTTCTCTCATCAGACTGAAAAAAAGCAAACAATGAAGTAGGGGGAATCATGGGGCCGGGGAGAGAGTTCGAAGGGTTGGAGACAGACTTTGCATACTGGATCCCGGTGGCTGATCCCCCCAGAACACACGGTCCTCCAAACACTGGCAGGGGCGACCCCTAAGCAAGGCTGGAGGAGGGTTGAGCATAGTTGGTCATGTACTCCCACAAAAAGGCAAAGTATGGAGAATTGTTAATGAGCCTACAAATTGCTATGACATTTGGGAAAACAATTTGGAATATTTTATTAAAGTTGAAGCAAGCTTACACATATATAGTGTTTGGGGGCCACACTTACTGGTGCTCTGGGGACTAAGTGGTGGCTGGGATTGAACCTGGGGCTCCTCCCTGCATCAGTCCTTTGAGCCAATGCCCCAATCTGCAAATATCTTCCCTTCCTTCCTTCCTTCCTTCCTTCCTTCCTTCCTTCCTTCCTTCCTTCCTTCCTTCCTTCCTTCCTTCCTTCCTTCCTTCCTTCCTTCCTTCCTTCTTTCCTCTTTCTTCCTTTTTTTTCTTTCTTTCTTCCTCCTTTTCTTTCTTTCTTCCTCTCTTTCTTCCTCTTTCTTTCTTTCTTTCTTTCTTTCTTTCTTTCTTTCTTTCTTTCTTTCTTTCTTTCTTTCTTTCTTTCTTTCTTTCTTTCTTTCTTTCTTTCTTTCTTTCTTTCTCTCTCTCTCTTTCTTTCTTTCTTTCTTTCTTTCTTTCTTTTCTTTCTTTCTCCTTCCTTCCTTCCTTTCTTTCTTTCTTTCTTTGAAGCAAGAGTTGGTCATTGTTGATTTTTTTTGTTTTTGCTCTTGTTTTGAAGGGGGCCAAACTCGGTAGTGCTCAGGGCTTTCTCCTGCCTCTGTGCTTCTGGAAGTCTTAGGGGACCATATGTGGCGCTAGGGATTCAACCAGTTGGCCATGGGCAAGACAAGTCCTCTACCTCCTATATTATCTCTCCAGCCTACAAAATAGTTTTTATTAAAAGAAATTTACTTAGAAAGATATAAAGGAAGAGAAAAAGAAATATATGTTCAAGAGAGAATACAGTCTTCTCCAGAGTGGGAGAAAGCCTACAAGCTTATTTTTGTTTGGTTTGTTTTTATTGTTGTTTTATTGGGTCACACCTGGTGGTGCTCAGGGGTTACTCCTGGCTCTGCACTCAGGTGTTTCTAGGGGACCATTTGGGATGCCGGGCATCGAACCCTGGTTGGCTGCATGCAAGGCAAATGTAGCAAGGCAAAAGTACCTGCTGTACTATAGCTTCGGTTCCCATAAGCATATTTTTTGACTAAGCAGTTCCATTTGTAAGGATCTATCAGATGGATGCAAATACATGAGCACTTGAGAAGGTGTGCAAGGGAATTCAGTGAGACACCTGTTTTAATAGCAAAAAGCCAAACAGGGCTGGAGAGATGGCACCAGTGCATTTGTGTACAGAAGGCCTAGGTTAAAGATCCAGGTTTGAGATCTAGTTTCCATTCCCAGAACTGCATGGTCTCCAGAGCACTCTAGGAGCAACTGTTTTTCTTCTTTTTTTTTTTTTGGCTTTTTTGGGGTCACACCTGGCAATGCACAGGGGCCACTCCTGGCTCTGCACTCAGGAATTACCCCTGGCGGTGCTCAGGGGACCATATGGGATGCTGGGAATCGAACCCGGGTCAGCTGCGTGTAAGGCAAATGCCCTACCCGCTGTGCTATCTCTCCAGCCCCTCTAGGAGCAATTGAAGAGCACAGAGCTGGGAGTAGCCCCCAAGCACCACTGGATATGGTGCCAAAACAGAAACAAAAGTGCTGGAGAGGCGGTATGGCATGTAGGGTGCTTGGCCTTGCACACAGCGGACCTGAGTTCCATCCCCAGAACCACATACTATACCTCAGCCCTGCCAGGAGGTGATTCCTGAGCACAGAGGCAGGAATAAGCTGAGCACTGCAGAGGGTGGCCCCCAAACAAACCAACACAAAAACAAAATAACAAACCCTAAAAACAAAAATGTGAGAACTAAAGCAACAGACAGGTCTGTTAGTGGGAGAAGATAGAGTACATTACTACTTTAGAATATTAACTAGTAAAAACAGTAAAGTATGCCTGATTTATGGCATTAAACTTAACAAGGTGTTAAAAAACAAGATGCGGAGCAGCAGAGTATGTGTGTTATATGTGCAACAGATTCAGAGTGTGTGTAGAAATGAGAGATAGTGGATATGCACATGTGGTGATCTGTGCTCAGCACCGCCTCAAAAAGTCACAAGCCAGTACCTCGGCTGCTTGGGGAGTGGCCAGATATCTAAGGAGTGATGTGGGGAGCTCATTTTTGATGCTCTTTGTACCATCTTTGTTTTGTTTTTAGTTTCGGACAGTTCTGGGGACTACTCCCAGCATAGTGCTTGGGACTCACTCCTGGCAGTGTTCAGGGGACTGTGCAGTGCCGGGGATCAGACTCCCATATGTGAAGCATGTGCTTCGGAACTTTGAGCTCTCTCTCTGGCCCTTGGGTGCCACTTTTGGGCTTGTAAACCATGTGGACCACGTGGATGGATCACTTATTTAAATTTTAGATTAATTAAAAGAAGAGAACCAAACCTAAATATATTGGGAAAATGTCCACAGTATATTGCTTTTGTTTTGTTTCTGGGCCATACCCAGAGGTGCTCAGGGCTTACTCCTGCTCTGTGCTCAGAGATCACTCCTGGCAGTGCTCAGGGGACCATATGTGCCAGGGATAGAACTTGGGTTGGCTGCAGGCAAGGCAAGCACCTTATCTGCCATACTCCCTGGTCCCCCAAAGTAGCACTGTAGCACTGTAACACTGTAGCACTGTCGTCCTGTTGTTCACTGATTTGCTCGAGCAGGCACCAGTAACGTCTCCATTGTGAGACTTGTTTTTTTGGCATATCGAATATGTGACGGGTAGCTTTCCAGGCTCTGCCATGCGGGCAGGATAATCTCGGTAGCTTACTGGGTTGTTCGAGAGGAACAGAGGAATCGAATCTGGGTCAGCTGTGTGCAAGGCAAATGCCCTACCACTGTGCTATCGCTCCAAAGTATATTGTTAAATGAAAAAAGTATATATACTCATAGATAAAGGAAGTAAAATAAAAAAGAAACTCACCTAACACTACATATCAACATCCTTGTGTATTTAGGTGTTCAAAGAACCTTTTCCTTCCTATATAGACATACATAACTCATCATTTGAAAAAAATGTGCTTTTGATTTGGCTTTTGTCACAGAAGTTCACTGATTTTGAACTGAGGATTTACTTGCACCCTCTGGGTGTTTCAGGCGTGGCAATGAAGATCTTCCCAGCTTCCTGAACTCTTTCTTGTCCCTCCAAGTTCTGTTCTGTCACAACTTAGCCATCTCGGTTCTCCTCTGCTCAGCAGGACTTCCCAGTCCATGGGCACAGCTCCCAGATGCTTGTCCTCTGGAGGAAACGGTGCTGGCCTGGAGACTCTCACTTCCCTCCACTTGGGCTTTGCTCTCTGAGGACATCTGAGGACATCTCTGCTACACTCTGACCCTTAGTGCAGGCAAGGCTGGAGTGGGATGGGATGTGGGGGGAGGCAGCCAACTTGCTTTTCACCAATCTGCTGGCTTCCCCCAAGCTCATTCATGAGTTAAGACTCCGGGGTCCAACAGAGTGGGGTTCTAGTCCATCCTGCCACATCTCTTCATGCAATTATGGACAGGTGACTTAGCCCCCAAAGCCTCAGTCTCTCGGTCTAGAAAATGCTAGAGCTCCGTCCAGGAAGAGGCTAGGAGTGGAAAGGGCTCATGGTCCATGTGACATGCAAACCTCAGGCTCAGGCTGGTGGGGGGGTAGGATTACAGCATAGGAAGGTGGCACTCTGGGTGACAGCTTGTCTTTGGTTCTCACTGTGTTTGCTGTGACCTCATGGACAAGGCTGGTCAGGGACAATGCACACAGGCCTGTGCGTGAGTATATATGGGCCCAAGGGGAGGGCCCCAAGTCTAGGGAAGGCTCTGGAACAGGGAGGGGGGTATAACAGCTGCTATTGTGAAACCCACAAAGCAAGAAAGGAGGGGCTTCCCAGAAAATGCCCTGAAGCCCCGGCTTATAAAAATAACCCTCCATGTCCCCAGGGGGCCGGGCATAGCGACTTCCCGTTCTCCTGTTCCTCACGCCTCAAGTGAGATTAGACAGCAAAGTTATTAATTATTTCAGAAGGAACCATGGCAGCACTTGCCAACCCAACAGCTGAGACTGCAAATGCCCAGTTGATTTTAATTATTTTTCAGGGAACTAGTTGCGTCCATCAGTCCCTGGTGTGGGCAACTGAGTGCACAGTGACAGGCTGGGTGACAGGATGGTACCTAGTCAGGGAGCTCTGGGAGCCCTGAGAGTGGCCTCGAAGTGACAGGAAGGGGCTGTGAGTGATGGGACTCCTGGCAGGACCCCATCAGGGAGCAGCTAGTTCCGGGCCTTTGCGTGGAGGCAGGACTGTGCCCGGGCTGTCCTCCAGAACCTTCACTTCTTGGCCCTTTGCCCTTGGACCAGGCCACACACCTGGCCTCTTTTCTCCTAATCTAGGCTCTGGGCCAGGAATTTGGAAATACCATCCTGGAAAAGAAGTGGGAACATCCGGGAGAAGATACGGACACCCAGCAAGGGCCTAGGCCTGCCAGAGGCCACACAGCAGGCCGTGCTCCCCCAGGGCGGGGACCCCGCTGCCACCTCTCCCGAGCCCTCTGCTGCTTCTCTCCCTTTCTGGGCCTCTTTCTAGGAGGCCTCAGTGCTCAGAGGCCTCTGGCTTCCTGCAGTTCTGGAAATACACCTGGCAAAGGCCCAGCTCAGTGGCTGTCCCATGAGCCTCCTTCCTGGCTGTACTTGAGGCTCTGCTTCTCAGCATTCTCAGAGCAGGCCCAGGTGGGCTGGCTGGGTGGTGGGGGGCCGGGGAACCAAGTAGGGGAGACTAGATGCTTGGGAACACCAGGGAAATTGCATGACTTTCTTTTTTCTTTTAATTTTATTTTCATATGATTGTTCACATTAATTGATTACATTCAATACTTCAACACCAATTCCACCACCATTACACTTTCCCACCACCATTATTTCGAACCACAATTCAAGCCTGCCTGCCAGGGACAGATGCTAGATAATTGATTTTCTATTGCTTATTATGAATATCACGAGAGGTTGTGCAGCCCTGAAAGCACCTGCATGCTTCTGGAATTCTAAAATTGTAAATGGTTGGGGTCCAGAGACATCTCTGTAGGGAGCTAATCCGTTTTGAGATTCATTTGGGAGTCTCTGGATCAAGGTCGTTGATGCACTGAGATGGCGCCCCGCGCGGCAATTCTTGGGCGTGATAGCCAGGACCCCAAGATGGGAGACGGAGATGGCTTCCTGGCCCCGTCTTATTGCCACCATGTAGCCTGGAGTCTTAATCCTAGGATCCGAATAGCTGGGTTTTGCTTCTGAAGCTCGAGGCCATTGGAGTTTCATCTGGAGTGGGCTGAGAGGGCCCACCTGCTCCATCTGAGGTGCCCCGGTGGAATTGGCTCAGTATGGGGTCCAGAGAGATCTCTGGTGAGCTGCTGTCTTCCGGGATTCACTGCTGTGTCTCTGGATCAAGGTTGTTGGGATTCTCTTTTGACGCTGTGAATCCTGGGACCTTCTGTCCTGAAATCTGGCGGTTCCCACCACTTCCACAATAAAAGTTTCAAAATTCCTGACCAACACCCTTTGTCAAAAGCAGCTCAGATAACAGCTGTTCACAGTGCCTGGCCAGCAACACACAGCGGCCTGGGCGCTGAGCTCTGGAACCTTAGTGCCTGGATTCAGATTCCCCTTCCACCTCTTATTTGGTAGTCCATCGCTTGAGCAAGTCACTTTAGCACCCCGGGACTCAGTTTCTTCCCCCATGACAAATGGAAACAATGAGAGTACTGACTTGATGTGTGGATGCACCATGTAAATGAGATAATACATGGGGGAGAGCATAGCCCCACACGGGCCCATAGTTCGGTTCAATGAGGGTGAGTCAATAACATAACTTCCATCGAAGGTTTACCCACGTCTGTCGCCCCACTTAAGAGAGCAAGATTGATGAGAGCAGGGATCACGTCTGTTTTATACCTGGCACATAATGGTTATACCCTCCCCCCAATAAATAAAATGACTGAATTCAGAACAGAATATGAATAGGATTCTAGTGCTTGCTATTTCTACTTTGGAATTCTGGCATTAGCTGATTTTAGGCTCAGTTCTGACACTCACTGATTTTAGGCTCTGTCTTTATATTCTGTTTACCAAAAAAAATCACAGGTCTCTCAACATTTTTCTTACAGGGGTGCAAGTTGTGCTCAGGAGACCTTGGGGACCCTCCTGTTGATACTTGACCCAGTTGTGTGGACCCAGTGGTTCCATGCTCTGGTGTGGGGGCTTCCAGGGTTGTTCCTGGTGCTTCGGGGCAACTAGAGGTGGGATGCAGGGGAGGGAAAGCATGCGGTGCTGGGGATGGGGTTCCTGTTTAGCACTTCCACACATCTGCTCTTTGAGCCCAGAAATGTCTTTTTTGGCACTTACTGTAACTTTAATACAATTTTGTACCTTTTCCTTGAATCATTACCTCATTCCTAGATTATAAGAATCTACGGGGGGGGGGGGGGAGGGCTGGAGCAATAGCACAGCGAGTAGGGCGTTTGCCTTGCATGCGGACGACCTGGGTTTGATTCCTAGCATCCCATATGGTTCCCGAGCACCGCCAGGAGTAATTCCTGAGTGCAGAGCCAGGAGTAACCCCTGAGCATCACTGGGTGTGACCCAAAAAGAAAAAAGAAAGTCTATAAGGGAAGGAACCCTCACTATTTTGACTCCCTCCAACTGATCCCATTGGCCTTAGGCTATCCAAAGGCCTGGCAAATATCAGACAATTTGTCAACTGACTGATCACTGAAAAACTTAACAGAAGGTGTAAGATTAGTCACTAGCAAAACCTTACTTTTCAAAAGGCCAATAAATAGTGGTGAACAAAATGTGCTATATACAGATAGACAACGGAAACTTTTATCTCATTAGAAACCAATGTTTTTCCAATATAAAAAATTTAAGACCAATTAAACAGTAGCCATATGTTAATGTTTTACCAACTATATATATTATGCTAAAAGACATGCACTTAGGACAAGATTTATAAGCCAAGAAGACTAATTCTTAACTATTATTGATTTTGCTGGGCTTAACCTTGACACAGGGCTCTGGCTGGAAAAGAAACTATCTTTAACTCACTCTTCTCTAAACAGTCTACGATGTGCTAAGGTATACAGTTACATATCTCTGTGGGTCTTGTAAGCTCCTAAACTACAAAACATCTGAACTACAAAAGTCGTACATGTGTTTCCCTTCTGACAAGTGGTGGTCTTGCAGCTTAAAAGCTATGGTGAACATGCCAGAACAATAGTACTGCAGGCAAAATGCTTGCTTTCTTTCCAGGAGGGTAACTTGTGTCCAATTCCTTGTACCACATATGGTTCCCCGAACATGGCCAGGAGTTATGCCTGAGCTCATAGCCAGGAATAAGCCCTCAGCACTACCCGTGTGGCCCAAAATACCAAATATCAACAACAACAAAAACCAAAATGAGGACATCTTTAGTGGGAATGTTAATTAGAACAGTTTTGCCTTATTTCTCAATTCTGGTATCCCCCCTATCTCAACCCATAAATGGAAGGAAAAAGCAGGAAAAGAGAAAAAGGAATTTCTGTCCCAGACCTCCCAGAGACACACACCTCCTGTCTTTTTTAAGCAGAAAAATAATTTTATCTGTCCCATAGTTCTTCTTCATCTTTTTGGGAGGAAATTGTTTCTAGTTTCTTCCCTTCCCTCCTGGCCAATTACTTAGCTTGGTGGACTATAAAATAAAGTTTGCATTAAATTTTTTGTATAGTGACCACACACACTGGAACTCTGATTTTAATGTCATCCTATCCTTTTCAGTTATAAATCCAAGCCCCAGGGGGCTGGAGCAATAGCACAGCGGGTAGGGCGTTTGCCTTGCACACAGTCGACCTGGGTTCGATTCCCAGCATCCCATATGGTCCCTTGAGCACCACCAGGAGTAATTCCTGAATGCATGAGCCAGGAGTAACCTCTGCATCACTGGGTATGACCCAAAAAAAAAAAATCCAAGCCCCAAAGTAACTTTTTTTTTAAGTCCATAGATAGAGTCTAACAAGGTTTGTAAAGCAGGATAAAGTGGTTACACGCGATAGCGGTCCCTTGATGGAGACCATGAGATGAATTCTGGAAGAAAGCCTCTAAATTACAGTTGTTTATCCTGTGCTAAAGCCATTTTTAAGTCTGCAGAAAGTCTGCTGAATTATAAATGTCTGGGAGAGCTCTTGTTTCTGGAGCACTACCTGCTACGTGCTAGGCATTGGACTAAGCACTTTGCATGCATGGATCACCTTGTTTAATTTAATCTTGTTGCATCCTGCAGAGATTTTTGCCCTCAGATTGTCATGAGAGCCACTGGGCATCTGCTGCCATGGAAAATGTTTCAGCTCCCAATTAACTAGCTGGAATTGCAGCATTCACACATGTACTCCTGACAATTACAGCCCCTGCTGACAGTGCTGTGCCCAGAGCTGGGAAATGTGGCCAAGTCCTCTCAGTTGAGCCTCAAAAAAAGCTTTGGAGTTGGTAGCCTCCCGTCTCACACATGGGGAAACTGAGACTTAGGAGTCTCCTGGAAAAGCTTCAAGCCATCCAAGCAAGACGAGATCCTTGTTCTGCAGAAGACAGCATTTTTGAGAAGCTGGAGCAGGTATAGCAGGTAAGACCCTTGCCTTGCACACAACTGACCTGGGCTTGATCCCCAGCATCCCATATGGTATCCCAAGCCCAC
This sequence comes from Sorex araneus, assembly GCF_027595985.1. Classification (NCBI taxonomy): domain Eukaryota; kingdom Metazoa; phylum Chordata; class Mammalia; order Eulipotyphla; family Soricidae; genus Sorex; species Sorex araneus. The sequence continues at coordinate 51,354,583 of NC_073306.1, read as the reverse complement.
CAGGAGTGATTCTCAAGTACAGAGTTTAGGAGTCACCATGCAAATAAAATAGAACAAAAATTAAATCTTCTGACCCTGTAGGCAGCTGATCCTCAGAGCTGTGAGTCACAGTGCTCAGAGGGGCCAGTGAGATAATACAGTGGGTAAGGCCCTTGTCTTGTCAGCACTTGTCACTTGTCAGGCACTTGTCAGCAGTGTTGCTGACCTGGGTCGGATCCTCTGTGCCCCAGGTGGTCTCCCCACAGGAGTGATGCTTGAACAGAGCTAGGAGTAAGCCCTGAGCACCACCACATGTGACACCCCCCCAAAAAAAAAATCTCCTGGGTCAGAGATATAGTACAGGGGTTAAGGCTCTGTACACGGCCATCCTGGTTCAACCCCCAGAACTGCATACCATCCTCTGAGCACTGCCAGGAGTGAGCCCTGAGCACAGAGCCAGAGTAACCCCTGAGCATCACTAGGTGTGTCCCAAAGACTAAAACAAGACAAAAACGAAAACAAAACAAAAGCTCCCTTCCAGCCTGACGACCCAGGCTGACTTCAGACAGATAGACTGACAGGTCTGCTCCGGTCTCTTAGAAGCTATAAGGCCTTGTGAGGTCTTGCCGATGGCTCTATACCTTCTGCTCCCACTTGCTCCACTGTAAAAGGGGTCACTTTGAGGTGTCAGTGGGACAGGGGACAACTGTTGTAATGCGTGTTTGCTTCACCAAGCACACCAAGACAACCTATGGTGGGAGAGCAAGGCGGTCTTTATCACACTGGTCAATCTGACTGCTGGGTCTGGCAAGCACCTGGGATTTTAGACAAAGCTCAGAGGTTCCAGAGTCTGTTTTTATAGGGTATTACTGCAAACTCATCAAACTCATCATTACTTCACTTCATGCTCAGGCACGTGGGGGTCCACGCACACGATGGCATCTTATCAGTATGGAAACAGGGCGTTTCCTAAAATTGGCATTTTCTTAGCTTGGAATGGGAAAGTTCATCCTGAGTACAGACAGGGTGGGCATTTTTTTTTAACTTTCCATCCACAAGCAAATCATCTCTTTAGAGTACACCCCATACATCAATTATAAAATCAAAGACACCTATCATCAATTGCCATCAGGATAACAAAGCCCAGAGAGGATCTCCCGCCCAAAAGTGCTCAGTGCTACCTCCCGACCGGCAAACTTCACTCTCATTTCCAACCAGGTCTTCATTTTCTCTTCTGAGTCCCCAGCCCTGGCACCAGCTGGACATTTATTAATGGAGTGTATAAAAGGTCGGCTGTGATCGTAGCCCAGAAGAACAGGCTGGGGCTCCACTGCTTTTCAAATGCAAGCATCTCCAAGAGAGGTCGCAGACCAGACAGCCCTCAGCTGGGCTCCGGAGACACGCTAAGGGGTTGGGGTTGAAACAGTTACACGGTGCCAGGTGAGGCCAGGTCCCTCAACAACCTCATGGTGCTTCATCTATTGCTGGAAGAAAGCAAATGGATGAGAATAAGTAACAGGAGGGATTGGAGAAATAGTCCCGTGGGTAGGGGCTTGCTTTGCATCTGTCCAACTCAAGATTGATCCTTGGTACCCCATAGGGTCCCCCAAGTCCTGCCAGGAGTGATCCCTGAGTGCAGAACCTGAGCACTGTCAATTGTGGGGCCCCAAACAAACAAACAAAATAAATAACAGAGGCCTGGGAGGTGGCTCAAAAGGTTGGAGCACATGTTTTGCAGGAGGGAGTCTGGATTCAGTCTCAGGGACTTTGCGGTCCCCAGCAGAAAGGAACCTTGAACCTCAAGCCAGAAGCTGGTCCCGAGCATGGTCCCATGTGGCTACAAAACAAACACAAAACGTGGAGATCATGCTTGAGGCCATCAGAGTCACGTGTTCTCCATGCACCCATGTCCTAATATTTTTTTTTCTTGTGGGGGCAGAGAGACCCAGCGGTGCTCAGGGGCTTGGATGCCGGGGATTAAACCTGGGTCAGCTGCATACAAGACAAGCGCCTTACCTGTTGTACTATTGCTCCAGACGAACCCCCCCCCCCACATCCAAGTTCTAAATTTTAAGATCGGTTCATCAAAGCAAAACAGTCAGTGCTGCAGCCTGCAGATGTGTGTGTACACGTGGGGCTCTGCATGTGCAGGAATGGAGGCCGCAGGCCCCTCCTTGCCTGCCTCCCCCATCCTGCGTCACCAGTATCATCCCAGTGATTACCTGAGGAAACTGAGCTGAGGGCCCCTCCCAGGGGGGTGGGCTTCTGATTTGCTCAAAGCCATGACAGACTGACAGTGACTCCTCAGAGAGCCTCCAGAGAAACCGGGGCGGAGCCTGCTTCTGAGCGGAGGGGGGTGCAGCCCTGCGGCAGAACCGCGGTCCCTGCCATCCTCCCTTGGATGCCTTCACAGCACAGCTCCTGGGACTCCTGTCTGGCTTCTGCCCAGCTTGTCATTGACCCAAACTGGGAAAACACACGGTGGAAAGAACTTGGAAATGTGGTGCAGTGAAAGCTGTAAAGGAGCTTGTCTTGCACTCAGCTGACCCTGGTTCCAGTCCCCAACACTACACGGTTGTCTGAGTACTTCCAGGGGTCCCTCCTGAGCACCACTGAGTGTGCCCCCCCAAAAAAAAAATCTTGAAAATTTGACTCCAATCCATCTCTCCACAAATGACCGCTTGTACCAGCCCTGGGTATTAGCAGGCTGATCTTAATGATAGAATTCAGGCACTGTTCTGAGCACTTTACAAATAATAGCTCATTTGATAATGTATTCTCATTAGATGATGCTTGTTGTTACTATTAGTCCATGTTGCAGATGAGGAAAAAGTGGTATGAAAATGATTAAGTATCTACCCCAAAGTTTTGTAGATAGTAACAGCAGGGATGTGATGCCAGGCAGCAGGGCTGTCCTTTAAAAGCTCAAAATGGTGAGTTCATGTGCATGCGAGGAAAACAGATCATGTCAGCAGTACAGAGGAGGGGCTGCCAACCCTGCCCTGGGGGCGAATAGCAGCTTCTTGGCTTCTCCCTCCCAGACTCCTCCTTTTCTTTCTTTCTTTCTTTCTTTCTTTCTTTCTTTCTTTCTTTCTTTCTTTCTTTCTTTCTTTCTTTCTTTCTTTCTTTCTTTCTTTCTTTCTTTCTTTCTTTCTTTCTTTCTTTCTTTCTTTCTTTCTTTCTTTCTTAATTTCTTCCTTCCTTCCTTCCTTCCTTTTTTCTTTCTTTCTCTCTCTTTCCTTCCTTCTTTCTTTCTTTCTTTCTTTCTTTCTTTCTTTCTTTTCTTTCTTTCTTTCTTTCTTTCTTTCTTTCTTTCTTTCTTTCTTTCTTTCTTTCTTTCTTTCTTTCTTTCTTTCTTTCTTTCTTTCTTTCTTTCTCTCTCTCTTTCTTTCTCTCTCTCTCTTTCTTTCTTTTCTTTCTTTCTCTCTCTTTCTTTCTTTCTCTCTTTCTCTCTCTCTTTCTTTCTTCCTTTCTTCTTTATCTCTTCCTCCCCTCATGCCCTCCATGCACCCAATCCTAATTTTTTTTTTGGTGGGAGACAGGCACACCCAGTGATGCTCAGGGGCTTGGGGGACCTTATGGGATTCCAGGTCTCTTATACAGGGCTAATTCATGGCTCTGTGCTCAGGAATAACCCCTGGCAGTGCTCAGGAAATCATATGCAGTGCCAGGGATCAAATCTGGGTCAGCTTCATGCAAGGCAAGGGCCTTGTCCACAGTATAATCTCTCTGATAATACTTTCTGAAAGAGCTGGGCATGCTGAGGTTTGTGATGGAGAGAGCAGATGGGCAAGAGAAAGAGGAAGAGAAAGAGAAAGCGAGCACAAAGGCCTGAGTGAAGTTCAGGGGAAAGCTGCCCCAGAGTCAGCAGCACAGTGGGACGTGGGGGCCTGGCCCCAGTTTCTGGTAATGATTCTGTTTTCCTTTAAGATTCCCAGTAGCGGCAAGTCAGACCCAAGAAAGCGGCCATGCCCTTGACTGGAGAGAGACTGCTGTGAGCAAGGCCTTTCCCTTGCACATGGCTGACCTAGGTTCTATTTCCAGCACCTTATATGGTCCTCTGAGCACTGCCATAGTCATCCCTAGAGCCAGGAGTAATCTTTGAGCACTGCTGGGGTTGCCCCAAAGCAAGCAAACAAAGACAGTCACTGTCACTGTTGCTGTCATCTCGTTGCTCATCGACTTGCTCGAGTGGGCACCAGTAACGTCTCCATGAGAGACTTGTTGTTACTGTTTTTGGCATATCTAATACGCCATGGGTAGCTTGCCCGCACGGCAGAGCCTGGCAAACAAAAATAGTAATAATAACAATAAGATGCTTACTTTACACGTGGCCAGACCCAGTTTTATTCCTCTCTCGTTTGGTCCCTGAGATTGCACCTGGTCCCCTGAGTACCTGAGCAGAGTCAGGAGTAACCCTTGAACACTGCCAGGTGTGGCCCAAGCAATCAAATGAACAAAAATTCTTTTTTCTTTCTTTACAAAAAATTTTTGTGTGTGATTCAGAAAAGTTCAACTTGATGGCCTTGTAATGATGAAGAGGTAAGTTGCAAGGATGCAAACAAGTTCCTATTATTTGAAGATTCGCTGAACAAAAATTCTTAAGCCCTGGGCCAGGGAGATAGTGCAAAAAACAAACTTCTATCCCCAAATCCAGAGCCAGGAGTCTCTTCCAAGCACTGACAATTGTGGGCCCCAAACCCGAAACAAATAAGCAAACAACTTAAAAATCCTGCTGTTCTCTAAGGGAGCCTTAGATTAGACACGTGGGGACACTTGACTCACGAGTCACCGAGGAACAAGGCCAGGCAGGAAAGGGCAACTCATGAGCATTTTGTCACAGGTGAGGGACTTCAGTCTCACAGACCCTTCATCCCCTCACCTTCTGTTGTTTCTTGATTCTTGCGGCAGGTTAAGAATGCCACCCCACGGCTCTTCCAAATAAATCCAGTTTTTAATTCCAGAAACTGTGACTATGTCAAAGTGACCTTCTTTTGAAAAAAGGACTTGTATTTATTTACTTGGGTTGGGAACCACACCTGGCAGTTCTCAGGGTTTAGCCGGCTCTACGTTCAGGTATTATTCCTGGCGGGCTCGGGGGACCAAATGGGAGGCTACGGATGGATCCTGGGTCAGCCATGTGCAAGGCAAGCGCCCTACCTGCTGTACTATTATTGTTCCGCTCTGAAAAAGGGATTTTTATAGATGTATTTAAGATCTTGGTATTAAGAGATTATCCTGGATTATTCTACTAGGTCCTGGGTGCATTCACATGTAGCCTTCTAAAGTAGATTAGCAGCATTTAGTAGTCGTGAAAATATGGAAGCAGCCTGAGTGCCCATCAATAGATGAATGGATAAGCAAACGATAGAATATTTCAGCATTCAATAATCAGCCTTATCAAGGAAGGAAATTCTGACAGCTGCTAGAACATGGAGGAAACTTGAGAACATTGGGCTCAGGGAAGTGAAACAGTCACCAAAAAAGACAAACACTTGAATGATTCCATTTGCCTGAGGCAGAGGAGTCAGTATCCAGAGACTGAAAATATAATGTCGTTTTCCAGGGAACAAGGGGGGGGTGTGTTCTGTTTATTGGGCAGGACACCTCAAGTGGTTGTGTTTTTTTTTAGCACCTTCGTTTTATATAGTGAAAAGGGTTATGGGACTAGGAGTGGTGAAAGCTGTACAAGATTATGACCATTTAATAGCCCCTGGACTATCTAACCAGTCTTCCTACCTAACTACACTTAGAACATTTTAGATAACAAACTTTAGGTAGCAAATTTTATATTATGTGTAATTCTTACCTTCTTTCCTTCTTCCTCTGCTGGGAATTGAACCCAGAGCCTCATACATGCAAGGCAAGAGCTGGGCCCCCTACCCCACCTGTTGTGCACACTTTATTACACTTTTCTTAGATGAGGGGGAAAGTATCCATATGTAAAACGCATTGCAATAGAATTAACAACAGAGTCACAGTGAACCTATTTAAAGAAGAAACCAGGAGTGGGGCTGGGGGTTGGGGGGAGAGTGGAGAGAGGTTAAGGCCCAGTTTGATCCCCCCAAAGCACTGCCAAGGGCCATGCCTGAGCACAGAGCCAGTCTAGTCCCTGAGCTCTGGCACGTGTTGCTGCCAAAACAAAACAAAACAAAACAAAACAAAAAACCCAGAGAGAAAGGCCAAGGAGACAGGAGAAAGAGTGATGTAAAATGCTGCAGGAGAGATGCAGTGACCAGCGGTGGGGGCAGCTCCCAGAAACTGAGGAGGCGAGAATGAGTCCTTCCTGTTCCCCGAGTGCAGTGCTGGACAGCTGACACCTTGATTTGCTCCTCTCCGAAAGTGTGAGAGTCCATTTCTATTGTTTCACACACTTCCGTATGTGGGGTTCATGCCAGGCAGTGCTCAGGGTCACTCATGCATGCAAAGCATTTGCTCCACCCTTTGAGTCACCTCCCTGGCTCTTTTTTTCTTTCTTTCTGGTTTGTTTTGGGGCCACACCCGGCTTGCTCCTGGCCCTGCACTCAGGGCTCCGAGGACCATGTGGGGTGCCGGGAATTGAACCTCAATCAGCCACATGCAAGACAAGTGCCCCACCCACTATACATAGCACAAGTCCCAGTTGCAGCCCATTTCTTTGGTTTTTAACCATCAACGTGGTGGGGGCAGTCCCAGGTTAGACAACACAACTTGTCTTCACCATCATTCCTTTTCCGGTCTGCCTTCTCAGGGAAGGAGACTGAGATGGGGGTTTTCTGAAGCAGGTACGGTGCGTTCCTTCCTGAGCACCCACAGCAGCTGCAAGTGCATCATCTAAAGCCTCCTGGTTCTTCCACACCCTCCTGTCCACATCGGATGTGTCCTGATCACAACCTGGGAGAAACCTCCCTGGCTTCTTTGCTCAGGGGCTCGGGCGCTGAGGGGCTGTGACTTAGCCGAGGTCACACACTGAGTGAGTGACAGCTTTCCGGCCAAGACTGGTGTGAGTCACCCATCTTCTCCTCTAACACCTCTCTCCTGTTTCGTGTCTCCCCGGCTGAGCCTAGACTGAGCGGGGTGCAGAGCCATCCTCGGGGTTCGCCTACAGAGGCGATACAGAATGGTGGTGAGTGGCACACACGTGGGAGACGTGGAAGCCAGCGGGTGAATCCTGGCGCCGTCCCTTGTGCTCTCGGCGATCGCTTCTCCTTTCTGAGTCCCAGTTTTATCTTGCCGAAAGTGGAGTCAACAGCGGCATCTCCTGCAGAACTACCTTGAAAAATTGCAGCCAAGGACGGTAAGATAAGGACTCAACATGGGCTTTGTAAGCATGAGCCATGGGTTCAACATGTCGCCTGAGAAACCCCCCCCCACACTGCCCCAGGAGTGACCCCCACACCATGTGAGGAGTATACTAAGAGCACTGAGGTAGATGCAGCTCCAAGCCCCACTCCGATTAATAAATAAGTAGGTCTGGAGCCAGACTGCGCTATCAGAGCCCAGAACAGCTCTCCCATACATGAATGACTTAACTTGGACCTCTGTGCCTCAGTTTCTTCATCTGACTTGGGGATAATAATGGCACCTACTTCACAGAGTCATGAGGACTCAAGGAGGCATTTCACACTAAATGCTTAGCACAGGACAGCGGAGACAGTTCACAGCACTGGTGCACCTGCTTTGAATGCGGAAAGCCTGGTTTCGAGACCTAATACTGCATAATCCCCTGAGCACTGCCAGGAGCAAGCCTGGAGCACTGACTCAGGAGTATCCCCTGAGCACCACTAGGTGTGCCCCTTCCCCCAAACAAATGAAACCAAAAACTGCTTGGTATAGAGCCCGGCACACGCATTAAACTATTTTCTCATGAGCATTGCTTTGTCCTTGCTCTCATCTCTACAAGGATTCATCCTGGTCTCTCTGACATGGTCTGTGCCCCAAAGAGGCACACAGGTCTCTGCAGTCATAGATTGCTGAGGGTCTGTGGACAATGAGGCTACAATTCCCACACCCAGCACTTGCCTGGAGGGCAGACACCCTTCCCACCCCACCAAGGCCTCCCCCTCCACTGCCTCAAAGTACAACTTTCCAGTGCCAGCATCAGATGCCCATTATAGACTTATTTCTTCTAATCCACCTCAAATGCATTTACCAGTTGTCAGCCACTTATCAGCAATTAAGCTTCCATTTTAGATGTCAAGCCAGAAATATTTCTTGCTGCTGAGTGGGGAGGCGTTCAGACAGGCTGTCAAACTCATATTCTTTCTGATACAGCAGAGACTTTCGTAGACTGGAATACACTGCAAAAGCCAGAAGGCCCTGCAGAAGGGTTCACTTTACAAAAGAGGAAACCGAGGTCCAGGAGAGGGGACAAGGGAAAATCATGCTGCATGTGTCTGTCAAGTTTAAAGATTTTGCAGGGGCTGAAGAGATAGTAAAGCAGATTGGGCACTTGCTTTGCACCCGACCAACCTGGGTTCAGTCCCTGGCACTACATATGGTCCCCTGGGCCCTGCCAAGAGTTATTCCTGAGTGCTGAGTCAGGGGTAATCCCTGAGCATCACCTGGTGTGGCCCAAAAATCAAAACCATAAAAAATTAAAAAAAAAACACAAACTTTTTTGCAAAGCTAGTTACACAGGAAGCACAAATAATGTTTCAGACTCATGAGGAAATCCCTGAATCTGCCACACAGTTTCAGAAACAGAATAGGAATCCTAGTTGCTAAGCCAAAAATGCTGAATCTAAATAAACAGGAGGTCTCAGGGAATTGGCTATCCATACAACACTGAGGGTTCCATCTAAAGAAGGGTTTCTCGTGGTAATATATCCAGGAAGTGGCTCTTTTTAAACATATACCCAGGCTTACTAAGCCAGACATTCTCCTTGGTACATCTAGCCAAACGCTTTTGCCTGTCGATATCAATTCAGCTTTGGGAAGTTGGTTGTCCTTCCTACAACTCAAGTGCACACAGAGTTTTATTTCCACCACGGGGAAGGCAAAAGGTTGTCACTTTCCTAAGAGTTACCAATTACTGCACATTCAGTGTTTAGGGATAGGGAGGCTGAACAATTTACTTAGTTTCTTTACAGAATGTTTAACAAACCCATTTTTTCAGATGAGCAAATGAGGCCCAAGATGTTTAAAAACAAGGTAAAGCATGATCCATGCAGCTAACCCACTTGGATCCCCAGTACCACATATGACCCCCAGAGTACTATCAAAAATGATCTTTGTGGGGCTGGAGCAATAGCATAACGGGTAGGGCGTTTGTTTGCCTTGCACTCGGCCGACCTGGATTCAATTCCCAGCATCCCATATGGTTCCCCGAGCACCACCAAGAGTAATTCCTGAATTCCTCAGTGCATGAGCCAGGAGTAACCCCTGTGCATCGCCGGGTGTGACACCACCCCCACCCCCCAAAAAAAGTGATCCTTAGGACTGAAGTGATAGCACAGCAGGTAGGGCGTTTGCCTTGCACGAGGCTGACCTGGGTTCGATTCCTCCATCCCTCTCGAAGAGCCCGGCAAGCTACCGAGAGCATCCCCCTTGCACGGCAGAACCTGGCAAGCTACCCATCACGTATTCGATATGCCAAAAACAGTAACAAGTCTCACAGTGGAGATGTTACTGGTGTGTGCTTGAGCAAATCGATGAACAACGGGAGGACAATGCTACAGACAGTGCTACAGTGAGTGCAGAACCAGGAGTAAATCCCTGAGCATTGCTAGGTTTTCCCCATTCACACTAAAAAAAAAAGAAAAATTGTTTTGTTTTATTTGGGGGCCACACCAGGCAATGTTCAGGAGTAACTCCTGGTTCTGCACTCAGGGATCACTCAGGGGACCATATGGGATGCCAGAGATTGGCCCCGGTTTGGCTCTGTACAAGGCAAGCATCCTACCCATTGTACTATCTCTCTGCCCCCCCCCCAAAGGAAAATCTTTTTTTTTATAACTAAAAGTATTTCATTTATTTATTTATTTTTAAAAATTTTATTAGTGAATCACCGTGAGACAAAGTTACAGACTTACGGGTTTTCATGCTTACGTTTCAGTCATACAATGATCGAGTACCCATCCCTCCACCAGTGCCCGTTTTCCACCACCAATGGTCCCAGCACCCCTCCCACCACCCCCACCCTGTCCCCTTCACCCCACCCTGCCTCTATGGCAGGGCACTCCCATTTGCTCGCTCTCTCCCAAAGGAAAATCTTGAGTAAGTTAGATAGCAGAGCTGAGGTCTGAACCCAGGGTGTTTAACAGGGTCAGATCTCGGAGTGGTGGAGTCTAAGCTCAGACCACTCTGGGCCTGGACGGAAGCGAAGGGTTTTCCAGGTTCGATCCCTGGCCCCTCATATGGTCCCCTGAACCCTGCCAGGCATGACCCTGAGCACAGAGCCAGGAGTAAGCACTGAGCACAGCTGAGTGTGACTAAAAACAATTAACAATAGAAGGAAGCATGCCAGTTAATTTAACAAAGCTTCTAGGACACACAAGGTTTCTATAGTTCTTAAGGTAAGGAAGGCCTAAAAGAACAGTCCTGGGCCCATTTCCATGGCCTAGATGCTGGGCCTATTTCTGTGAGTCTGATAAATGGGAATAGGGTAAGGAGTGTGAAGTGAGGAGGTCATAGGGGGAAACTGGTCAGGATTCTGCTCAGCATTCCACTTCCGGGGGGGAAAGCGGAAACCGTCTCCTGCAGACCCCAGAAGATTTCAATACACCCCTGTTTGAGGGAAGCAGGGACATAAGACTGGAAGCCAGAGAGATGTTCCTGCTGCTGCATGTTCTCAAAGGCCTCCAGTCTATGGATGGCAGAGGAGGCGCAAAGGCCTGGAACACATGCTTTGCCTGCGGCAGCTTCAGGCCCCTCTCAAGGGTGCCAGGAGTAACCCAGCACACATCCAGTAGGGCCCCAAAGCTATGCTCAGGGCTTACTCCTGGCTCTGCTCTCAGGAATCACTCCTGTCAGTGCTCAGGGGACCATATGGGATGCGGGGGACCAAACTCAGGTTGGCATACAAGGCAAGTACCCCACCCGCTGTACTATTTCTCTGGCTCCCAAACAGCAATTCCTTTGGCTTAAAATGCTTACTTATGGGGCCCAAGAGATGGTACAAGGTTAAGGTACTTTCCTCGCATGCTACTAACCTGTTCCATCCCCGGTACCCTATATACTCCCTGAATACTTACCCTTGTGAGTAATCCCTGAGCATAAAGCCAGGGGTAAGCCCTGAGCACCACCAGGGGTGACCCCAACCCCCCTCAAAATAAAAATATATAACCAAAGTCAAGGTACCCTGTTTGGGTGGAGCACATTCCAAACCTCATCAGAAGACCATAAGGACAAAAATAAAACAAAACCCAGAAAAGTCACATACAAACTCTGGCTTTGAAAATGTAAAATGAGGCTCTCCGCCGAGATGTGACCCCAGCTCTCCGCAGGTGCACGAGCATGATTCCAGAGGCCAGCTAAACTACTTTTGGTACCGGCAGCTTCTTGCAGAAATGTCTCTAGACTGTGAAGTTTATCAGTTACACAGGTGGGGGTGGGGTGGGTGGGGGTGGGGGATGGGAGGTATACTGGGTTTTTTTTTTTTTGGTGGTGGAATATGTGCACTGGTGAACGGATGGTTGTTTGAGCATTGTATAACTGAGACTTAAGCCTGAAAGCTTTGTAATTTTCCACATGGTGATTCAATTAAAAAAAAGAAAGAAAATGTAAAATGAGAGAGTAAGAGACCTTAAAAATTAACTGTCCTTACAATGCCTTGTTTTCTCAAATTTACAAAAATGTGAATAGGGTTGAACACTGAACACTGTGAATACTCTGTGAATAGGGTTGAAGCCTCTTCTGGGACTTGGAAGGAGATTGTGCAGAGGAGGGAGCTGAAGGCATCGTTTACGACTAACTCAGTACACGTGTGTGCGGGCCGCTGTGAGGAGCCGGGCCTCTGCGTACCTATGTCCATAGGAAGCGTCTTTCTATTTATTTTTACTTATGTTTTGGTTTGGACTGTGCTTAGGGCTTACTCCTGGCTCTGTGCTCAGAGGTCACTTCGGGCGGGGCTCTGCAGGCCCTTATGTGGTGCTGGGGATTGAAATAGCATCGATCACATGCGACCTCTCCAGCCCAGGGATTGCTCCATATTTACCCTACCAATATAATCTGGGTTGGGAAGAGGGGGTGCCCTGCAGACATCCCTGTACTCCCTAACATTCCTTTTTCTCTTCCCAGTGTCCGGTGCAAGGGGTGACCCTGGTTCAGGGACAGAGAAGAGAGTGAGGCTGGGGTGGGGGCACTTTCACTGCAGGCTGAAGCTCTAGTCTGATCAATGTCTGAAAGCAAATACCCTTACCTAAGAACTCATTTCCTCCTGGAGAAAAATTCCTTCTTATCTGAATGAGCAATTGGTATTCTCCTATCACCCTGGTCTTATTTGCCGTGAATCAATAACTGCTCTTATCATGCAAAGGTGCCTTTCCCCATCCTTGCCCTGAATTGCATGACAAAGCTTCCCCCCACCCCCAATAAAGACTCTTTCAAAGGTGCCCTGCTACAAGCGTGCTCTCTCGCCTCTGGGAGGAAGAAAGCAGACGCTTCACTTCAGCCTGTGAAGAGCACCTTGCTCCTCGCCTAATCTCCCAAGCACAGTTATGACACTATTTGGGGATTTGATTTTGTGGTCAACCTGATGGTGCTCACTGGCTTTGTACTAGGAGTGACCGCTGGTGGTGCTCAGGGGACAATATGTGGTGCTGGGATCAAAATGGGGTCAGCCACAGGTCACTGTCATCCCGTTGCTCATCAATTTGTTTGAGCGGGCACCAGTAATGTCTCTCATTAAGAGACTTATTGCTACTGTTTTTGGCGTATCCAATACGCACGGGTAGCTTGCCAGGCTCTGCCACGTGGGCTTGGTACTCTCAGTAGCTTGCCAGGCTCTCCGAGAGGGACGGAGGAATCGAACTCTGGTCGGCCGTGTGAAAGGCAAATGCCCAACCACTGTGCTATCGCTCCAGCCCCCAGCCACAGGTAAGGCAAAAAAAAGCCTTACCTCCTGTATTATCTTTCCAATGATGCTTTTTATTTAGTGGTGCACTCAGGATGAAGCATGAAAACCCAGAAGACTGACTTGGGGGAAATCTAGAGTGGGATGTGCCTGGCCTACCCCATGTCCTTCCAGAGGAGTAGCTGAGGAATGTCTAGCATTAAAAACTCAACCTCGCCCTCCTTGAAGAAAGCATGCAGAAACTTAAGGAAGGAGAGAAAGCACGTGAAAGGGTTGGTAACACTTCTCTGACTTCTACAGACAGGTGCAAATGAGCCTAATTCCCAAGCCGCTGCCCAAATCACAAACAGGTGGAGCTAATGTAGGGGGCATTGTGGATGGTAACAGAGAAAGTTCCTGACTTGCCTAGAGTTGTTCAGCCTGGAAATCATCCAAATAATTCCTATTTTCGGGGCCGGAGCAATAGCATAGCGGGTAGGGCGTTTGCCTTGCACGCGGCCGACCCGGGTTCGATCCCCGGCATCCCATATGGTCCCCTGAGCATCGCCAGGCGTAATTCCAGAGTGCAGTCTGGAGTAACCCCTGTGCATCGCCGGGTGTGACCCAAAAAGCAAAAAAATAAAAAACAACAAAATAACCTAAAACAAAAAACCACCCACAACCCTTATAAACCCTTTCCCTCACCCCTGGCAAGCAGCATTCTAACTTCAGTCTCTATGATACTGATTCTCAGTCTCATGTCAGTGGAATTGTGCAGCGTTTGTCCTTTTGTCACTGACTTACTTCATTGAGCCCAATATTCTCATTTCCTCCACTTTGTAGCAGATATGAGAATCTCCTTTCTTGATAAGGCTGAATAATCATCTCCCTCTTCTCTCCCTTTCTCTCTCTCTCTTTCTCTCTCTCTTTCTCTCTCTCTCACACACACACACACACACTTACAGGTTTTTGTTTATCCATTCATCCACTTATGGACACTTGGGTTGCTTCCATGAAGATCTTTAAATATAAATTATTTAAAGCCATTTCCATTTTAGATCAAAATCTTAAAAGGTTCAGATGCCCTAGCACTACTGAAAAAGGAACAAGCAGTGTATGGAATGGAAAGCTATATACTTTTAGGCTTTGAACTAAGAATCGGAAGTCCTAAATTTATGTCCTAATTTTGTATCAAGGCAATGCAAATTAACCCTTCCTAGATCTCAATTTCTTCATTTGTGAAGTGAAAGAGATTAAGAGCAATCACATAATTTGGGTCGGGGAGATGGCTCAAAAGGCTAAAGCCGTCATACTTTGCACTCCAGAGGTTGAGTTTGATTTTTGGTACCATGTGTTGGGCCCCTAAGCACCACCCAGCGGATCCCCTGAGCACTGTTGGTTGTGTCCCCACCCCCAAAAAAGTAATCACATAATTCATGTGTCTTAATTTACACTCTCATTGTGGGCTTGGCACCAACACGACCTAAAATTCTGATGTGGAATTAAGTCCTCTCTATCACTCATTGGTCGGCTCCCTCCCCCAACTTCCTTCTTTCTAAACCTATTTCCTTATCTGTCAAAGTGGCTTGAAAGGATCAAAATGAGGTCATGGGCCTGAGCAGGACTTGGAGACAGTAATCAATGACTGTAGTCAGATGGAGTATAAGTTAATGTAAGCGCTTTACCCAGAATTTCTGTTTGCTGAGGAGTCACCATGGCCTGAGACAGAGACTGTAGTAAAAAGTGACCAGGTGTGGAACAAAGATGGCAGGTTTGAGGCCGGAGCAATAGTATAGCGAGCAGAGCATTTACCTTGCCCGTGGCCCACCTGGGTTCTACCCCCAGCATCCCAGATGATCCCAGGAGCAGCACCAGGAGTGATTCCTGAACGCAGAGCCAGGAATGCTCTGCTGGATGTGGCCCCCAAACCAAAACCAACCAAACAAAAGGATAATAGGTGTGGAAAGAACAGGTAGAATTTCAGACTTCTCAGAGAAAGGATTCTGCTGAAGGCAGGTGAGACACTGAGGAGGGGGTATGTAGAGGAAAGGGAAATGTCACAATAGAAGTCAGGGTCTTGGGGTGTAGTATACTCCGGAATGGGGGGGTTTTGGGGGTCGGAGGTGATGTCTAGCCTTCTTCCTGGCTGCCCCCTCCCCTTTCCCAGGCTCCGAGAACCAACTTATGATCTCATGTTATTGTGGGACTTTCTGGTTTCATGTCAGTAAATATGTCAGCCCTCTCCAAATGCTCCCCAGATAGAAGGGAAACATCAGACAATTGTCTAGTCCCAGTTATACCCGTCCCCACCAACATCACTTGTATCACTTGTCATCCCGTTGATCTTCGATTTGCTCGAGCAGGCACCAGTAACGTCTCCATTTGTCCCTGTCACGTGCTAGTGTAGCCCAATGATATCTATTCGCTCCAGGAGCAGGAAGAGTCTCAAACTGTTCATTCAGGGTTTTGACGAAAAAGTCTGACCATCTTGTAGGTGGACGGCCACGCGGTCTTTTGATGTCCCGTGGAATCCAGTCAGTAACAGCTCTAGTTCAGCAGTCGTCTCTGAATCGCATTACGTGTCTGGCCCATCTGATTTTTGATGCCTTGGCAAACGAGACAGTGTCCCTGATTCTTGACCGTCGTCGGAGTTCGAAACTCTTGATTCCTTCTCTCACTTGAGCGAAACGTGATACTCCAAGCATAGCTCTTTCGATTCCTCTTTGAGATGCCCGAATAGCGTTCTCATCCCCACCAACATTCCAACCTTAAATCCTCTTTCCTCTTTCATGAAGGGCTACATGCCATGATGCTGAGGGCCACATGGCTGCACGCCAGGGTGCTGGGAAGAGGGGCATGTGCACATGTGGTGCTGGGGATCTGGCTTGGGGACTGGCTCGTGCTAGGTCTGTGCTCTACCACTTAAACTGCGTCCTGGGCCTCTCAAATCCAATCTTTGAGATCAAGTTTACTGTAAAGGGCCAAGTTGTAGATATTTTGGATAGTATTTGTGAATCCACTGTCTTTGTTTCAATTTAACACTCCTAGAGATGTGAAGTAGCCTTAGAAAATACATTTATATGAGGGGCAAAGATGGAGCTCAGCAGTAAAGTGCTTGCTTTGCACTTTGGGCTTGATTCCTGGCAGAGAAGGAAAGAGAAAGGAAGGAAGGAAAGAAGGAGGAAGAAAAGGAGGAAGGGAAGCAGGGAAGAGATAGAAAAAAGAGGGGAAGGGAAAAAAGAGGGGAAGAAAGAAAAGAAGGAAAGAGAGCAAAAAGAGGAAAGGAAAAGGTTAAAAAAAGAGAGAAAGAAACGAACAAGGCTGTGTTCCAATACCACTTTATTTAAGGCCCTAAAACTTGGCCCACTAAGCCCTGCAGTGAGCACTGTGGCCAGGCCTGTGAGCGTGGGGAGTGAGACTGAAGAGACAACCTTAGTGCAAGCACCCTAGTCACCACAGTACAGTGGTGGCAGCAGCAGCAAGGAAGGGTGGGGGCAAAGGACAAAACACCAACTTTAAGAAAGGGATCTCAAAAAGGGGCTGCCCAAGAGGCGCTCAGGAGGCCTGGAACCCCACGGTCCCACGAAAGTGATTCTCACCCAACGGAGGGTGCTGGGAGGCTTCTTGTCTGAAGAAGTTGGAGGAGCCCTAACTTGGCCCACTGGTCAGTGTGAAAACTGCCCAAGTGAGGTCCAGAAGCCTGATTCAGAGACAATTCCTTAAAGTACCAACAGCTGGACTAACCAGACCAGTTCTCCACGGGGGAGGGAGGAGACCCTAAGATGGTGCTTCTTTATTTTGTTTTATGTTTGGGGGCCACACCGGGGGGTGGTCAAGACTTACTCGGTTCTATGGTCAGGGATCACTCCAGGCAGTGCTCAGGGGATCATACGGGGGTGTCGGGGATCAAACCTGTGTAGACCATGTGCAAGGCAGTCACCTTTCTGCTGTACTACGGCTCCAGCCCCCTCAGGTTGTCCTTTGTTGAAGGCTTAAATTCCTGCCTATAGCTGATCACTGAGCCTTCAGGGAAGCATCAGAGTAAAACAAATCCATGACCTCAGAGTGAAATCGAACATTCTATTCGTTCTCAGAGTATTTTCCTCCCATTTTTCTCTTGTTGCAGTATTTACAGAGAGAGAGAGTAAAATTGAGTGCTCAAAGGCTCTATGGGTAAATTTCAGAACCTTCTGAATTTGTACCAAACATTGGATGCACGTTTTGTTCTTTGGGAAGGGGGGGGGCTTCCAAGCTGAGCTCAGGAGGCCCAGGGACCACCCCCAGGGATTCTCAGCCAATTGGGCTGGTGGTCAGTCAATGCTAGGGCCCAGCAATGAGATGTCACTTTGCTACTGGGCCTCCAGGGAAGGGTCAGGGAAGCATACAGAGCAGGGGATCAAGCCTGAAGCCCACAGAGCTGGAGCGATAGTCCAATTGACAGAATGTTTGCCTTGCATGAGGCCAACCTGGGTTCAATCACTGGCATCCCGTATGGTCCCCAGAGCACCGCCAGGCCAGGGGTAAGCCCTGAGCCTCCCTAGGTGTGGCCTCCCAAACCAAGCCTGGAGCCCATACATGCAAAGCACAAACACCTGACCCCCTGCTGTGCCCCCAGGTCCTGTGTGTGCAGGTGGGTGAGCAATGGTTCTGAGCTTCCATCACATCCTTGAAGCGGTTAACAATAGCTGAAGCAAACAGGCCTGAGAGTCTTCTCCACACCGCCTGGTTTCAGAGTCAGCCACCACTCCTCCCCCCCGCTTCTAGGCTGAAACCACTCAGGAACTGGGGCTGCATTTTCCTTCCTGCTTTCTCATTAGAATGTGTCCATCTTCACTGAAACTGCTCTGCTTACTGCACAGTGAATGTGTGATTTTTCTATTTTAACACAGTTCAGTGCATATGGTGTTTCAGGAAAATTGCCCAAAGTGATTTTGCTTTATTTTTGTTTTAGATAAAGCCACACATGGCTGTACTTAGGCACCACCCCTGATGGTGCTCAGGAGACCGTATGCAATGCCAGTGTTTAAGCAGGGTCGCAACTGCAGCCACAGGCAAGGGGAGTACCTTAAGCTCTTCACTGTCTCACTGGCCCCAAAGTGATTTTTCTTACCTAATTCTTTCTACCAATCACAACATAAGGCCATCCCTTTCCATCTGAACGTATGTCCTCTTTTAAAACCCTATTTCAAGACTATTATGGTCTATACATGTATAATTGTTTCAAGGCACATAGCTGGCCAGAGAATTGGAACAGTTTGTGCAAGAACATGGTGAATGACAGGAGCCGAAGAGATTGTTCAGCAGGTAAGCCTCTTGCCTTGTGAGCAGCTGGGTCTGGAGTCTATTGTTGCATCTGAGGAAACAGATTATTTCTTTTTTTTTGCTTTTTGGGTCACACCCGGTGGTGCACAGGGGTTACTCCTGGCTCTGCACTCAGGAACCACTCCTGGCGCTGCTCAGGGGACCATATGGGATGCTGGGAATCGAACCTGGGTTGGCCACGTGCAAGGCAAATGCCCTACCCGCTGTGCTATTGCTCCAGCCCCGGAAACAGATAATTTCTGTGGGATTTTTGATAAACGTACACGCATAACTTATATCAAGAGGATCCAGGCTATGGTAAAGAGCATCTCTGCATGCATGAAGTCCTGGGTTCAATGCCTAGGTCAAAAAATAAAAGGAGCTGAAGAGGTAATACAGTAGGTAGGGCGCCTACCTTACATGTGGCTGACCTGGGTTTGATCCCTGAGCACAGAGCCTGGAGAAAACCCTGAGCATCACTGGATATGGCCCCCAAATCAAAATAACTTACTCAAAAAAATGAAAGAAAATACGAATCATAAGGAAGCATCGAGGCCATTACATCATGGGATGAGATCGGGCGCGTTCAGGGTGGTATGGCCATAGTGAGGCCATTATGTCATGGGACGGTCTACAATGCAGACAGGCTGAAGAGGGCCCAGGAGATGGCCCAATGGTAGAGCATAGGCTTTGCATATGTGCAGCTGCAGTTTGATTCCAAGGACCACAACATATGTGTGGGTGCATCACAATCAAGTGTGCGAGCTCTGTAACCAAGGGTGAGAGACTCCAACAAGTGTGATGCCCTTGACTGCATACCACCACCATCACCACCACCACCACCAAAGGGCAGGGAGAGAAAAGGTGAAAGAACAGTTTCAACAAAAATTAGATGAAAGGAGATAACTAAGCAAATACAAGGCATGGTCCTGGCTTGGATCCAAACTGGAAGGTGAAAAGAATAGCCGTAAAGAGGCAGATCGGGACAGTTGATGACATTTGAAAATGGATCTTGGATTAAATACAGTACTCTCTAAATGCTCCTTGCCATGATCCTAGTAAATGTACCGTGGATATGCAGGAGAATGTCTTTGCTCTTAAAAGATACACATGAAATATTTATGGCTGTGGGACACTATGTCTATAATTTACTCTTGGTTGTGAGAGCAGAGTGAATCAAATGGGACAAAATGTCCATAACTGATGAAAATGAATGAAGGGACTTCCTTGAACTATTTTTTTTTGGTTAGGGAGAGGAGGCTACCAAACAGTGCTCTGGGGTCTGAGAACCACACCTGGTAGTGCCTAGGGGAACATGCAGTGCCAGAAATTGAATTCAGGGTTTCCACATGTGCATATGTGCCAGTCCTGCACTGTCTCCCTGGCCCTCCCTTGTACTATTGCAACATTTCTCTAAGTTTGGAGTTTAAAGAGGAGAAATTATAACAGAATTGGCCAGGGTCAGGCAAATAATTCAGTGGCAGACTGTGTGCTATACCTGTCTGAGTTCCTAGGTTTTGTTGCTTGCAAAGCATCAAAAAAATCAAAATATTTAGTCAATTTCATCCCACTTTGATAAAAGTATTCCTAAAATGAATGAGTCTAAATCTCCTGGCTTGCTAAATAACCCCTCTAAGGAATGTAACTGAATTTCTGGAATAATTGAGATTTCTAAAGATATTAAATCTTCAATAATTTCTTATAATTGATGAGAAAAACTAATTTAATAAATGTAGCTAATTTTCTATATAATCAAGACTTACTCCTTTAAGTCACTCAGCAAATCTGTGAGAGACTTTCCTGTGCCAGACACATTCTAGCTGTTTATTGAACCAGAGAGACAAAAATCTCCCTCTTTGTAGAGTTTTTTTTTAAATTTTTTAATAGTGAATCACCTTGAGGTACAGTTACAGACTTAAAAACTTTCGTGCTTGCATTTCAGTTATACAGTTGTCGAGTGCCATCCCTCCACCAGTGCCCATTTTCCACCACCAATGGTCCCAGCATCCCTCCCACCACCCCCACTCCGTCCTACCCCCACCCCACCCGCCTCTGTGGCAGGGCATTCCCTTTTGCTCTCTCTCTCTCTCTCTCTCTCTCTCGCTCTCTCTCTCTCTCTCTCTCTCTCTCTCTCTCTCTCTCTCTCTCTCTCTCCTTTTGAGTGTTATGGTTTGCAGTACAGGTATAAATGGCCATCATGTTCGGTCTATAGTCTACTTTCAGCCCGCATCTCCCATCCTGAATGGGCCCTCCTAGCACCCTTTACTTGGTGGTCCCTTCTCTGTCTGAGCTGCCTTTTCCTCCAGCATTCGAGGCCGGCTTCTAAGCTGTGGAGTAATCCTCCTGGTGCTTATCTTTTGTGGGTTTTTTTTTTAACAGATGTAATTCACCAATATATGATATATAATATATAATAGAGGGTAAAAGGTGCTATAGAAAGAAGCGAGCAGAGTCAGGTCAGAAGTGTGAGGGTAGACACTCGGGTTGACAGTTGCGTGCTGAAAGTAGACTATAGACCGAACATGGTGGCCACTCAATACCTCTATTGCAAATTACAACACCCAAAAGGAGAGAGGACAAAAGGGAATGCACTGCTGCAGAGGCAGGGTGGGGTAGTGGGGGTCGGGGTGGTGGTGGTGGGAGGGATACTGGGAACATTGGTGGAGGAGAATGGGCACTGGTGGAGGGATGTAAACGATCACTGTGTGACTGAAATGCAAACATGAAAGTTCATAAGTTTGTAACTGTACCTCACGGAGATTCACTAATAAAAAATTAAAGAAAAGAAGTGTAAGGGTAGAGAAAGTCAAGCTAGCAGCCATTTTCTTTATTTATATTTATTCTTTTATTATTCATTCCTTGGCTGAGCCTGGTGGTGCCAGGGGCCTGGGATTGAATCGAGGGCCTCATACTCTGCCACAAGACCATCTCTAGCTTCTGGCTGCCATCTTATTATACTGTTTTTGTCAGGGCTTACTCCTGGCTCTGTGCTGAGGGATTCATGGTGGTGCCCAGGGGACCATATGCAGTGCGGGGATTATATAGGGATCAACACTATGCAAGGCAAGACTTAACCTCTGTCCTATCTCCCTGGCCCCTGGACAGCCATTTAATCAGGAAGGACCTCACTCTGGAGAAGCTCAGAGTCAGAGAAGTGAGGGTGAGCTTTGAAGATGTCTGTGAAAAAGGCTATTCTGTAGAAGTTTCAAGGAATAGCAAGGACATCACTGTGGCTGCAATGTAGTGAAAAAGTCTTATTTTTATTCAAGATCTTCCAGTGACTTCCATTTCTCTCAAAAATCTTTGTAGCTGCTTTGAAGTTCCTATAGACCTGATCCTTGTTAACATTCTGATTTCATCTTCCACTCCTCCTCTAAGCTCATAAGCGTTTTAAAAATTATGCTGGAACAAAAATATCTTTTTATAAAAATGCATTATCTCCTCAGATGCAAGCCTCACTTTTTTTTCTTTGATTGAAGGTTAATAACTATACTTTACTGTAATGCATTTATCATAGTCTATTCAGAGTTGGGCAGGTAGATTCACATATCTAAGGCCTGCCAACATAAAACATGTGCATATCATGTATGGATGCATGAATTATATGTAAGAAAGACACAGGGAAGTCAAGAATTGTGTACACAAAATTCTGCCCTCAGTGATAATTTTTTTGCAGCAAAAATGCATATTGTTTGTTCCCAAGAATCACAAACTTCAGATTCTCTCCAAGGTTCTTTTCTGCTCTAGACTGACACTTCATTTTCCAGAAGAGAAAATGGCAGCTCACAAAGAAGAGTTTGCCTAAGGGACAAAGGACACATACCAGGGAAATGAGGCATCTCTGCTCAACAGGCTCTTCCCAACCCCCAACCTTCTCACTTGGCAAATCTTCACTGTCGCCCAGGAGCTCCCTAGAGGACAAAAGCACAGAAGTTCCCTCATCTAAGAATAAAACATTTTACCCTATTATTCTCCAGGGACAATTATGGAGTGTTTCAGGTTGTGTCACTGATTACTCGCTATCGTTTTGCAACTCCAAATAACTTTAGGTTCCCATAGCAACACGCTCTGCTCTGGAAGCTGACATTGTTCCCTAATCCATGTGGGAAGAAACAAGAGCTTCTTCCAGAAAATGCACGGCAGGGGGAGAAGTCATGTCATGGGGTTATCATCTAGGACTTGTCCCAGCAGACAATGACCCGATTACAGGTATCAGCGAATGGCTGGTTAACCCATCCTTCACTCTCAGGAAGGGTCCCCAGAGGGAAGTCTACCAAGACTTCTTTAGATTTCAAGACTTACAATGATCTCTAAGTTTTGGCAGGACTAAGGCAAGAAACTATGAGTTACGTAAAAGAAACTTCCTTTAAACTTCACTGAGAGCATTTTCCTAAACCAAAAGGCTTACACTGGTAGATAAACTAAAGGCCCATCCCATGCTGAGTTATATGGGCAGCTGTGTACTAATGTCTGCAAGTCACTGAATTGGATGGCAGATATCTGAAGAATTGATGGATGTGAAGGATGGACTCACTGAAGCAAATAATAAAGTAAAATACTCGTAGAGTCTAGTTGGTTGGCATAGGGGCGTCACTTTTCCCTAAGTTAAACTTTTCCCTAAGTTAAAAAGTTTCCTAACATAGGGACTAGAAAGATAGTACAGCAGGAAGGATTCTTGCCTTGTGTGCGGCCAACTTGAGTTTGGTCACCAGCACCCCATATGGTCCCCGGAGCCCCGTCAGAAGAATCCCTGATTGTAGAGCTAGAAATAATCCCTGGGCACAGCCAGATGTGGCCCCCAAACAAAAAGTAAATCAAAATAGAATAAAAATAATTATTTTCCTAATATGACCTAGGAATACAGCTAAGGGTATATGAAAATATGAAAAAACATGGAGGAGAAAAAAAGATATTGTGAAAAAGAAGGTATAAGGAAGAGCAAAGAAAGAGAAGAGACATAAGAGTAAGTGTATTCTTGTTCATTGCAGCACTGTTTACAATAGCCATAATCTGGAAAAGACTGGAGTACCCGAGAACAGATGACTGGTTAAAGAAACTTTGGTACATCTACACAATGAAATACTATGCAGCTGTTAGAAAGGATGAAGTCAAGAAATTTGCATATAAGTGGGTCAACATGGAGAGTATCATGTTAAGTGAAATGAGTCCGAAAGAGAGGGACAGACATAGAAAGACTGCACTCACTTGTGGAATATAAAGTAATAGAATTTGAGACTTACACCCAAGAATAGTAGAGATGCATACCAGGAGGATTGCTCTACAGCTTGGAAGCCGGCCTCATATGCTAGGGGAAAAGGCAGCTCAGATAGAGAAAGGACCACCAAGTAAAGGGTGCTTGGAAGGTCCGCTTGGGATGGGAGATGCGAGCTGAAAGTAGACTATAGACCGAACATAATGGCCACTTAATACCTATATTACAAACTACAACACCCAAAAGGAGAGAAAGCAAAAGGGAATGCCCTGCCACAGAGGCAAGTGGGGTGAAGGGAAGGGGTGGGGGGCTGTGGGGGGGATGCTGGGATCATTGGTGATGGAAAATGGGCACTGGTGGAGAGATGGGTACTCAAACATTGTATGACTGAAACGCAAGCACAAAAGGTTGTAAGTCTGTAACTGTACCTCACGGTGATCATGTAAAAATTAAAAAGAAAAAAAAAAAGTAAGTGTATTGTCACTTCCCCGGTTTATTCCCTTTCTCACCCTTGTCCATGGGAACTGCTTATATTTTAACTGAATTGGGAGAAATTATTGAAATACATTTTGTGTGAAATGTAACCCACAAGAATAATGAAAAATTCTGGGGCTACACCTGGTGGTGCTCAGGGCTTACTCCTGGCTCTGCACTCAGGGATCACTCCTGGCAGCCTCAAGAAACCACATGCGGTGCTGGGAAGTATACTGAATCAGCCACATGCAAGTCAAGGACCCTGCCACTATGCTAGCTCTTCATCCCCAAGGGAAAAAAATTTTTTTTTATTATTAAATGTGGATCAGAGATACAGCTCAACAGGCTAAGTGTATGCTCAGTCCTTTGAGCCAGTGATAGCTGGTACCGTGTGGTCTCCAGGTCAACACTGGGGTCTGCCCTAAAACACAGATCAGGAAGGAGGCCCCGAACACAGTCCCCAAACAAAACAAGGCCCCAAATTAAAAAGTAAACATCACTAACATCAGCCAAGGAGTCGCCTCAAAAGATCGGAGATCATGCTTTCCATGCAGGAATCCTGGATTCAATTTCTGGTAACCACTGAGCACTGCCAGGATATTTGGGAGTAAGTCCCCCTCCCACCCCACAGCAGTGCCAGGCATGGCCCCTGTCCCCCAAATCAAAATGACATTCAATTTGGGGGGAATTGGCTTTTATCCTACATTTACTTGTAGTAAAAAAAAGTATCTCCAAAGGAAAGTATAGTATCTTAAAAAACAAAAAACAGTTATCTTTCTACAGAAAGCCCAAGAGCCCAAAGATAAAAGCTAAAACTGACAGTTTTAGATGTGTGATTCAGGCCTATCACTCACACCTTGCAGCTAGATCAACAGATATGGAAAACTCTAAGGCTGGTGTTCCTTCTTTTACATATATATATATATTTTAAGTGTCAAAGTAAAAAACAAAACTTTAAGAAATGTATTTGAAATGTGAAGATAAATAAGTCCTGTGTGGGGACAGAGCAATAGTACAGCCGGTAGGACATTTGCCTTGCATGTGATCTGGGTTCGATCCCCAGCATTCCATATGGTCCCCTGAGCACTGCCAGGAGTGAGCCCTGAGAATTGCCAGGTGTGGCAAAAAAAAAAAAAAAAGGTCCTGTGACGCGGCTGCTACTGGGTTTCATAAGGGTACTGCACACACCATGGAAGCAATTTTTGGCCAGAAAGCAAGATCTACTGCTGTGAAAATAGTGCCACCTGGTGGTCATTAAAAGAATAGTCAAATTTATGTCTCATTGTTTTGTTTTCTTCTTTGGAGAACTTTTTCAACCAGCATCTTATTATTATTCAATAAACATTTGTAAGAAACTTATAAACTACCAGAAAGAGAAAAGTTCCGGGAGTCACAAAGGTATTACCATAATCCTACATCTTTTTATCACTGTATCATTGTCATCCTGTTATTCATATTTACTTGAGCGGGTGCCAGTAACGTCTCTGTTCGCCCCTGAGATTTTAGTAGCCTCTTCTTACTCGGGTGAGAGCCCTTCCCCGCCCAAGAGACTCGGCCCTGACAGCCGACCTCCACTGCCCAACCGCTGCCACACTCAAGGCCACTTTTCACACGCTCGGGCCGAGCCTCACACATGAGTGAATGTATTCCTGAACTGCGCAGGACCACGACACATCATCATAAAGGGATACACACACACACACACACACACACACACACACATATATATATATATATGTCACTGTCACTCCGTTGCTCATCGATTTGCTCGAGTGGGCACCAGTAACGTCTCCATTGTGAAACTTGTTACTGTTTTTGGTATATCGAATACGCCACGGGTAGCTTCCTAGGCTCTGCCATGCGGGCGGGATACTCTCGGTAGCTGGCCGGGATCTCCGAGAGGGACGGAGGTTTCAAACCGGGTCGGCCGCGTGCAAGGTAAATGCCCTACCTGCTGTGCTATCGCTCCAACCCGTATATGTATGTATGTGTATATATATATGCCTCTCGGAGAGCCCTGCAAGCTACCGAGAGTATCCTGCCTGCACGGAAGAGCCTGGCAAGCTCCCAGTGGCGTATTTGATATGCCAAATACAGTAACAATAAGTCTCATTTCCCTGACATCTTTATATAGTCCTGCATATTCTAGGATTCCCTCCCCCTCCCCACAGGCTTCTAGTGAATCCTGGAAAAATAAAGAGATGTCAGGATTGCCTTTTTGTCTTTGTGTGTGATTAGTATCTCAATATAACTGTTGGGGTGGGAAAGCTAAGAGGCCCAAAGACCAAACTTCCTTGAACTCATGCCTCCATATATTCAATATTTCTGTAGTAATCTTGTTCATGTGTTGTTGGGTTTTGGGCTTGTTTTTGGACCATGTCCATACTTTGCTCTCAGGGATTATCCCTGGTGGTGCTCAGGGAACCAGGTGAGATGCCAGGGATCAAACCTGAGTCTGCCTTGTGAAAGGGGAGTGCCCTTCCTGCTATACTATTACTCTGGCCCATCTTGCTCCATGTTATAGGCAATTCTATCTTCAAACAGTTCCTCTCTGGACTGGAGAGATAGTACAGTGCAATGCACTTGTTTTGCAAGACTGGTATGTTTCCAAACTAAACCCTCCCCCCACCACAAAAATTTCCTTTCTGGAACATAATTTTCACACTTTTCAAATACAATTAGGAATGCCAATGAGGAGTGATACTTTAAATGTAAAGGTTTGTGGCCAAAGACATGACTTAAAGGGCTGGAACACATGCTTTGCACGCTGGAGCCCTGGGTTCAATCTGGCACCATGTAGTCCGTAAAGCACCATCATGATTGCGTTCCAAGCACTGGGCTATGAACAGCCTCCAAGCACCTCTGAGTATGGCTCCCAAAAGTTCAATGAAAAGGCCTGGATTCTGATATCTGCTATCAATTTACTGTGATTTTGGGAAATCACATCTATTGAGTGGCCTTTATTCATTTGTCACCTGCCCACCCTACTTCAGGGGTGTGTTGAAACTTGCAACTTCTTTTGCAAGTAAAACAGATTTTTTTTTGGAAGTAAAAGATTTTATTGGAGGTTTTTAGGAAGAGAAAGGAGGAAAAGTGAGAACGTAACACACTTGAGAGAGAACACGGGATTTTCCAAAGGTGGAGAGAGCTTCTACATATACCCCAGCATTAAATATGGAGGCATGAAAGTACACATCTCAGGAGGAGGAGAAATGCAGGCGACACATGTGCTCAGGTGCCACATATGCTTGGCCATGTGGGTACAAGCAGCACATGGGCTTGGGCAGCATATGTGCCAGAACTTGAACTTCTTATCATCTAGCAATATTCCTAGAATTTAGTCCTAGACTCTCCTGGCTTGATTTTTTCTTCTCTCGGCATATTTTCCATTTCAGCTCTCTTCAATGGCACAGCAATGGCTGTGAAGAGCAGTTAGTGGAGAAACACATGGACATGTCCAAGGTCTCACAGCTACTGTCTCATAAATATCAGTGTGCTGATCTGTAACAGGCCTTACAACACCACACATCATAATCAGAATTGCATTTCTCTTGAAGACTTTTTAAAACAAACTTAGAACTGTTATTCTTGAATACTCATATTTGAAACAACCATTCCAAATAAGATAAGCTCTCAAATTTCCTTTTCACTTTGCAAAAACATATTCTTACCACCAATCTCTGAGGACGAGACGTCTTTTTGTCCAAGACTGACTACATTTCAGTCTTCCATTTCATTCACTCCCATCTCTCCTGGGCCAGCTTAGCGGTCATCATTACTTCTCATATTTTTCACCTTTCCATTTTCAGCTATTTCCCAAACTTCCTCCCTCTACTCCCCTCTAGCTACCCCTACTTCTGCCCTTTCTCCTCTTGGTTTCTAAAACATTACTCCACTTTATGTGGAGTAATGGAAATGGAAAATTTCCTTTTCCACTTTATTTCCATTCCCCACTTATTCTTCAAGGCACCGGCAATTTTTCCCATTGCTCCTGGCATATTTTCAATTTCTGTGGATACATATCAATGATTTTTCTCAAACTGCTGTTTGTGGTTCTGTTTCCTTGTATGAAATTCTTCTCTATTGGGCCTTCTGACTTGTTTCCCTGATTCACCTGGAGGCTTATCTATAGCCCCAACCTCTCACTTGAGTTTCAAATGACACATGCATTTCAAAAATTTTTTTTTGCTTTTTGAATCACATCCGGCTATGCACAGGGGTCACTCCTGGCTCTGCACTCAGGAATTACCCTGGTGGTGCTCAGGGTACCATATGGGATGCTGGGAATCAAACTGGGGTTGGCCGCCTGCAAGGCAAATGCCCTACCCGCTGTGCTATCAGCCCCCATTTCAAAATTCTTGTGTGCCATCCCCCCCCACACTAAACTGTGTTCAAATTTCTTAGTTACCGCTCTAGTCCCGCCTGTTTTTGTATTCCTAATCTCAGTAAATAACTATCAGCAAACCTAAGGAGAGATCTGTGTCCCTGTCTGATTCCTTTCCCCCCAGCTCTCTCTCTACTTCCCTTACTGTTTTTGAGCCACACTCAGGGGTGCTCTTGGTTTGCTGCATAGGGACTGCTCCCAGTGGTGCTCCAGGAAGAATGTGGAGCTGGGGATGAAACCCAGGTCTCCCACATGCAAAGCATGCATACTCGTTCTCGGAGCTATCTGTCCAGCACAATATTCCTACTTGTGGTCTTTACCTTATTAAGAATCCCAAAAGAACGTGATATTTCACTCTTGTCAGTTTAAAAACTACTAGGCACTCTAGGTACACTGAAAACATTATGCTCTCCTATAAATCTTAGAGAAATGTCTGCCAACCCAACTCCTATTCAAAAATATAATATGCATTTTCTGAAATATATTAATCTTGAAGAGTGCTCCATAAATTAAATTATATAGGAGAGTTGACAAATTTCCACAATTGGGCATAAAAACTAGACTTTAAAATTCTAGGTAATTATTTTTAAAATATGAGAGCAGAACAAGTACAACTCTAAAACAAAAAAAAAGGGGGCAGTGCAGATAAAGATTTATAAATTTTTTAAAAATGCCACAAAAAAGGGGCAGCAATGTCACAGATTTTTGTGTGTGTTTTAAACCTACAACACTCAGGCATCACTCTTGGTGAGCTCGGGGTACCATATTAGGTGCCAGATATTGAACCTGGGTTGGCTGCATGCAAGGTAAGCACCCTACCTGCTGTATTATCACTCCAGTCCCAAGAGCCATGGATTTTTAATTTAAAAATAGCTTTTATTAAAACTCTTATAGAAAGATGTGAAGGGGATAGAGAGCAGTACATGCTCAAAGGAGAACACAGGCTTCTCCAGAGTAGAAACAAGTGAGCAGAGACAAGTGAGATACGTGTTCAAGAGAGAACACAGATTTGGAAGAGCAAGCCAGCCCCAGATTTTTTTAAAGGGAGAACTCCAAACCCTATATTCTCTTTACTGATTTGTCAAAATAATACAACTACTTTATATTCACATTTCCTATTCCTTTTACTGCAGGCACCAGTGTCAAGATGATCCCGGCATGGCAGGACCTGAGCAGCACTACAGTCTTGGGCCCTAGCATCAAAGTGACTAGGCTCAACTGGCCAGGTGTTATCAGGAGTGGCCACTGGACCTGTAAGTACTGCTTGGGGAGCTCCTCCCAAATGCCATCTGAGGGGGATGTTGGGTCACACCTGGCATTGCTCAGGAGCTAGTCCTGGCTTTGTGCTCAGAAGTGAGCTCTGGAGGTGTTGGGGGGGGGGGGGTATGTAGTGCCCGAGAATGAACTGGGGTCAGCTACATGTACGGCAACTGCTTTAACCCCCATACTATCTCTATAGACTTAATACTGTGTAAGAATGGAGATCACATCATCTTACATTTAAAACTTTACTTGATTGCTAATTACAAACAGATGCCAAATACTTTGCTTCATTCTTGTTGCTTACCTCAGGTTTAGAAGAGCTTTTGGGTGTATATGACAAGTGTTCAGCAGGACAACTGATATAGATCTCACACCTATGACTTTAGATTTTATTTCCTTCAGTTCCATCACCATAGGATACTCTTCTCACTCTCCTCACATACCTTATTTCAAGTGTCTTCTCTAAAAAAATCTTTTGTGGGTGGGCCACCCCTGGAGGCTCTCAGATGTTACATCTGGGTATCACTCCTAGTGTACTCGGGACCATATGGGATGGCAAATGATCAAACCCGGTCAGCCACATGCAAGAGAAGTGCTCTGCCTCTGTACTATTATTGCTCCAGCCTACCAAGAAATCTAATGTTCACCTCCTACCCCCATCACCCCATCTCATAAAAGTAATCGCTAGGTCATCTGAATTCTAATCCTTTCTGGCAGTGTATTTACCTTTTGTCTTAGTCTTACAAAATCATGCACCAAAACACAGAATTCTAATATTCCATAGTAAGTATTTAAATTAGTAAAAGAATCAAGTTCTATTTTTTAATGGTTCTCCATAAATCTGCCCTTCACCTATCAGGGTTTCTTTGACTAACAAGCCCTTTTTTCCCAAAAAATTTTTATTCATGGGGCTGGAGCGATAGCACAGCGGGTAGGGCGTTTGCCTTGCACGCGGCCAACCTGGGTTCAATTCCCAGCATCCCATATGGTCCCCTGAGCACCGCCAGGGATAATTCCTGAGTGCAGAGCCAGGAGTAACCCCTGTGCAGAGCCAGGTGTGACCCAAAAAGCAAAAAAAAAAAAAAAAAAAAAAAACTTCAAAAAATTTTTAATCAAGTATGTATAAGACATACAAATTATTTCCTGGCAATAAGTTTATCTTAAATTAAAAAAAATTGTGGCAACCCCTGCGTGGTCTTAAATTTAAGAAACTAGGATATCCTAATGTTCATGTTCACTACATTGTATCACTTACGCATATGCCCCTCCCCCCATCCATATGCTTCATTCCCTGAAGGAACCTAGAAAGGACAAAAATATCTGCTGAATCCAACTGGACAGAATGTACATTCTTCCATTTTGCTTTGCATTAATTCAACTATTTTCCCCACACACATCACAGGCATACTGAACTAGACATTTTGTAGAACACTCTCAAAGATCTTTAATAATTATTCCAATTCAAACAGGAGTGTACGTGTTTGTGTGTTCTCAGTCTCACACATGCATGGCAGCCACTTTACTGTTGAGTCGAATTCCTGACCCAAAATTCACTTTGCTGAGGGTAAGGGTAGCAGTGGCCTCCCAAGTAGTGCTCAAGAGGTCCAGACCCCCTACCCCCAGTGATTCTTGGCCCGAAGTACGATGCCAGGACCCCAGAATGAGATGCTGCTTGGGCCCTGCAGTGTCAGGGAAGGAGAGGGTTGAAGACCCGGGCCTCCCTGGTGGAATGGGAGCCTCCAGGTTGCACCTGATTTTGGGGGGGGGGGGGGGAGGCCATGTGGTGCCAGGAACTGGGCTAGACACATGTCTGGCACATATCCTAATCACTATACTATCTCCTGACTCACTCCAAGTGACCCCTGGAACTGGACCCAGGTCTTACACATGTAAAGCCCTACTGCTGAGCAACATGTCCCTGAGTCCTGGACATTCCTAACTTATGGGCTGCCATTTGGCTAAATATGAACATTTTCTTCCCCTTTAACTGATTTACCAATTAACCTTGAATATAAAGGCTAGATAATACCAGATGTAGTAAGACTAATATTAAAAGAAATGAGGATCAAAGGCCTTGTGAAAGTCAAAAATCCTTTGTTAATAGCTATATAGCTAGTTGAACTCAGCCAACATTTATTTTCCTGTTTGTAGGTGCCCATAGTCACATTCCTAATGAAACTGACAGCATGTCTACATAATATCATAAATATGCACATCATAGTCAAAAGGTAGAAACTACCAAAGTTTCCATCAAATGATGAACAAACGAGATGTGGTATGTTCATACTAGGAAATATTACTTGATCCATCATTAAAGAAGTACCTGATATTTATTAAAACATGAATACTGAAAACAGTGAGAAGCCAGTTACAGAAGTCAACATAATGTATAATTTACTTATATGAAATATTCCTAGTAAGTAACTCAAAGTTCATTATGACTGCCAGAGAAACAGGAATGGCTGTGATCAATGAAGTTGACTGCAAATAGGTACAGGATTTTTAGGCTAAAAAAAAAACAAAAAACAAAAAACGCTGAGGGGCAGAGGAGATGGCTCAGAGTTGGAGTACTTACAAGAGCCCTAGATTAGATTCCTGGCACCAATGGCTCCCCTGACCCCAGCACCCCTGGGAACACTGGGGAATGTCAGGTGTACCACCTCCGCCAACCCATTAAACTTTTAAGGTGTTAAAGTGAATTCCATTTCAATAAACTTTTAAAGAGGACAGAGAGGCTTATATTTAGACTGATCTCAGACCTATTACATCAAAATATGGGTTTATAAGATTTCGCTGCTGACTGATTCATAAAGATCTGAAATGCAACGATCTAAAAGAATTATGGTTTTAGAATTGTTTCTTCAATTACTTTCATTACTTACAGATATGAACTTGATTTCATCAGCATAGATTTATTTTTTTAATCACAGTCACAACTACTTTTCACACTGGCTTTATGACATCTGATATCCCCATCAAAATTCTGCGAAGTTTTAGTTCTGGGTGTCACCTGCACTGTGCCGGTAAAGGCCTACTGTCTGTACCTTTTAATCCTCAAGATTACATTCACAGTAGGTAATTTTCAAATGACCAGTTTTGAAGGGGGTGGCAATAATATAAAAAAGATGAACAAAGAAGACAACCAACCAAATAGAAAATGAGACCAAAAAAACCCACTCACTTCAGAAAACAGTTTATTAAAGGTAAATTAGAATTTACAGAAGTATTAAACAATAAGGGCCAGAGGTGCAGAAGTATGAAATAAATTATGCATACGACAGGAAGAAAATTACCTACCTTACTTGAGCTTCCAGAGCAGTTTTATTTTACTTCTGCATAGAGCCTATTCTTTTTTTAAGAGATTAAAAAAAGTAAAGTCTCAGCATCCGTAATTAATGGTTGAAGAAAAATGTCCACATTTCAAAAACAGGATGGACCCAAAGGACAGTATGTACTGAACAGAAAGTATAACCATGGTAACCTCAGCTTGTGTCCTGATCTTTAAAATGAGAGTGCACACACGCGCGCGCGAGCACACACACACACACACACACAAACTCATTCTGTTGAGTGGGGAAAGATATCATGTGAAATCACTGCCTTGAAGTCAGGTACTGAAGAAACTAATTCTCTAAGGATTTACTATTGTATCTATAATTATACGCTACCAGAAACCTTCCTTCTTAAACACAGTAACTTTTATTAAGAATTTGGATCTGTTTTGACTTGGTTTTTGGGCCCCACCCAACAGTGCTCAGGGCTTACTCCTGGCTCTTGCCTCAGAGATCATTTCCAGCGGGCTCAGTGGACCATAGGGGGTGCTGGGGATCAAACCCTGGTTGGCCGCATGCAAGACAAATGCCTAAATGCTGTACTATGCTTTGGCCCAGAATGTGGTATATTTATGGGCATTTATAGCCAGGTACTGCACAAAATATCAAACCCGTATTAAAAATTCTGTATATTGTACGGAGTACAAGCTGGGGCGGGGGAAGGGGGAGTAAGGAAGGAAAGTACAAGCTCTGCAATTAGCTTGCTAGCTTCAAATACTGATCCTGGATCACATCCGGGACAAATTAACTTCTCTACCGTACTGACCAGAAAATAGACCTTAATAATACCACCTATCTCATTTACTGTACATATATATATGGAGGGAGAATACTTAGAATAGTACCTAGCATCTAGGAAATATTTTACATACACATACACACACACATACCAGGTTTTTTAATAGAAGTTGTCATATTGAGATTAATAGGGCTGGTGAGCAGATGGCTGATCAGTAAATGGAATTTAGGCTAATTTTATTACATATTCCCTAATCTAGAATTTCACCTGTATTATATTAATAAAAATTAACTTGAGGACATGATGTGTGTTAGACCATCTATTATAGTCCAGGGCACAGCTCAATGCTTATCACATAGGTACATAATAAACGTAGTACAACTTAACTCCATTACTTAAAAAATTATCTACCAAACCCAAATAGGTAGATATTGAGACTCAGAAAAACTCGTATTTTTCAACTTATTTTACTATATGCAGTTAAATAAAGTTCTGGTAGGAATGTAGGAAAGCATTTATAGTCTTTCTACAGAAAGTGGTAAATTAAACTCAAGCTTTTTTCTTTTTTTAAAGAATTTGAGCACAAAATAAATACTTTTTATGCCTAGGTTTCAGCTTAACTGCAGAAGTCTTTTTATGGGTCAAACAATTCACCTTCTCCATAATTTTGAGAAGTACAGTAAGTGTAGGCAAGATTTTAGAAGTTCAGAGTAAAGAAGCTGTCCACCTTTACTAATATTTAACAATTTTAACACACATAACAGGGTCTTCCTTCAAAAGACAACTTACTTACCTTTTCAGTATATTTATAAAAATATATTAGTAAGGCTTAGTTGGTAATTTCCATGAACTTAGTTCTTTTCCTCTGACTGTAGTAAAGTTGACATTTGACAAAGCAAGCTTGGAAAAGCTAGAAATGAATTCCTATTTCCCTTTGCATTCTTCAGATTCATTTTTCCCCAAAATTTCTGCATTGGTTGGCTTCCATTCAGCATCAGTCACGAAATCTTGAGGGTCAGACACAGTAAATAGGGAAGGACACAAATTAAATGATATGGGTATGGTTTTAAGTCTAGTAACAGGGATGAATCAACCTTAAAGTATGTGGAAACAAGTAACTGTACTATTCCTTAATGAAATTCATTCTTAGTCAAGCTAAAGGTATTAGAGCTTTCTATTGCTTAAAACCGTTTGTTCCTTTCAACAATGTTGAGTGGAAAATAGATGCAATTCCTTGACTTATTATGTCACATAAATGGGTTAAGAAAATAGAATTCTAATAAAAAGACTCAAGTTGGCAAACTGTTCTAAGTGACTTTTGAGTTTGCTGGTTAATTTTAAATATTTCTGATGGGAGAGAGTATAGTGGAAAGGGTAAAGCACTTGTCTTGCAACTGCCTCACCCCGGTTCAAACCTGGAACCACACATGGTTCCCAGAATCACCAGAGAGAGCAAAATAAAAAAGGGTAAAACATTATACTTACATACCACTTAAACCAGAAAAAAAGAAGTACACTCTGATCATCATTAGTAGTACTATTTTTTTTTTTTGGCTTTTCGGGTCACACCCAGTGATGCACAGGGCTTACTCCTGGCTCTACACTCAGGAATTACTCCTGGCAGTTCTGGAGGACCATATGGGAATCGAACCCGGGTCAACCGCATGCAAGGCAAATGCCCTACCCGCTGTGCCATCACTCCAGCCCCAGTAGTACTATTTTTAAATGAATAGATAAGGATTATTTCATTTAACTGCATTCTTAAGTATGTGACAGAATTTACTTTGAAAACTCCAGGTGCTTTGAAAAATCACAAACTGAAAACTAAACTTTCTATACTTCAAGTAGCCAGTAAACAAAGTTCTTTTTGTGGGGGTGGGAGAAAGTAAAGGGCTAAAGGTGCTTTCTTTGCAACAACTGACCGAGGTTTGATCCGTGGCATTCCATATGGCTCTCCGAGCTTGCCAAGAATGATTGAAGAATCCTGAGCACCACTGTGTGCCTACCCCACCCCAAAGGAAATTATCAAATAGGCCTGCAATACTCATTCATACACTGATATTTCAACATCCTCTCATATCCCAAACTGACAAAACTAGACTAATACTTTGGGAATGAAAAAGAGTAGCTAGAAGCTAGATAAGGAGACTCAGGCTGACAACTTTTGGGAAATGGGAGCAAAAGTTATCGGTATGTCAAAGGAGTCTGACCATCTGACCACATATTACAGTTATGCTTGCTGAATGATCTTGGAATCCAAATGCCACAATCTTCTTAATGTGTTCATTCCATCAATGGCTCAGCATCCCGCACTGAAGACTTTAAAAATGTGCACTTTGCAACAATCATTATTTATCTTAGCAGCTAGAAAGGCAAACAAAAGTCAGCATATAAAACTATCTCTAGGGATTTGGTCAGAATACTAACTCATGAATGATAAACATGGTCAGAATCTTTTTTTAAAAAAAAAAAATAATACATGTGGACTAGAAGTTTATTTTTAGGGGAAAAAATCTTCACAGTATGGTCAAAATACCCTTCTTTTTTTGTCCATAATTTCCTTCTTGGGGCTGCCATTCCAAAAGTGTAAGGAACATAAAAATATCAGGTTAGGGATTCAAAGGAACGGTACTAAATTTGCTTATACTTCCAATTAAACAATACACATTGGACCCTATATCCTTCCATCCCAGAAAAGAAAAATTCATGAATGCAAACCAGACATACCAACTATAGTGTCTGATGCTATAGCAAAGAGTAGTAAAGAGCAAGAAAGATTCAAATTATGTGCTCTCAGTTTCTTTTTTTTGGGGGGGAGGGGTTGGGGGGAGTGCTTGTGGGTCATACCTGGTAATAAATACTCAGGGGTTACTCCTGCACTCAGGAATCACTCATGGTGGTGCTTGGGGGTCCATATGGGATGCTGGGGATCGAACCCAGGTCAGCCGCAAGACAAACACCCAACCTTTGGCCTCCCTACTCTCACTTTATAACCAAAAGCAAAACTCAACTAAAATAAAAAGTAATTTAGGATTACCAAAGAAAAACAGAGAAATTAAGTAAAATGGTTGGATGGGAACAACACAGAGCTATAAACGGTGGGTTCAATGCTTTTTTAGTTTGTAGTTAAATAACACAAAGTGGTAACAAAATCATAGTTCCTTTTCAAAGCAATACTGCTCAAAGTTAATCAAGTTAGCCTAGTTAAATCTAAGTTATGTTTAACCTATGTTGAACAGATATCTGAAAATATGGTAAAAATAAAGTACCGAGGGGGCTGGAGAGATAGCACAGCGGGTAGGGCTTTTGCCTTGCACGCGGCCGACCCGGGTTCAAATCCCAGCATCCCATATGGTCCCCTGAGCATGGCCAGGGGTAATTCCTGAGTGCAGAGCCAGGAGTAACCCCTGTGCATTGCCAGGTGTGACCCAAAAAGCAAAAAAAAAAAATAATAATAATAAAGTACCGAGTTGCAGAGTTGAGGTGCACACTAGATTAGACCTGCTAAATTATAAGACAGGAGGTAGCAATTAAGACTTTTGTTCTCAGGTAACCCTAATTTGTATTAAGTTTTTGTTTTAACAACCAATAATAATTTTTAAGGTTTATATTTTGAAGCAGATTTTTCAGTCTTGCATTGTGAATTTACATGATTATCTTCAAACTCAGAGGTGATACCTGTACTACTAAGCACTGCTGTATTTCAAACCCTCTAGTATAGTTTAATAGATTTAATCACAACTCAATTGATCTACTGGGTCAAGGGGGATGAGGATGGAAACTCAGGAGTGCAATCATTATACCTGTCCCAAAATACCAACTGAAGAGAATAAACGTTGTAACTGAAGAGTTTTTTCTCTTTATTCCTCGTTTATAAAAAGCTGATCAGAAGAAAAAGTAGAGTGTCCTAGCACGTTTTCATATTTTTATCGCCTGAAATAAATTTCAAGGATATCAAACTAATGCACATATACTATACAGTTAGTTTCTTCAAATAGCTTCGAGCTATTTGTGCTCTTCTATAATGGCACACATAATCAAGAACCACGTGCTTTATGATCGCATAATAATTATTTTTCTAGCTATACATATCAAATCCAGCTACAATTTAAAATACACATTAAAAACATACTCATTTCAAACATAAAAATTAGTATCCTGTTACTATGTTAAACTCAAAACCTGCCTTAAAATATATTTGGAGGCAGAACTGGTGACACCGGCAGTGCTCAGGACTTACTCCTGGTTCTGCATTCAGAATCACTCCTGACAGTGTTCGGGGACCATATGGGATGTTGGGGATAGAATCTGGGTTGGCCATATGCAAGGCAAGTGCCCTACCCAATGTACTATCTCTCTAGCTATAACCAATACATTTTAATATAGTTGCAGACTTTGTGCAAATATTCCCTTTCAGTTCTCTTGATTTAGTTCTCAATTCAAGAACAAGTTAAGAGCAAAACTAAATCTGTATGATTTAACTTTGTTAACACTAGCACAAAAAATTTAATGAGACTTCTCATAATTTGGAAATATTCTGGGCATAGCAGCAACAAAAAGTCCAGCATAAACTGTTCCCACAAAATGGAGATTTGTATGGCCTCAGGTTATAAAATGTTTTAAAGTATAATTTTAAGAGTACTTGTTAAATGCTAATTTTATCAAGAGAACAGGAACGAAAAAGAAAATAAGTATAGGGGCTGGAGCAATAGTACAGCGTGTATGGCGTTTGCCTTGCATGTGGCCGACCTGGGTTCGATCCCCAGCATTCCATGTGGTCTCCCCAGCACTGCCAGGAGTAATTCCTGAGTGCATGAGCCAGGAGTAACTCCTGTGCATCGCCGGATGTGACCCAAAAAGAAAAAAATATTAATTATCATACCCTGACTCAATCCCCTGCAACCTTCAAATTTCTTTTTCTTCTTCAGTTTTGTTTTTAGGGCTGGCCATGCGTAGCAGCTGCTCCTGGCTCTGCACTCAGTTATTCCTGGCAGTGCTTGGGAGACCATATAGGATTTCAGAGATAGAATCAGGGTCAGTGGCATGCAAGGCAAGCACCCTGCCTGCCTGCTGTACTATCTCTTCAGTCCTCTGTCTTCTTTTTTTGAAAGAATTCTTCCTGCATTCTCTTTTTCTCCCAACATTTAGGGTAATAACCCACCCCCCGATTTTCTTTGAAGACACTGAGCTTAGGTACCTGGAAATCTGCATGGGGGAGGAGGAGAGGAGAGAACAGTTGATGTCAAAACTACTAGCAAATACAAAGTAATTATAACTTTTCACAAAAATTATCACCCTTGGGGCTTACATGCGGCTGACCCAGCAATTCTCAGCACCAGATATGGTCCTTGAGCACTGCCAGATGTGACTCTCCCACAATATAATCACCCTCAGGAAAAAATGAAAGGGACTGCAAGCT
Organism: Sorex araneus; assembly: GCF_027595985.1. Lineage (NCBI taxonomy): Eukaryota > Metazoa > Chordata > Mammalia > Eulipotyphla > Soricidae > Sorex > Sorex araneus. Next base: position 51,315,507 of record NC_073306.1, on the reverse strand, counting down.
TATCTAATTTGTTATCCTCTGTCATTTCTTTTTGCCTGTGGTTCTGGAAGTGAAACTTAGAAATTAGGGTCATTTGGGACAAAGTGAGTGGAGGTTACTTTCCAGAATGGTGAGTCCATCTTTCTTCCCCTAAGTGTGTGGGGATAGTGAATGACACTGCTAGACATTCATGAATGAAAGACTATACATTTAGAACCCAAACTTCTGAGAAAAATTCTTAATGTGTCACTATATTTTAATCACCAATTAGTTAATTACTGAGCTTTCCTCTTCTTACATGGAAATAGTAACTAAGGAGTTCTAATACATATCACCATACATGGCTCTATTAATTCAAATCTTCCTTTCCAATTTAGACTGTACTTTCAGATAACCATTTTTTCTTTTTCTTTTTTAAACTGAATCACAATGAGACACAGTTACACTTTTGGATTCCAAGGAGAGTCAGGAAACTTGGAAGCTACTCCAAGGGATACTCAGCCAATCTAGCTAGACAGTTCAGTGGCAGGCCCTAAGGATGCAGAGCTTCTCAGGCCCTGTGATCCCAGATACCATCAGAAATCACACCTGGTTGTGCTCAGATAGCTCCAGAACTTCATATCTTTGTGCATGGGGGTTAGGAGGGAGGGAAATGCCATACGAGGGTTCAAACTCAAGTCACAGGAAACTGGCAGAGATCGCTCAATGGGCTGAATCACATGCAAGAAGCCAGAACTAGATCCCTGGTACCAGATGGTCCTCAAGTACTGGGCAGAGAACAGCTCCTAAGCACAGCCAAATAGAGCAAAAATAAATAAATAAATAAATAAATAAATAAAATTAAAAATTGGAGGAAAAATTACATCTGAGATTTTGTTCTTAAAAGAAAAATGCAATGGTCAAATTTTGTAAAATCCTTCAAATATGCATACAATTTTTATATACCATACAGATTACCTGGCAAATTAACTGTAAAGACACTATTCTACCAGCACCTTTCTTCTCCACTACTTTTATTAAAAAGTCGATTCTTCCTTGGTCAGAAAGATAACACAATAGTTAGGGGACTTGCCTTGCACACAGCCTACCTGGGTTCAATCCGCACCATCACACATGGTCCCTGGGCATCATGACTCATCTCTGAATACAGAACCAGAAATAAGCCTGAGCACCACTGGGTATGATGAGCCCCCAAACACCCCCAAAAGTGGATCCTTCAATGGTAGATTCAAAATTATAAATGAGACCTAAAATAGTCTTGATATACTGTCTTCAACCATTCCTAGATTGTAAGCCTGCTTTTTTGTGTTTTTTTCTTGGGGGAGGAGGGTGGGTGGAGTGGTAGTGAGACCACATCCAGTGGTGCTCAGGGTTACTCCTGGCAAGCTTGGGGGACCATATGGGATGTCAGGGCAAACCTAGGTTAGCTGTGTGCAAGGCAAGTGTCCTGCCCACTGTACTATCTCTCCAGCCCTGGAATAGTCTGTTCTTAAATATTCAACTATCAAGATTAACAGAAAAGAAATACAGAGAACATATCTTATGCATATGTAGAAAATCATGCACTCATTGACTTTGAAGAACTTAGTTCATTTCAGTCCATCATTAGGAAATCAATAACTCCACATAAATGAAGTTTAAGCAAACTTTAGGTAACTCCAAGTAAATCTAGCAAATACTGAATTTGCGGGCTAAGAAGGTAGCTCAATGGCCTGGAGCACAAACCTTGCACGGAGAAGCCCCAGGTTTGATCCCTGGAACCACAGGGTTGGTTCTCTAAACACCACCAGAAACAACATCTGAGCTGGAAGTAGCCCTAATGTGTAGCTCCCAAATAGGGGTGGGGGTGAGGGGGATTTTAATTTTAAGAGGAGATTAGTGTAATTCTGGGATCACTAAAACATTTAAATGTCTCACAGCATATTTTGTATTAAAATTAAGGATGATGTTTTAAAACTGAGAAGTACCTGGGGCTGGAGAGATAAGTACAGCAGGTAAGGTGCTTGTTTGGCATGCAGACAACCTGGGTTCAACCCCTGGCATCCCATATGGGCCCCTGAGCACCACCAGAAGTGTTTCCTGAGTGCAGAGTCAGATGTAACCCCTGAGCACTGCCATGGGTGGCCCCCCAAAAAACACAAACAAACAAACCCTGTTAAGTAGCTAAAGGAATATACCACTACTTTCAAGGCTCTGTTTGGTTTTGTTTTTTCTCCTTCAACAACTTTTAGTCAGAGAAAAGAATTTAAAAGAACATGCAGGGTTCACCTTTGTACATCTGGCTCAGATATGTAAGACATGATATATGACTTAAATCCAGTAAGGGTTCTAGAAAAATACAACAAGTATTTGGGACAAAGTAGCTATTAAAATCTGATTCTGATAAATCATTAACTGTTTTAGATTACTATTTGCTATTCACTTTAAAAAATAGTAATTAAAAATTCACAAAAATTTTGAATACCTTGAAATAACAAATTCCTTAACAGTGAGACTACCTTTTTCATCTTATTGAAGAGAAACAATACTCTAAACAAAAATAAAAGTGAACTGAAGTAACCATTAATTGTTCTGATAAGCTCTAAACCACATTTAAAGTCTTTATAAATCATCTTCAGACTGAATCTGACTATGTGTACAAAAAAAGATGATTTTATAACCCTATGTTAGAAAGTTTTCCATATTTTACTTTTTTACCTATGTCCTTCTTCAAGTTTGAGCTCTCCAATACATGCTAGTGGAAAAAAAGATCAAAATTAAAATTAACTAGGATTTAAAATTAGTACTATAAATACAATCATTAGGGGAAAAGGTCATTAATAAAGATTAATCAAAAAATTTGATTAAATAAAAAATTTTTTTAAAAGGAAGCTCATTCTCATAATAAAAAACCAGGGCTGGAGCAATAACACAGCGGATAGAACATTTGCCTTGCATGAAGCAACCCGTGTTCAATCCTGAGCATCCCATGTCCCCCAGCACCACCAGGAGTAATTCCTGAGTGCAAAGCCAGGAGTAACCTCTGAGCATCCCAGGTGTGACCCTCCCCCCCAAAGAATAAAAAAACCTTCAGATATACATATCAAATCATATTACTTGGGACCGAAGATATAGTTCAGGGGTAAAGTACTTACCTTGAATGAAGTCAACCCAGATTTAGTCTCTAGTATTCAAAATAGTCCCTCAAGTACCACCAGGAGTGATCCCTGACTGCAAAGTCAGGAGTAGGCCCTGAGCACAACAGAGTGAAGCCCAAAAACAAGCCAAAAACCCAACAAAGTGTACTACTTACCAAACACCATCTCTTAATATTCAGGAGAAATGTGGAAAATCTAAAATGTATTCTAAGCTAATAGAAAACCCTTTAAAAACCCTGCCTCTAAATAAGATAACTGAAATAAAAATTTCTTGTTTGGTGCTAGGGATCAAATCACATGTAGAGGCCTCATACATGTCAAGTATGTGCTCTACTACTGAGCTACACTCCTCAGTCCCTGAATAAAAAATAAAGACAAGACATAGGTCAATGAAGTACAATTTTAAAGTTCTTTCATCTTAATTTTCAAAACCCCTATGTTTCCATGGTTTTGTTTTGCACTTTAGGATGCTTAAATCCCTTTAAAATTAATTTTTAGGCTTGCTCTTTAAGTCTATGTTCTACATTGAACACGTACCTCACTTGCTAGTCTCTATGTATCTTTGCTTGCTTGCTTGCTTGCTTTTTCCACTCTGGATAAACTCATGTTCTCTCTTGAACACATACTTCCTCTTTCTCTCTTCTCACAGATATCTAAGTTTTGTTCAATAAAAACTATCTTTCTTTACTAAAAAATTAAAAGTAATTAAAAATAGATAAGGCAAAACTTAAATAGTAAGGGGAAAAAATAACATGGTGGAGTATAGGGAAGTTAAAGGGGGGAATAGAAAGCAGCAAATCTATGTATATAGTGTGTATGTGTGTATACACACATACACACACTGTAGCACTGTCGTCCTGTTGTTCATCGATTTGGCTGAGCGGGCACCAGTAACATCTCCATTGTGAGACTTGTGGACTGGTGATAGCATAGTGGATAGGGCGTTTGCCTTACACGCGGCTGACCCAGGTTCAATTCCTCCGTCCCTCTCAGAGAGCCGGGCAAGCTACTGAGAGAATCCTGCCTGCACGGTGAGAGCCTGGCAAGCTACCCGTGGCATATTCGACATGCCAAAACAGTAACAAGTCTCACAATACACACATACACACACACACACACACACACACACACACACACACACACAATACTCTGGGGTTCTACTCTGCAACAGAACAACTATTTGGTAGTAAAACCATGGTTCCACTACAAAAAGTTCCTGCATCTGAATGTTATCATCTGTAAAGATCATCATCTGTGAAGATTAAGAACACCTGAAAAACAATTCAAGCAGTCCTTGACACAGAATAAGCACTGGACAAGTGCTACTAGCATTTAGCACTAAACACCTATCCAAGGGGCTGGAGCAATAGCACAATAGGTAGGACGCTTGCCTTACACACGACCAACCCTGGTTCAATCTCCTGCATCCCATATGGTCCCCTGAGCACCGCTAGGAGTAATTCCTGATTGCAGAGCCAGGAGTTGACCCTGAGCATTGCTGGGTGTGACCCAAAAAGCAAAACAAAAAACAAATCCATAAAAAAGCACCTATCCTTTATATACTTTTTATTGGCATTTTATATTTTTAAAGGAGCAATAGGGATGCTTCCTGAATGGATGAATTTTTTTCAAGTCCATATTTTGACAGTGTACTTTAATACTTCCAGATTAGCTTGTGATAAATTCTTTAAAATGCTAACTTATATAGGAGCAGCTGAACCAAATATAAAGTAGTACACCACTTTTTTTCTAGCAACAATTAATACTACTGATTTTAGAAGATGGAGGGCACTATGCCTAACATGAAGTGTGTGTCTGCATCCTAAATTGAACTGAACTGAATGTTTAAGTCTGCCTTTGGAATAGCCAGAGCCATCAGGCTACACACAGAAGTATAATGTTGTCTTTCATTTCTCTCTTCTATAAAACTAAAACTAAAACTTCTGTATTTATCAAGAAACAGACAAGAAACAGGAGATGTGAATACGATGCTGGGAAACACCACCATAAAACTTGTTAATATAGGGAACTTTAAAAAAAACCTACAAATCAAAGCTCTCCACCATAAGTCTCACCTTAGAAACTTCTTTGTGTCTAGCTCTACAGCACTCCATATACACTTCTGGAGTGAGGTAAAAATGAAGTAAAGTAGAAAGGAAGTTCTTATTTCTAAGACTTACTCGCTCACAAATCCGTTGTGTAACTCTGGTTAGGCCACTTAATATTTCTTGGCCTTGATTTAAATGAGTCAAACTGGACTATAACGGATTACCTATTACTGTTAAATACTACTACTGCCATCAAATCAACAACTGAACTGTCCAATAAGGGTTACTGTTAATACCAAAGATAATTAATATAGCACCTAGCTTCATGTGTCTTGCACACAGTTACAACTAAATAAATAGAAGTTACTGTTAAATAATGCAGGGAAGGGAGTGAACTAAACATTAAGCCAAAGGTAGAAATATCAAGAAACTTTTGTTTTTTGTTTTTGAGTCGCACCCAGTGGTTAGGGCTCACTCCTGGTGGGCTGCTGGGGCTTGGGAACCATATGGGATGCCTGAGATCAAACCCAGGTCAGCTACTTGCAAGGCAAGCAGTTCACCTGCTGTACTTTCGTTACAGCCCCGAAGCAGCTTTTTTTTTTTTTTGTACCGCTATTTCCCCAGGAAGAAACAGCTAGAAAAAAGATGTCATAAGGAGGGAGATACAACAGACTCGGATGAGGGAGTTTATCACCATGATTAAAGAAACAAATAATTTACCCATACCATAATTAATACAACAATATAGACATAAACTATATAATAACCTAAAGTATCTCTTCTTTTTAAAAACACTACAGCATGTGAAAAATCAATGTATCAACCTGCACAATATTTTAGGGAAGGAAAGTTCAGCTGTGTTGATTTTCTAGAGTTCAGTCAGTATGCTTTCAAGAAGTTGAGATGCTTTGAAATCTGTGAAGCAAGAAAGTTGTGCTGCAATGGTTAAGAGCAGAAAATCTTAAGTTCCTTTTGTGATATTAGATTTAGTCTCAAAACCTTACCGAACTCTGACATCTGAATCGTAATTTCAACTCTTTTATACTTTCTACATGCAGATTTTGTTATCTACAGCTGCTACATAAAGTTCAGTAAATATCTGTCAAACTGAGACTTAAATAATTCCAAGCACTCCTTTAAGTTTAGAAATAATCCTGTATATAAAGAATTCTAGAGTGTAGCCACATAGTCCTGTTACTTCTTGAATAGCATCACATTCCAATTCTTGTCGCTTAGAAAAGTTATCTCCAAAGCAATTGCTAGAAAGAAAAAAGGCAGTATGACTTTCCTAAAGTTAACACTAGTTAAAAACAGACTGAGAAAAGGAATAAAGGAATAAAAGATGAAAATGAAGAGGCCAGAGATATAGTGCAGCAGGTATTTTGCCTTGTATGAATCTGACCCAGGTTTGATCCCTGGCACCCATGTGGTCTTCTAGGTCAGATGTGATCCCTGAGCACAGCCAGGAATAAGCCTTGAGCACTAGTGGATATGGCTCCAAAACAAAAATGAACAAAAAAATATTTACAAGGAAAGGTTTGCCAGATAAAAAATTTGCCAAGGGAAAAAAAAAAAGGTTTGCTAGAAAAGTACACGAATGCCTCAAGAAATGCCTGACACCATCATATAATGGCAAGGCTGGTATTTGTACAATAATATGGCAATTATGTAGCAGAAACAGGACAGTAAGATATTAGGCAGGTTGTATTGCACATATACTGCTTCTTAATTTGCAGGTCCTAAATTAGGAGTGGGGATGTATTACAAGACTGAAAATAACTTTTCTCCCTGTGATTTTTTCAACAGAACATCAGTTCCAATACTATTATTACCTAAACTATTACAATAAAAATTAAAATAATAATAAGGAGCCAGAGATCGTACAGATTTAGTTGTGACACTTGTCTTGAACAGAGCTAATCCCAGTTTGACTCTGGTACTGTCTATTGCCCTCTGAGCCCTGGTAGGATTGACCCTGAGGACAGACGGGTTTGACAAAAATAAATACAACCCAAAAGTACACTTTGGCAATCTTTTAATACAAGTTTTATAATCAAGTGAATTTCTAAAGTACAGATGCTAGTTCCTATGGTTGATCTGTGCATTTTTCCTATACATTTTCGTACAAGATTAAAAACTGCCAAGCGAATAAATTATTAGATATATTAAGAAAAAGACATCCCAGAAGGGTATACAACATTTGATTGTCAGAACACCCAATGGAAGAACTGCTAAAGACTGTAGTCTATAGAATCAAGAGATGCTCCCAAAATACCTAATTCTTTGATAGTTTTGCCAATAAGGTTTTATTCTCTTCATAGTAATACCCCTCTGAATTTCCAGTGCCAGCAGAATTCCAGGAACATATGTACTCACTAAATAAGTGAACACATGCTGTTCTAATTATTTTTCAATGAAAATAAGTTCTATGTGACCTAAAGGTACATATGAGATAAGAGGGTAAAAGATCATAATTAGATATATGATTTGAGAAGACATAACATGTAACAGTGGTTGAAATCCCTAAAGAGGAATAGATATGGACAGAGACCATTAATGGGGACAAGGAAATACACACAGATATGTGGATCATAAAGCCAATAAAAGCTGGAAAAATGTTGAGGTTTACTCAGTTGTGTCAAACATAACAAAATAATAATGACCACAAGAAAAAAGGAGAACTAAATGGTCTGAAAAATCACTGCTTCCATTATTAGAATAGCTTTGACTGAAGAAAAACAAAAATGATCTATAATTAAGACCCTTTTTCACAGAAATCAAAGAAGACAGATGCCATTTATGTGTACTATACAGAGAAAACAAGGGAAGATACAATATCCAATCAATACAAATCCTTAGACTCTAAATGAGTCTGAGGAATGTGGTGGAGGAATAATGTCACTTTGGTGACCAGTGTAGTGTGACTAACACCACATCCATAAAACAGATAAAACAGGGAGCCAAGAGACAGTAGAGTGAATAGGGTGACTGCCTTGCATGCGGCCAACCTGGGTCTGATCCTTGGCATCCCATATGGTCCCCTGAGCCCACCAGGAGTGAATCCCTGAGCGCAGAGCCAGGAGTAACCCCTGAGAATCTCCAGGCCCCAAAATAAAATAAAATAAAACAAAACAGAAAACATTTATACTCTTACAAGCCAGTGTCAGTCAATATAAATGTTAAGGAAACACAGAAAGAATCTCACATTATGTGTAAATAAAACCATCATGCTGTGATAAATATACAAATATAACATATAGATATAAAATATTCACTCATAGGCTACTAAGAGAGAACAGACTTTTCCAAATAGGCAACTAGTCTGTCATTCAACTTTACGTCTACGTATAGATTTCTTCCCGCCCCACCCCCCAAAAAAAAATCAGGTTAAGTGGAAAACTATTAGGAAGTTTTAATTCTGCTCTATTTATATTCTATGACCCTTGTCTGAGGCAAATATTATAAGTAAAGCGGAAATAATGATGCATAAAACATACAAAAACAAACACAACAATTGGGGTTAATCAGAAAGATATTTTTTTTAAAAAAAAGATAACCAACAACACAAAAGCATGGTTATGTATGCACCTGACAAACCTCATGAATTTCCAGTAGTTAATTCAAAGACATGAGGAGGGGAAAGTCAGAAGATACGAAATAGGGCAACTAAGAAATGTTTAGCAAAAAAAAAAAAAAGAAAAAAAAAAAGTAGCTTTTACCTTCAAAGAGTAAGAACTCCAATCTGGAAAAAAAAAAAAGTTAAAATAATAAATTTGAATTTCATGTAAAACGATAATAGCTGCAGATAAAATAGCACATCTGGCTTCTTTTTAAGCAATTTAAAACAAATCCTAAATCCTAAAACATTCTAAGAGATCTTTTCAACCTGGTAAAATTAAATTTTAAATCATAAGATGTCTCTGTAAACTTGAGACAAAAGTCTCAAAGAACTTGTAAGTTGGTTCAAGATTCAGTTAATAAGGGATCATACTGATTATACATTTATTTATGGAAGTGATGTTTCTGATTTATTCAGAGACTACCAGACAGAAAATTCTTATGGTCACATAAAGGTCTTACTGTCACACAAAATAATTCTTAGGCTCTGATTTCTACAAAACTAGTCCTTGGCTTGATTGCAGAAACCAATAGCCTAACCAACTAGTGAATAGTATCCCAAGTTATTCAATATTTCAAAGAAGTATAATAACATTTACCCATAAAAACACAAAGCAAAAGAGATCGAGAAGGCAGTATGCAGTGGTAGTTAAAATGTGAACTCTAAATCACTTACCCATGTTCAAATCAGCCACTCCTAGTGAAGGAGCCATTGAGCCAAAATATCTTCATCTGTTTCTCACTTCACTTTACAGGGTTAGTAATAAGTCTAACAATTATCAATTCAATGTGCTAACATTAGTTCTCTTGCAGATCAAATAATTGGTAGACCATATCTTCCATATCCTCAACACACACACACGAAGTTTTTCATGGGTGAAAAATAATTCAAAAGCCAATGTAAAGGCAGGATAGTCACATGTATTCTTGTAAGACATTTAGTTCTCAGACGACTTTTTTCCTTTTTCAAAAAAGGAGCTTCTGGCATCTCTTTTCTTTCTAAATCACTTGAGCAATAATTTCTGTCAAATGTACTCTTAATGTATATAAAAATGTGTTATCAGGCATTAGTCAGTTCCTAAAACATAATAAAGTAGCAAACAACCTAACCTCATAAGAAATCTTAGGAATGACAGGGAATGGATAAAAGTTTTAATAATTAACTTCCATTTGAACAAAGAACATTTGCACATGTTTACTGGGAGACTGGAGTTGCAGAAAGGGAAATTTCAAAGAACTGCTCATTCAACTTTGACCACAAATTTCTCACTTAAAGGAAAAGTGGAGAAAAAATTAGAATATCTATCTCTAAAATTCTTAATAGCCAATTTTACATTTCCTTTAATTAAAATTTGAACTGCATAAGTAAATATTCTTAAAATCAAGTTACTTTGATAACATCCTGAGGATTCTCAGCTTAAAACCTCAAGACATTTTATAATCATCTGTGCTTTCCAAAGTAATCTAAATCAAACACATTATTCATATATTCCAATTACAAGATAAATACTAGGAGCAAAGAATACCTCTCAGACTGTTCACAGTATTTCTGGAAAATTTAATAACTATTATTTACAAATTATTGCCTCCTGTAACTTCTCTAAAATCTGGTTTCTTAGAACATTCAACAGTTGGAAATGAATGAAGAAGATCAATGTTAAGTATGTAAAAATTAGATTTAATCTTTTCAATAAATAACTTTTAGCTGATATATACTTTGGCTGAGGATGTACAAGATGAATCCATTTAAGGATCTCCTTCTCTGGGGCCAGAGCGACAGTGGTGGGTAGGGCACTTGCCCTGTACCCAGCTGACCCAGGACTGATCCCCAACATGGTCCTCGCTCTGAGACTGCCAGGAGTGATCCTGAGCACAGAGCCAGAATAACCCCTGAGCACTTCCAGTGAGGCCCAAAAACCAAAAAATAAACTAAATTTAGTATCACTATAGCATTAAGGCCTCAATTTAGGTTTACTTAGATTTTATTTTTTTCAAACGTTATTGGTAAGCAGCATCACTGAGTATAATTTCTCAAACTTCTTTGTTCAAAGATACTATATAAAAAGAAATCTTTGGCTGAAATTTAAAAGCTCTGTTCACTGTTTTGACCAACTTCTCATTTATAATGTATGGCAACAAAAAACTGACACAAATGTTATTTATTCTAAGAGCAGTTTTAGTGACTGTTTAGAAAATAATGATCAGATCTTATTAATATCTCCTTAAGATAGTCTTCTGGGGGCCAAATAGATAGTACAGCAGGGTGACCAATCTGGGTATGATCCCTGCCACCTCATATGGTCCCCTGAGCACTGCCAGGAGTCATCCTTGCAGAGCCAGGAATAAGCTCTGAAAACCACCAGATAGGACCCCAAAACAAAGACAAAATAGGACCTCCTTGCTAGTCTATATCAAAAACTAAAAGTGAGAAATTTAAAGACAGCTAGTTTTCTGAGAGATCAATGGATCAGTCCCAAGCTCAAAGTAGTTTTGATAGTATGATAAATATTAAGCCTCCAATTTCTCCTAATATTACAGTGTTAGTGTCATTACACTCATGACTAGGGAATATTAAAGTTCCTTAATTCTATTCTAAAATAACCATTTTAAGAAATGAACTACTCGGGGCTGGAGCGGTAGCACAGCGGGTAAGGCGTTTGCCTTGCAAGCGGCCGACCCGGGTTCGATTCCCAGCATCCCATATGGTTCCCTGAGCACCGCCAGGAGTAATTCCTGAATGCAAAGCTAGGAGTAACAACTGTGCATCGCCGGGTGAAGACCCAAAGAGGAAAAAAAACAAAACAAAAAACCAAGAAATTAATAGTAACCAGAGACAGGGCTTAAGGTCACTTGCCTTACATGACCTGGGTTCAAATTCCAAACCTATTTAGCCCAAGCACTTCCAGTGGTTACTCCTCCAAAGAACCAGGAATAGCCACCGAGCAAGGCCAGGTGTGTACCACTCATTCAAAATATTTAAAAAAAGAGAAAGAAATAGGATTTGAACAAAAATACTGATTTTTGCTGACCTATTATTTCATATGGCTCATACTTTCATGAAATACTAAAGAAGGGCCGGAATGATAGTATAATGGATGCTTTCCTTGCCATGAAGCCGGTATACTTGTACCACATACGATCCCCTAAGGACTGCCAGGAATGATCCCAGAACAGAGTCAGAAGTAAGCCCTGAACACAATTGAATGCTGTCCCCTACCCTGCCCCCCAACAAAAATATATGTAGGGAAAACATATTCTTCTTAATATATAAAGCCATTATAATTTTATTGAGAGGTGGGGCAGGAGAGATAGTACAGAGGTTAAGGTGCTTGTCTGCACACAGCCAACCCAGGTTCAGTTCCCAGCATATAATCAAGTCCACCAAACACTACTAGGATTGATTCCTGAAGTGCAGAGCCAGGAGTAATACCTGAGCATGACTGGGTGTGGTCCAAAAATCAAAGGAGGTGTTTTAAAACCAACTTTATCAGGAAAGATAAATATTTTCTGAAAGAGGGCAAAAGAGAAGTTTTCCATAACACTTATTGAGGGCTGAGTATACTGGCCTCTTTTATGTGTAATTCTGTATCTTGAACCAAGCACACAAAAAACAAACATGTCTGATAAGTGAAGGTCTTCCAACTCTTCCACCATATGTTCTTGAAAACTATAGAAGAGCTGAAATAAAATGTTAGATGATAGAAAGTTTTATATATACTTTTCAAATGTAAAAGCTAGTATTCCCAGAACTCAGAAATAAAGATTTGGTTTTGTGAATAAAACATATTGGGAAAAAAAGTTAAATTTTGGGGCTGGAGCAATAGTACAGCAGGTAGGGTGTTTGCCTTGCACACCAACGACCTGGGTTCAATCCCCGGCATCCCCTCTAGTCCCCTAAAGCATCACCAGGAGTAATTCCTGAGTGCAGAGCCAGGAGTAAGCCCTGAGCACCGCTGGGTGTGACACAAAAAAGGAAAAAAACAAAGTTAAATATTTTGTTATCTGGAAAACGGTTTTCTTCTTCTAATTAGTGTAAATTTGTTTAAGAAAAATTCAGCTTTCTTCAAGACCAAAATCCAGTAATTTTGCCTAAATTTTTTGAATGATGAAAACAAAAACAAACGACAACGACCAACATGAATACACACAAGCACACAGCTTCAAGTAATCCACTTTAATGTAGGAAAAATTTTTTTACCTTAAATTCAAATTCGATTATGTCAGGCACAACAAAAATTTTAAGTTAAAAAATATTAACAATTTAATCCAAACTTAAGTTATTAGGTTTTCTAATCTTGTAGTTTGGAGTCGAGCAGACAAGTCTGAAGGATCTAAGAGGGCTCTGCTAACTGGAGATGTGGCAAGAGCACATGCCTAACAGACACAAGTCCTGAGTTCAGTCACTAGAACTAATTCCCTCCCACCCCCGCCCCACAGACTGGGAAGGTCCCCTCTCAAGAAATAAGAAGGCATTGACACTTTATAAGTTAATAAGCCCTAGCTTTACAGAAGAAATTATTTCATCTCAATCTCTGTGCTTATGAAGTAGAGAGAATACTACCTACTTTAGAGGACCAATTATAGGATACATAGGAAATGATTCCCAACAATAGCAGGCATTGTTAACTTACCATAAAAATGTTTAGTGAGGTTGGAGGGATAGTACAGTGGTTAGGGTCCATTTGCTTTGCATGCACCCAACCCAGGGTTGGTCCCTGGCACCCTATATGGTCCTCTGAGCACCACCAGAAATGATCTGAGTGCAGAATCAGGGGTAAGATCTGAGCACTCTGAGGAGTGGCCCCAAAACAAAAAGTTTGGTATAAAAAAATAAACAGTAGAACATTTTTCATTACTTCATATGTATTTATTTTTCAAAGTCTGGGTTGAAAATCAGTATCAGGAACGAACTTCCTAGTCCTTTATATGGAAAATGAACACTTCTACTCTTTCATATCATTTCCTATCAGCTGACCCTAATCTATAACTTTTTTAAAGTGGCTTTAATTATTTTCTTGATTGGCTGTCTTAACTATTCACTATCAAAAAGATAGTGATCTAATGAAAGAATGTTAACTCATCCTTCCTCACTAAACTAAGAGATTTTTTTAAAACTCCCTGAAAAAAAAACACAAAATGGCATTTGCTCAGCAACTTGGTCTTTTTTATTTATTCTACTATTATTTTCTGGTCGAGAGCACAGCAGGTGGGGCATTTGCCTTGCATGAAGCCAACCTGGATTTGATTCCTCTGTCCCTCTTGGAGAGCCTGACAAGCTACCGAGAGTATCCTGCCCACACAGCAGAGCCTGGCAAGCTACCAGTCGTGTATTCAATATGCCAAAGACAGTAACAAGTCTCATCACAGTGGAGATGTTACTGGTGCCCACTCGAGTAAATCGATGAACAATGGGATGACAGTGCTACAGAGCAGTGTTACTATTACTTTCTACCATTTTTTTTTTTTTTTTGCTTTTTGGGTCACACCTGGCAAGGCACAGGGGTTACTCATGGCTCTGCAACTCAGGAATTACTCCTGGCGGTGCTCAGGGGACCACATGGGATGCTGGGAATCGAACCTGGGTTGGTCACGTGCAAGCCAAACGCCCTACCCACTGTGCTATTGCTCCAGCCCATACTTTCTACCAATTCTTTAAAACTATTAGAGCCTGTTTTTCTTAACTCATTTTATCTTCTTATAGACAAAGTTCCTAATTTTCTCCTGGTATTCTAAAATATTAAAACATTTATGATGGACATAGTTTTTAAATCTAATCTCTCAAGAAATCAACTGGATCCCGCAAAGTCATTATAAAATGTTGATGGTATCCTCTCTACTGAGGTCTTCAGATGCCTCCAGCACCGTCACTGCCACTGCCACTGCTAATTTCCTACCCAAAGTTTAGTTCAGGGACACTGGCATCACTTAGGCACTTATCAGAAATGCAGACTCATGGACTGGAGACATAGCACAGTGGGCAGAGCATTGCTTTGCACACAGACAAAATGGGTTCAATCCCAGACACCTGGTATGGTTCCCCCAGCTACGTCAGGTGTGATCCGCGAGTACAAACACAGGAATAAGCCCTGACTACCACCAGGTGTGCCCCTGCCACCCTAAAAAGAGCATAAGGGGTCAGTCAATTGTACTGCTTGCCTTGCATGTGGCCAAGCTGGGTTCGATCCCCAGCATCCCATATGTTCCCACAAGCACCAGCAGGAGTAATTGCTGAGTATAGAGCCAAAAGCAACCCCTGAATATCACAGGGTGTGGCCCCAGAAACAACAACAACAACAAAAAAAAAAACAAAAAGCAGACTTTTGTCTTATCTCAAATCTAGTGAATTGCAAGTATATTACACATACCACATAGTATATATACTGCATATTGTTTTGTTTGGGGGCCAAACACCTAGTGCTTGGGGGCTGGTTATCGCAAGCATGATGCTTGGTGGTCACTACCAGTGGTGTTCCAGGACTCCAAGGTGCTTCCAATATGGAAAGCACGTGCTCCAGCCTTTCTAGCTTACCTGTCTGCCCAGAATATGTATTTGTGTAGGTAGGGAGTGGTCAGGCTACATCTATCAGTGCTGAGGGTTTATTTCTGGTGGTATTCAGGCTTCAAACCAGGGCCAATGACATGCAAGGCAAGCAACTTAACTACTGTACTATTTGTCTGGTTCCCAGAAAACACATTTTTAGCACAATCCCCAGGGATTACCACCTATATAAAAGTGTAAAAATTACTGAATGGTAAATTATGATCTAAATTGCTTAATTAGAAAATTAATCACCAGGTCTTACAAAATTATTTTTGTATGTGTTAACATATTATCTTTTTTCATGTTTTGAAAAGCAAAATAACTATAGCAGCTGAGGATGTGGTTCATTACTAAAATATATGCTTTAAATACTTGATTCCAACACCTGAAAAAAGATTCTAAAAACCCAGAAAATCTTACTACACTTAAAAAATCACTCTTTAAAATTTAGTTTTGATTACTGGCTGTAATAAAATAGCTCAAATAGTTTTCCATACAAACTCTATCTACACAGATTATGTTTAATAGTGATTAATCTGATATAGTCCTACTTCTTAATAGAAAACACAAAAAAGCCTCAGTATGAAAAACAAATGCTAACTATGGATAATCTACTCATACCATAACTTTGTAGAGTAAACATAAGTCGTCACCAAATCAATTCAGACACTACTTTTAAGCAAAATACAATAGAAGCATTATAATCGGTTCAAACAAAAGCAGGATTTTGCACATATTTTTATGAATATATTTAAAAACATACTAACCTGCTTTATCTACTTAAAACCCTAAGCACTGCTGATTCAGAATAGCCGGGTCCTGACCCCTACAAAGGGGTTGACCCTTAAAAAAATAAAATTAACATGGGCTGGAACAACAGTACAGCCGATAGGGTATTCTCCTTGCACACAAGAGACCAGGGTTTAATCCCTGGTACCCCGTGGTCCCCTGAGCACCATCAGAAGTGATCCCTGAGTGCAGAGCCAGGAGTAAGGCCTGAATACCGCTTAGCGCGGAAAAGAAAAACACAAAGAACAAAACCCTACGCAACTAAAATTGGCATATTTAAAGTGCTTGGCTGAAATAGAAAATTTATCACCCCACTCCTCAAGATATATAAATATCTAAGAATGTTTCTGTATACTAAAAAGAGCTCAGTATAAGATCTTCAATAATGCAACATTTAAGAAATTACTTTCCGGGCTGGAGTGATAGCACAGCGGTAGGGCATTTGCCTTGCACACGGCGGACCTGGGTTCGATTCCCAGCATCCCATATGGTCCTCTGAGCACTGCTGGAGTAATTCCTGAGTGCAGAGCCAGAAGTAACCCATGCGCATCCCTGGGTGTGACCCAAAAAGCAAAAAAAAAGAAATTACTTTCCCCTTTATGTACTTGAATACCAAATTCCTTTATCAGTGCCACTATACTTGACAATACTGAACATCATGATTATTCAAACCAGAATTTTTTTTTTGTTTGTTCACGTAGTGATTTATCAGGGGCTATTCCAGACACGGTGAGCAGGAGGTTCTAAAGGTAGTGCTCAGAGAACCATATGGTGCCAAGACCAAGCCTCCAGCATGGAGGTACTAATAACCCTGTGAGCTGACTTCCTAGCCCTGGATCAGAATTTTATTCATTAAACCCTATGCTGTTTTAAGAGCATAACTAGATTGTAAATGCTATTAAAATAATAAAATCTGCCTTTAAAAAAAAATCCATATAAACTTAGGGCTCTAAAATAACACTAATTAGAGTATAAACTGAAGTGACGGTTAAATGCAACCTTTCCTTTATTTCTGGAAAACAATATACAATTCAGTAAGTATTCCAAGAGCACTGCCAGCATTCTATAAGTGCCCAGATTCAGATATCTTACTAGTAAAATATTCCTTAGCCCTAGTTTTTTGTCTTCTAATCTTAAAACAATAAGATAATTACTTTTTCTTTTCCACAGCTCATATTTAACAATCTTCATTCAAAAGAAGGCAGGCCAAAGTGACATGACGAGTATGGTGCTTGCCTTGCACACAGTGGCCAACCTGGGTTTGATCCTCACACCATATATGGTCCCCTGAGACTGCCAGAAATAATCCCTGAGCACAGAGCTAGAAGTAGGCCCTGAACACACCAACAGGTGTGCCCCCAAATGAATAAATAAATAAATAAATAAATAAATAAATAAATAAGGTGTAACTCTACTAGTTGAAAATTTGTTTATAGTTTCCTATCACCTTCCTTCTAAATCTTATTATTAATAATAATCTGCAAAAAAACAAGCATGTTATATTTTACGCTTAGGAAACAATTTTTTTACAACAAAAAAACTAAACACTACGCAAGGAAAAGAAGTCACAAGAAAACCTGAATTGGGGTTATCTTCAAAAGAATATAATCAGAAGGAAAACAGAAATAATTTGAAAGCTTACCTTATGAAATTTTTCTATATGCTACTTACTGCAGAAGTATTCTATTTTGATTGTTTTTTGGTTTTGGACCAGACCCAGCAATGCCCAGGGTTTACTCCTGGCTCTGTGCTGAGGGATCACTTTTGGCATGATTCGGAGGACCATACGATATACTGAGGATTGAACCTGGGGCAGCTGCATGCAAGGCAAGCATCCTACCTGATGTACTATTGCTCCAGCCCCCTAGAGAAGGCTCTGATGCACCTAAATCTTCCTCAATAATCCCTTTCTTCTGAGAGAACAGGTCAATGGCAAATAAACCTACTGAAAGCATAAAAAAAAAAAAAAAAAAAAAAACCAACCACGGTACAAGTGTGTCCCTTTGCTCATCTAAGTAAGGTTTCTAAGATTATTTCCAATGTTAAGAAAGCTACTTCCTGACAAATTTAGATACCCCTTTAAGTTTCAGTTCCTCTTTATTTTTTTCCAGTGCCAGTGATCTAACTCAGGACCTCATATGCAAGGCTACCATTGAGCCACATCCCCAGCCCAGTTGTCTTATTTTCACTATCACCTTCTTACACTACCCTCCCGTAAATAGGTGGGCAATATCTAGCACACAATTTAAAAACAGGAACTCCCTTTTATTGTAATATCTCAATTAGACTTATTAAATGTTTTATGCAAGAGCCCATTAACACCCCACCCAAAATCACCAACACAACATTTTTAACATGTTAGATTTTATTAAAAATATTTAACATTGTACAAATATATACAGTTATGGTACCTGAACACTGTACCAGAGCGTTTTTATTAAATGATTAAATGTTCTTGAAAATGGTCCTACTTGAGTAGTCTAATATTAAAGTATGCTTATCAGCAATGTAATGCTTGCAGAAATTTTTAGCTATAGAAATAAACATGATACTAAATATAATATGATTACTGTATAATTCTACCTATGTTACTAAACAAGCTACAAAAGTTTCTTCGGTTCCAATCATCGAAGTGAGAAAACAAGATAAGCAATGTTATAAGAACTAGAGAAAATTGCATATAAAATAAAAGCCCTTATTTGCATGTGAGAAATTAAAATTTCCCTCCACATGTCCTCCTCTTTGGTTCCATGAAATGTGTTTTGATCCGAAATGTATAGGAGTTAACAAAGTTGCACTGAACGTTCCTTAACTTACATGAACTCCTTAAAAAATACTTTTGAGTGCTCTTATTGCTTACTGTAAAACATCCCAAGAAGCACATTAAATGCAAGTTTTATTTTTTAAGTTAAAAACTGTAGGGTTGGTGGGGTAGTGGTTTGGGTCACAGGTGCTCAGGGGCTACTCCTGATGTAGTGCTCAGAGGACCTATCAGTGCCAGAGCTTGTACCCAGGTCTCCACATGCAAAGCATGCACTCCAACCCTGTGAGCTAGCTCCCTAGCCCTAAGTGCAGTCTTAAAAGTCCCATATCCTGATCATTTCTACTATCCACACATTCATAACACATCTGAAAAAACTGTACTTTGATAAAAGACGTAATCACTGCAGTTTAATAGACAATGGTTTATATTCATGACAGCCAATACATGCTTGTTTTACACCAAGAGTTTCTTTCTAGACTAATACATCCTACCAAAAAGATATTGAAAGATATCTGAAGAGGTTCTTCAGGCATGAAAATCCACGACTGCTTTTTATAAATGCTTATATTACTTATGCTACAATCTTTTTATATGGCATAGTCAGAAATGTGTATTAAATTTAATCTCCTTAACTTATACTTTACAAACCATGAAATTCACTCATATGAGCTATTTTACTCTCTAGCAATTATCTAAAAATTATCTAAAAATGGATCTTACTTCTACCTATGCAAGAGGCTGCTATTTGTCATTATCAAGGTCCTAATATTTCAACTAAGTAATTCTCTCATATCAAACCTATCTTCATTGTTTTGTTTTGGCTATTCCTGGCTCAGTGTTCCATGAACCATGTGGTGCTGGGGATCAAATCCAAATCTCCTGAATGCAAAACATGCAGGCCAAATATATTTTTTAATCAAGCACAGCTAATCTGCCAAACTGCTAACAACTTTAGCAATGCTCAGGGCTTACTTCTATAGCTCTGCACTTAGGAATCACTCCTGGAAGGCTGAAGGGACCATATGGATGAAGGGGATCAATTCAGGTACTAAAAACCTTAAAATTGTATAATGTTGAGATTGGGAGGGGAGCGGAGGGTACATCCAGCAATACGTGGGGGCTGTTATCTATAAGGTGATTATAAGCCACTCCTGGCAGTGCTCAGGGAACTCTGTGATACAAGGGTTCAAAATCCCAGGGCTCCCACATACTATCTTTGAGCCATCAGATACTTGAGCCATCTCTCTAACCCTAAAGAGTATTTTTCTTTTGGAAGATTTAAAAAAAGTTTTTTTCTAATGTTTAAATCCTCCATTCTTGGCCACAAAGACCAGGTTTGATCCCCATGACCATATGGTCCCTGAGAACTTCTGGAGTAAAGCCAAAGAACAGAGTCAGGATTAGGCCCTGAAGCACTGCTGGGTGCTCCACACCCCACCTCTTACCCCCTTAAACAATACCCTCTTTTCCAGAACCAGAGAGAAAGTACAATAAGCAGTGCACTTGCCATGCATGTGGCTGACCCAGCTTCAATCTCCAGCACCCTATATAGTACCCTGAACACCACCAGGAGTGATCCCTAAGCACTGAATATGGGGAAAAAAAAAACCTACACTGTACAAAAACCTTATCTTCATTCGTTTTGTTGTGCAATAAACATCTCTTAAGATGTATTGCTGCCAATCCAGCCAACATGTAAATACAATGATTCTAGAGGGACTGAAATCAAAGTAAAATAAAGTGAGAGACTTTATTTTAGTAAAGACAACTTACTGAAAGTCTTATCTTGTAACTTAAAATAAGATGATTTTTCAGCATTTTCTTACAGACCTTTCCTGATGTTCTACTAATTTAAGTAACTATGAAGTACTTATTATATGTTCCTATTAAGAACAGAATTATTTAATATTGAAGTCTTATTTTTCTTCAAGGCCAACATAAGTGCCCATTTATAGGATATGGGCATTCCTCCCATACTTAATGCCCCACACTAATGATAAAAAAAAAATAGGAAAAAAAAAAGTTCTTACCAACAATTCCACTGGTTATCGTCCCCAGCGAACCCCACCTAGCAAGTCGACATCATGACATGTCAGGTCAGGGCAGCCTCAACCTCGCTTCCCTGATAGTCAGGTGATAAAAGGAAGGAGTTAAAACAGGAAAAGAATACTTGCAGATTTCTGGATAACATCTGAAAATGATTTAAAAACAAAACAAAACTAAAAAAAAAAAAAGAGCTTCTGGTAACCTCTAAATAAAACATACACACACACATATATATACTAAAAATGAAAAAAAAATTTAAGAAAAACTATTATTAAATGCTTCAAATTAAGTATTTACATTAAATTATTGACCAATACAAAAATATGCAGTAGTTTAAAAGCTTGGTATATGCTTTTAAAAAATAAAAGTTCATGAATAATGTCTAACACAAAAGTAAACAAGCCTGGTTTGTGGATTTATCATTTTAGATTCTCCAGTCACTCAAATCACTGGCTTACAGATAACTAAGTTAACAGAAGCTCCCATTTTTAGAGAAACATAAACACACTTGTAAATCCAGTGAACTCTTTCTATAAGGCTTTATTTTTTATTCATTTGCAACTCTATATAATAAATAACAACACTAACAGTATTTTTTCACATGCAGTTCATTTTAAGAATACTGGAGAGCTCAGTACAATAAAAATCTTTGCAAAATCAAAACAGAAGGTTTCAATATTTCTAGATAATTTTATATTTGATAAATAAGAGCCTTATAGCAAGTATTTACTGGAAGGGTTTGGTTTTACAAATAATACACAATTAATAGAACATAGGTATGATTATCCAAATGGGCAGGAGGCAAATGATGTAATGAGTTTCAAGAATATTATATGGTTTTATGCTAGGGATGGAATTTTATGTCCTTTCTTTAAGAATTTAAAATACTTATTTAAATGCTTGCTGTTTGAAAAAGAGGGTCCACCTCCTGAGTCAGATTTTAAAGTCAAATGAGAAAAATTATCTAATACAGAAAGCATTGGGCTTTCTTATGCAGAATAACCTCAGTAACTAAGAAAATTGGGGGGAAAAAATCATGCTGCTTGCTCTCTTGTTAAAAAAAACCTAACTACAGAACCATAGTAACTCAATTTCTTATCAACTGAACAAATAAACTTGAATTTATTAGAAATCTGGCAACTTATTAGAACTTTTTGCTTTTAAAAAATTAAAAACACCATCAAATAAATACATTTAATGAACTGCTATAAATGAGTGATCAAATAAAAATTAGCATTCCATAAAAGGGAAGTATATTTATATTCATCTCAAAATGGTCCCTACAAAGATATCTACCTCAATATAAAGCAAATATATTTTCTAACATACATTACTATAGCAGACTCATAAAACTATGAATCTTGGAGAAGGAAAAAAATGGCAGATCAGGAAATCAAATTTTCCAAAACTCGTAATTTGTGCTTGTTTTTAAAATAATATATATATAATATGAATCTGATATAAAAGATCTCCATGAACTGACATTTTTCAAATTGATGTATCAGGCTTTCATATTTATTTCTGGAAAGGTTGATCTAAGTTCATTCTTTGTGAATGCTGCTATAGTAATAGTTCACCGGACTTCAAGAAGGGAAATGTTCTTTGTATAGTGACTTTAAGTTATGGTTTTTGGTTAAATAGCAAAAAAACCAATAAAAAAAATGAGCCTCTATATTAAAGGGATTATCTCTATAGATGTTTTCAATTGGTGAGAATAAAATATAGTTTGCAATTAAAGAATTTTTACATGGAATCCTTCACTGTTTCATTCTTAGTTTTACTAGGGTTTGCAATTTTAGGATGAGCATATGGAGGGAAAGCACAATAAATTACTTTTTGAAAATCACTTTTTCTTTGCACTAGGGTTTGAACCCAGGACTTCATACGTGTGAAGTATGTACTCTACCACTGAGCACATATATCCCTGTCCTCAGAAACATTTCATTTTCATTCTTAAATTTCTCTGTGATAATTTTGTAGTTGGGCAATATCTAATTTTAAAGAAATAAAATTTAAATTTTATTTGTAAACCCTTTTTCCTTTCCAGAAAGTTAGGGTTTTATTTGTCTATTTTAGATTTATAGTGAGCATTAAATAATGTTTTTTAAATTTTGAAGCAGCATTTGAAGACTGTTTGGTGTCTTTATTTGAATACACGGGCATAAGAAAAGCTGGGTCTAAGCTTTATCAAATAGATACCCATGTTAACTTAAAACTATCCTTTGTCAATTTTCAAAAACATAAAAGGAATAAGGTTGTTAACTGAACTGTGTAATAGTGACTTTTATCAACAAATAGTCATTTTTCTTAGATAAAATCCAACAAGTAGTCAAGAAACCAAATACATAATCTGATCTAACCAAACTCACAAGAAATTAAATGGCTTAAGATTTTGAAATTTAATGTTGCTGGCTTAAAAAAAAGACACCAAACAGGAACAAAACACAAAATAAAGATGTGTTCATTTTAATTATTCTCCAATGGCTTATTTTTGTAATTTAAAAATGCTTTAGACCCACCAAAGAATAAAATAAAAGTTTTTATGGTAATTTGAAGGTAATCCAGACTTTTTGTACTTTACACTTTAGATTTTGTTCCTTTTATTTTCAAGTAAAAATCATTATTACAATAAATCAGTTTGTAAGGGGAACAGGGAAATAGATGATATAACTGGGCCAACAAAAACTTTAGCCACTAGGATAGTTACAAAAAAAAAAAAATGAGGGATTAACACAGTCAGAAGTATGACCACTAGATATTCTCATGCCTCTTTTTAAGGCATGAGTGTTTTGCAAAGAAAATTTACATAGCAGTAGGAGGTTGGATTCCTCTATCAATCACAAGTGGTAGTCACAATCACGTATGCTAAAACTGAAGTTTAGTCCGCAGTGCAATTGACGCCACAGCAGTAACATTTTTTCCTGTAATATACATTCACTTTTGCAGCAAAAGAGGTCTTCAGTCAATAACCCTTTATAGAAAGAATGTGGGTCAAATAAATTGCAGTCTGCTTCCCGAACCCCAAATTATTTAACACAAATTATCCAAATGCCTGCAAGAATGTTCAAAAGTCTTTGAACCTGTTTTTATAATAATAATAAAAAAAGATAAAATTTCAAATTCAGAGACTATGAGAAAATACCACCAATGAAGTGTTATTTGGAATAAATATTAAAATTTAGACTAATCCTCAGTCTGATATCCACAATACATATTGGAATAGACAAGAAATTTTGCATGAATTTGATCACTCACATAGGCAGTTATAGTTTGAAAACAATATTTCTTGCAAGAATTACGAATAAAGTAATGTTTTAGGACACAATTGAATTTGAAATAGGTAATGTTTTGAATAGATTTTTGAGTTTTATTGAAATCTTACATGAACAAGAAATTGGAAATACAATCACATCAAAGAACAAATTGTCACGGCTTTGACGTTTAAGCCAAACAAATTTTGTAGGGCAAATTTCAAAAAGGTGTGAAGTTATAACAATTTAAAAACACAGTTAACCTACTTCTAGGAATGCAAAACATACAATCATGTTATTTTCAATACAAGAAAACTTAAATTTGTTTGCTTCAATTTCTTAAAACTACTAAGACAAAGCACTAGCTTGTATTTTTATTTACAGCATACTCCATACTCCTATGTATCTATCCAAATCCAAAAAATGAAACTGTTCAAAACCAAAGGTTCTGCAAAATCATGATTTAACAGTGTGCTCAGTTTGTTTTGAAGCTAAAATGAAGCTTGAAACAATAAAAGCATGGTAACCTCAGAATAAGGGAACTCTGCAAGCCCAATAATGTCCAAGAGCATTTACGAAAAGAGGAAAAAAAATAAAAAGACTTGAGTATATATACAATAGTGATTTCTTCAGCCCAATACAAATGGCAGGAAATTGCTACTTAAAGATGAAACAGTTAAGCCAATTGTTTGTTGTGTGTGAAGAATGTAGATCTAGAGCCAATCGATCTTGCCAATATCATTTTCAAGCCCTCACTTGTCTATTTCCACTGTTGCCCATAAGTATCCTGATAAAATTCCTGGTTGTCATTATTGTAACCATAGTTACCAGAATAGTCACCACCTTGTTGAAGCGGCTGCTGAGCGATGGGTTGGGAACCCCAGTTCTGTTGGTTATTGGTCTGACGACGCTTGGAATCAGGTTGGTTGTACCCATCTGCCTTTCTCTTGCCTCCTACATTGCCCCCACGATTGCCCCGAGCTCCACGGGAACCACGGCCTCTCTGCTGTTGTGCAGGACCCCCTCTGCCACCCCTAGAGCCTCTTGGCGGTCCCAAAGGTGCCCCCCTCTGTGAATAACCAGCTCTACCTCTTGGAGGTGGTGCTCCCCGCCCCCTTGGTGGTGGTGGAGCACCTCGCCCTCCCCTTCCTCCTCCTCTTCCTCTTACTGCATAGCCATCATCATAGCCGTAGTAGGGATCTTCATAGCCTCCACGATAGTCGTGATAATCATAACCATAATAATCATCATAATAATCTTCATAGCCATAGTAATCTGGAGGGTAGCCATATCCACCTCTTCCCCCACCACGACCCCGACCTCTAATTGGAGGTGGCATTCGAGGAGGAGGGTGATAGTAATAATCTTCATAGCTAGCAGGAGAAGGGAGAAAAGAAAAAAACAAATTAGTTTACTCAATATTTTTCTGACTCTGCATATTAATCTAATTTCCATTATTAAGTTATTCTCTTTCAAAGATGCACTAATAAAATGCAGACTCACGCAGTGCTTCTGGAGGCCTGTCTAGCAGCTTGGCGCTCTTTCCTTTTCTTGTCTGGTGGCTTGGCTAAAACTATTTCAATTTCTTCCCCTTCTATTTCTTTACCATTCATTTCATCCATGGCCTATAAAAAATTAGAAAATATATTTTACAAGTAATGGTACTATAAAAATAAAAATGTTTGTGCTATTTCATACACTCAACAAATTATTTACTTCATAACTACTTTCACTTGCAAAAGATCAATTTGCCAGAGAGTACATATGAAAATAAAGTTAAAGTACTTGTTTCTTTTGATCCTATCCACTGTGAACAAATCCCAAACAATTTTATATTTGAAAAAGGAGGGAAGAAGAAACACTTGAGAGACAGGAAGATGATAGTAGGGGATGATAGTAGGGAGTAAACCATTTGACTTGCAGGAAGCTGCAGGCTGCTGATCCAAGTTTGATCCCCTGTACTGCATATACTCCCCCTCAGCACCAGTGAGTCAGAAAATCTCATGAGCAAGGCCACTGACATGTGGTCCAGAACACACCCACTCTCACCCCCCACAAAAAGGTGAAGAATGGGTCAGTAACATAGCTCAAGAAATCCCCAGCACTGTAGGAGCCTGACCACCACTGGAAATGTGAATGTGGGAATAGCCCCAAAATACAGGCTGGAGAGAGTACAGACATAGTACAATGCCAGAGGTAAGGTGCTTGTCTTGCAAAAGAGCCCGTCCCAGATTTGATCCCCCAGCACCACAAATGGCCCCCAGGACCCCATCACAAATGATCTCTAAGTGCTGAGCCAGGAGTAAGCCCTAAGCAAAGCTGAGTATGGCCTAAAAAATAATCAAAAGGGCTTCAGGGAATCCTGGCATTCTGTTAGGCCCCAGCCCTAGATGTGGTTCTAATGAATCCACAATACCAGATCCAAGAACTGAACCATCAAAGGCAGAGAGTGGTGCCTAGACTTCCTCAATACTCCTTTACCAAAAAGGTATAAAGGAGCTGCCAGAGTTGCCTAATGCTACTCCTAATTCCAAGGAACTCCTCAAGGCCTAGCTACATCAAAGAAGCAAATCTGTACTTGTGAAAAATGCCATTAACAGAAACCAAACAAAATCTCGTGGCCAACCCGTGCTGATCCCTTAGCATAGAGCCAGAGTAACAACCCTCTGGGTATGGCCAGAAAGCAAAACAAAACGAAAATTACTTAAGCTTTTTAGGAGACAAAGTTTCATATAAGCATGTGGCATATATATGTAGGTCTTTCTTCATAAAAACTTTGATTTGAAACATCAATTAGGTTTATCACTGAAATTCAACAAGATGATTTTCAAGAAAGCCAAGGACTGTTGCCGGAACAGTTGAAAAAGAATGCAAATATGGTGGGAACCAATAACTTAAGTATAACTTGAAAAAACAGTAATCAGGGGGGGAGGTATACTGTGATTCTTGGTGGTGGAATATGTGCACTGGTGAAGGGATGGGTGTTCAAGCACTGTATAACTGAGACTTAAACCTGAAAGCTTTGTAACTTTCCACATGGTGATTCTATAAAAGAATAAAAAAGAAAAAAGAAAAAAAAAAGAAGTAACATATAAAAAAACAGTAATCAAAGAATTCGATACTAGTTCTTGACATTCTTCTTTCATCTAACAGTCTCTGCCACACTTCAATGTTCAAGTGACCTAATAATAGAGTATCACATCCTCACCAATAGCTTTTGTTTCCCTAATACAGTCTATTTCCCTGGGACAAATACAGTTAGATGAACTATATAGGACATGCAGCAATTTACATGTATCTAGTAATCTAGTAATCAGTAATCTAGTTAGCTATTTCTTAAATGGGGGACATATTCTTTGGGCGCCCAGGATCTTCCAAAGGGGACAACTGAGGCGAGGAAGAGCCATGGTGAGAAAAAGGTTAAAAACATTGCTCAAGAAGCCAATTTCCCACCATACGCCTGAGTTTTGGGCTACTTAATACAAGTGAGTCATTCTCATTGACTGTAAATGAGTCTTATAGAAGCATCCAAATGTAAGAATAAATTATCAACTCTAACTGTCCTGGTGAATATGAATTCTAGTTGCTGAGCTAGAAATCTTCACAAATATCTTTGACAACCTATCCTACAATTTTTATAATAATTTTCTATCAGGAACAACTTAATAACACTGAATAAAAAGAAATACTTTGAAAATATAGTTTTTATGTTTCATAATATTTGTGACAAAATCTCGAGCTGTCAATTTCATAAACTATATTCAATAATTAACTTTTATCAAAAAGCAAACTAATAAATCTAATCAAGTAAAAGATTCTTCAAAACACATTTTAAAGTAGTACCCTGGGTAAGAAATGAGAAATACTAAATCAGAGTACTATACCAACAGAATGTGTAAAGAAAAAACAAAAAAGCTGAATCATTCACTGATTTTGGATCCCTCTTCCCAATTATTTTTAAGCAAGTTTTTATTAACATCATTTTTTTACATCTAAGGAGAGAGGACCAAAAACAATTTAGTTTTTTAAAAAATGGTAGATTAGGGCTGGAGCAATAGCACAGTGGGTAGGGCCCAGGTTGCACTCGGCCGACCTGGGTTCAATTCCCAGCATCCCATATGGTCCCCTGAGCACCACCAGGAATAATTCCTGAGTGTAAATCCAGGAGTAACCCCTGAGCATCGCCGGGTGTGACCCCCCCCCAAAAAAAAAACTGGCAAAACACTGCCAGCATTCTAAAGTGAGTAAAGGGAAACCTACAGAAAGCCATTTCCTCAGAATACACCTATTAAAATTAATATACTGTATTATATGCATATTCATGTACACTGTTCAGTTTCTTTAGACATAAGGTCTAAAAACTAAGGCCACAAGATCACTATTAAATGTATTTGTTTCCTATTTATTCATAGGAGATAATTACTAGACTTAGTAATATTTTCAAGAAACATGCAATCAAAACTTAGGTTCACCAAAGTTAAGAATTAACTTGCTTAAAATCACAAATGCAAGCTTTGAAACATGAAATCTTTCCTATTACACTACCACCACTCCAGAGATATTAATAGTTCTATGTACAAAGTTGGCAAAAAAGCTGAAAATCAATTCTAATTAAGGTTTTAAAGCCTGTTATATGTTTGGCAACTTTTAACAACAAAACTCAAACATCATTAAGCAAAATTTCAGTATGTCTACCTTAACTGCTGCTCCTCTGTCTTCAAAATGCACAAATGCATAATCTTTCAACTTCTTCACTCTTTCAAGTTTTCCAAATTCAGAAAATGACTTTTCCAATATTTCTTCTGTAACGGTAGTAGCCAAGTTTCTCACAAATAAAACTTTAACCTAATAAAAGAAATATACGACACTGTCACTGTTTACTTAATTTTAGTTTCAGGCTTTATTAAAGCATTTTTTCCACCTTAGTGGCACAGGTAGTTTTTCTTTTTTCCTCTTATCCCCCCTAAAAAAATTATCCCTCCCACCCTCTGGAGTAACTGCATAAGCAGATTCTAAAGCTCATAAAATAACATGAAGAAAAAAGTAAGATGAAAAGAAAAATAAACAAGAATAGCCAGGAGAAAAAAACAGGAACAAAATTTAAAGACTGGCCTCTACCTAAATAACAAAATGTAACACTGTTATTAACTTGGATAAAAATAAAAGTTGCACTCACACCTCATAACATACAAACAGATGAAAAGTTTTAATAGAAAGAAACAAACATTTACTGGGATAAACTAGAAGAGAAAAAAAGGACAATTCTTCTATATAAAATGTTGGTGTGAGAGATATGACATGAATGTTTTAAAAAACATAAAGGGTATCTTCAAATATTAAAATGACTTGTAAATGGCAAAAAAAGAGCCATAAGTAAAGCCATAAGTATTTTGTATTTCAAAGATTTCCATTTTTTAGGAAGCCAGAGAGACAATAAGTAATGCCATAAGTATTTTGTATTTCAAAGATTTCCATTTTTTAGGGAGCCAGAGAGACAATACAGCAGTAAGATCTTGCCTTGCACATGGCCAACCTGGATTCGTCCCTAGCACACTATATGGTCCCTCCAGCACTACCAGAAGTGATTCCTGAGTGCAGAGCCAGGAGCAACTCCTGAACACTGCTGGGTATGGACTCCCTATCTCTACCACCATTTATATAAATTTCTTCTTCTTTTTTATTTTTAATGTCAGAACTGTCCAGAAGACAAGAAAAAGCACAATAGAAAAAACAGATCAAAGACAGGCAGAATTCATAATACATATTTAACAAAAGTAAATACAACTGGTCCTTATAACACTAGAAATTTAAACCCACATAAAGTGAAAGAAGCAAATCTTAACAGCATTAAGATGTGATTATACAACAGACAAAATCCATTCTCTATTTTGGTAAGGATAAGGAAAACAGTTCTCTCATATTTTAGTGACTGCTAAGAGAATAAAACTGTAGACCATCTGTACATGAGAATTTGGCATTTAACTGTATCATTAAAAATGCACAATTCTGAGGCTGAAGCAATAGCACAGCGGGTAGGGTTTGCCTTGCATGCAGCCGACCCGGGTTCGATTCCCAGCATCCTATATGCCAGGGGTAATTCCTGAGTGCAGAGCCAAGAATAACCCCTGTGCCTCGCTGGGTGTGACGCAAAAAACAAAAAACAAAACAAAACAAAAAGCACAATTCTATCCCTAAAAATCTTTTAGTATAAATTTATCTGTACCTATATCAGCAGATATAACATAGTTTATGCATTATAGTACTGTAATGACATAAGAAATTATCCAATATCCAACTGACTGAATCCACAAAAAGTAAGGACCGAGAGCCAGAGCAATAGTAGTGGGTAGGGTGGTGCCTTGCATGAGGCTAAATGGGTTTGATCTCCATCGCTACATATGATTCCCTAGCAGTAACCCCTAAGCACTGCCAGGTGTAGTCCAAAAACAAACAAAAAAAGAACAAATATGGAGATTGTCAAGATAATGTAAGACATTCTCTCCATTTACATCTCAAAGAGAGTTCCAACTTAAAGTCAAAGTTAAAATCTTTCTTATAGTCAAGAACTGCCTCATAGCTTAATTGACAACATTTATATAAAATGGTACATAAATTGGCAGACTAATGAAAAAATAAAAATAGATTAGTAAATGCGATAGGTTATCAATAACCATTCATAAGAGCAGACAAAGAAAGGAAACCTATATATTTGTCTAAGGAATCACTAAAAGAATAAACCACAGATTACTGAAACTGAATGCATATAAAGGAAAGATGGGGTTTAGGAGAAGTGGAATTTTCCCCCTATACCTTTAGATATAATTTTGAGGCCAGAGAACTAGTATAGAGGTTATGATGCTTACTTTGCACATGGTCATTCCCAGTTTGATATCTGGAATCACCCTGAGCACTGACAAGAGTGACCCCTAAGTTCAGGGTCAGAAGTAATGCATAAGCACAGTAGGTGTGGCCCAAACCCATCCCTCCGACCCACACCGCATGCCTATTTTGATTTTTGAAATAAGAAAATACATAACATACTGGGAGCTGGAAAGAAGACTCAAAGTGGTGGCACAAATAACTAGCATGATTTTGATCCTCGGCACTATATGGTCTCCAAGCACTGCTGAAAAATAAAAAACTTAGCACTCTTTTCTCAGTTACAATGTTTTAAAAATAATTTGTGTTGAAAGAAATTTAGACATCTGAAGGAAAGAGAGAGAAAGAGGAAGACATGCTCAAAAGAGAATATGGGTTTGGGACAAAGAGCAGAAGACAGAAAGAGATACATGTTCAAGAGAGAACACCTACTTAAAAAGGAAAGTAGGGGCTGGAGCAGTAATACATGCCAGTGTGCTTGCCTTGTATGTGGCCTATCCAGGTTCAATCCCTGGCACCATAATGGTCTCCCCTAAGTTCAACTAGGAGTGATCCCTAACCACAGAGATAATAGTAAGCCCCAAGCACCGCCACATTTGAGGCCCCCCCGGAAAATAAGAATATAACATATTCTTATAAGATATAAGTATATGCATATTTATATAAGATATATAATAAAATAAAGCATATATATGCATATATATTAAACAAACCATAAGTTTTAACGTATTAGTAGTTAGGGCACCTTGCTCTGCACACAACCAACTGGAGTTCAATCCCCGCCATCCCATATGGTCCCCTGAGCACTGACAAGACTATTCCTGACTACAAAGCCAATAATAATCCCTGAGCTTTGTGAGATATGGCCCCAAAACAAAACAAACAGAAAAGAAAAAAGAAAATATTCAATAGGAAAAAAGATCTACTAAGAAAGAGTTAGTGGACTGGATAGTACAGAATGGTAGGGCCTTGTGTCCCACTGACCCCAGTATTATCCCTGATACCACATATGGTCCCAAAGCACTGCCAGAACTGATAGTCCTAAGCACAGAGTCATAAAAAGCTCCTAAGCATTACTGGGTATGGCCTCAACCATTCCCCCAAAGAATTAAAAAGATAGGCTGTTATGATCTGGTTGATCTGAATATGGACGCAACTTAGCAAAAAACCTTAATAAAGGTCAGGGATATATAGCTCAAAGGAAAAGCACATTCCTTGCTTATGGTGATTATCTCTCTGGCAGAGCATGCAAGCATGCATAAATAAATAAACCTTTCATGAACTACAAAACCGACAGACTGAAGTAAAAGCAGCTTTATTCTACTGGCTATAATACTCCCACCCCATTCCAATTTTAAAACAAGTCTAAGAGCTAACAATAGATTTGTGCAAGCGTTTTGCATGCAGAGGCCTACAGTTCTATCCCCAGCACTGTATAGTCCTCAAGCACCACACCAGGAATAGACCTTGAGGATCACAGGGAATTGCCAAAAACAACAAGTTTTGGGTGAATTTCAATCTGAAAGGTTAGCAGAGATATTTGGCTGCAAGCAAATTACTAATGATTTTAGATTCTTAAAAAGCTTATTACAAGGGCTGGAGAGATAGTACAACACATAAGGTGCTTGCCTTCCTCAAATATGGCCGACCTGAATTTGATTCCTGGTACCCCATATTGTCACTGGAGCCCATCAAGAGTGATCAAGCCCTAGGGCTGGAGCAACAGCACAGCGGGTAGGGCTTTTGCCTTGCACACGGCCAACCCGGGTTCGATTCCCAGCATCCCATATGATCCCCTGAGCACCGCCAGGGGTAGTACCTGAGTGCAGAGCCAGGAGTAACCCCTATGCATTGCCGGGTGTGACAAAAAAAAGAGTGATCAAGCCCTAGTGCGGAGCCAGGAGTAAGTCCTGAGCACCAATGGGTGTGGACCACCACTCCCCAAAAAGAAACTTATTACCTTTGCTATAATGTTTAATAGATACAAAATGTTATTTTTAGTTATTCTTATTTGGGGGCAGAGGGCTAAAGCCACAACTGGCAGTATATTATAATGGTATTTTAAAATGTTTTTTTTTTTTTTTTTTTTTTGCTTTTTGGGCCACACCCGGTGATGCACAGGGGTTATTCCTGGCTCATGTACTCAGGAATCACCCCTGGCGGTGATCAGGGGACCATATGGGATGCTGGGATTCGAACCCGGGTCGGCCATGTGCAAGGCAAACGCCCTACCCGCTGTGCTATCGCTCCAGCCCCGGTATTTTAAAATGTTTTATAGAAAAAAATAATAATGGGACAGCCAGTAATATGGTTCAGGGGGAAAACTATCCCAGTATCTTTTCTATAAGGTAAATTCAAAGTTGTAAGAAATCTTAAAATATTTATGCAGGGACCAGAAAAAAAAGTACAAAGGTTAAGGCACTTGCCTAGCACGTGGATGTGACCCCAACCGTAGTTTGAATCCCACATAGCACGTAATTCCCCAGCAGAGAGCCAGGTGTGGGTCCAGAGTACAAAACCAGGTATGGACCCCAAAAACAAAAATATTTATCACAAAGATAAAATTCAAATTTAGTGATCTGACCAAATGTAACTGTATTAAAGGAAACAAGCAGAATTAAAATCAAGCTAAAAAAGAACAATGGCCTGAGAGAACTCAATGATCTGAGTGCATGCTTTGCAAGCAGAAGCTCCTGGTTCAATCCTTGGCACTGCATGGTCCCTGAGCACTGCAGGGTGCACCCTCCTCCCAAAGAAAGAACTGGAGAAAAACAGGGCTATTTAAAATCTCAGTCCCTTTTAACATCCATCTACTCAAGGGCTGAGAAAGTTTTCATATAGCACATCTGAGAGCTTCTCTTAGCTTTTTCAATGGTCTTTGGTACCAGCATATTAGTAGTTTGCATTTTTTATAAAATAAAAATAATATAATTAAATCACTTTTAATAATTAGCAAAAATGTGACAGAAATGGCTACCGTTGCTGAAATTATATTATACTTCAGTACAAAGTGGAGCACTATTACTTAAGGTGCCAAATGGTAAGAAACACAAATAGCAGCAGTGGCAACAATGACCATCGAAGATGTCTCTGTCTACAAAAACTTTCATCAAATTGGTATAAATCAGTGCTCTCCTCCAAACTAATCAGAGGAAGAACTTCTTTCTGCAATAAAAGCTTAAGGGAGGGGGCTACAGGAATAGCACAGCGGGTAGGACGTTTGCCTTGCACGAGGCCGACCCGGGTTTGATTCCCAGCATCCCATATGGTCCCCTGAGCATCGCCAGGGGTGATTCCTGAGTGCAGAGCCAGGAGTGACCCCTCTGCATCGCCAGGTGTGACCCAAAAAGCAAAAAAAATAAAAAAATAAAAGCTTAAGGGAGACTCCTTTGTCCAGAAAAATCTCACCACAAATTTTCATTTCCCAGAGTTGCTATCTTCCTGAACGAAAAAAACACATACCAAAATACTCATAACAGCAGTGGAAACTGCTGGTGTGTCTCTTCAATCCTAGGAATAACCCAGGAAAGCCTAGGAATCAGGATTCTTCGTACCACCATTTATCAGGCAAAAATCCAGGCAATACAAATTCCAAGTACGTTTTGCCACTAACATGTTACAATGAATATGATAACCCTTTGCCTTTCTTTATGGGAACAATCACAAAAGGAATTTAATTATTAGGAACAACAACTTTAAAAGACAAAAATAAGCTATACGTTGAGGACTGGACAGATAGTCTAGCAGGTAGGGTGCTTGCCTTACATGCAGCTGACCCAAATTAGATACCCAGTACTGCATATAGTTCCCTGAACCCCATAATACCTGAGGTACAAAGGCAGAAGTAAACTCTGAGCATCACCAGGCTTGGCTCAAGAAAGAACTTTAAAAAACTATACATTAAAATAAAATTTAGGATCATGTAAAAAAAAAAAAGTCAAAACATGATCAACATCAATTATAACTCATAATCTCCAAAACATTACTTGTCTTTTCTACCATTAAAAAAAAATCTACATTCCTCATAATGCCTGTACTACCTACAATAAATGCTGTATTTAGAAATATATAATAAAAAGAATTTCATTTTAGCTCCCCTTGCACATTTAATAAGGAAAAGAGATAGCTAACATAAATATCTGGGTAACCAGACGGACTTTTAAGTTTGGTGTTAAACCAAGTCCTGGTCTAAACAATAAGATCAAGAGCCACAGTTTGTATTTATATTATAAAACTTAAAAAAAAAGAGCTTTATTCTGAGTACAAAAATTTAAATAATAACAATACCCTCATCCCAAATAACTGCATTTACCTTAGCCATGACTTCTGGATCTGGTTCTTCCACAGGGTCAGCCCATTCAACTGTAACTACATTTCCCCATACTTTAACTTTTCCACTCATCAGCCGGCGTCTGGCTTGTGCTGCTGACTTGTGATCCTCATATTCAAGGAAGCAGAACCCCCGATTCTTCTTTTTGTCATCGGGTTGATGATAGAGAATAACGTCCACCAAACCCTCTGTTAAACCAACAGCCAGATATATAAGCCAAAAGCATCCACCACAAATCCAGCAACTAGGCAATCTAAATCCATTTGCCATAGAGCAAAAAAATAACTGAAACAGTCTCAAAATGATTCACTAATTACCTAGCAGGCAATTAAATCAACATTATTAGATATGGCAGTTGTAATAGCATTTTATATTCCTTTTTAATTTTAGAAATCCTGAAGATACATCATGAACAAGTCCAACCACCGTATATTAAATCTATGGTTTAGTTAACAGAACATAAACTTAGAAAATAGTGCCAAGGAAATGAAAAACAAAACTATTAATACAAATCCATAAGAAAATTCAATAATCAAGTTCTAAAATCTTCCATGAATCTAGTTTTACGGTTTCACCAAGAATAAAAATCTCTATTAAACACATATAGTCCCTACGTTAGTTATATGCTTATATTAATGATCTCATCTTTCTATACAGATTATTTTTAAACAGCACTAGCTCCTACTTTTAAAATACTAACTATATACTTAAGAATGATCTGGGCTGGGGGCAGGAGTGGATACAACAGGGAGGGTGCTTGTCTTGCACACGGCCGACCCATGTTTAGTCCCCACATCCAATACGGTACCCCAAGTCCCACGAGAAGTGTTCCCTGAGTACAGAGCCAGGATTAAGTTCTGAGCACTGCCAGGTGTAGACCCCTTCCCCAACTCCACCCCACAAAGAACAAACGATTTGGGTTATTCCCAGATCAGATAGAGCAATGGGCTGGAGTGCAAGCTGTGTCTGCAGGAGGCTGGGTTTCACTGCTGGCCCTATATGGTTCCTTGAACATCACTAGGAACTCTCCCCAAGCATTGAGCTAGAAGAGGTCCCTAAGCACTGATGGGTGTGGCCAAAAATTTGGAAAGAAAGGAGGGAGGGAGAGAGAAAGGGAGAGTGGGGACATAATTCAAAGTGTGTGCTGTGCATGCAGAAGCCCTGATTTGATCAATGGTACTGTACAATTGTCTGCACAAGCATCACCAGAAAAAGCCCTCAACCACTTCCAGGTGCACCCCATACAAAAAAGATAAAGAAAAGAAAGAATGAGACAGCATTAAAAAAGAGAGACAGGTAGGGCATTTGCCTTGCATATGGCTAACCTGGGTTCAATCCCCAGCATCAGGTAGTTACCCAAGCAAAGACAAGAGTGACCCCTGAGCATAGAGCCAGGAGTAAGGTATGACAGCTCCTGAGAGTGGCCCCAAAACAAAGATGATCACAGGGAGCCAGGAATGACAGAATGACAGTTTAGTGACAGAATACCAATGTTGTATACGGCAGTCCCTGGGTTTAATCCCTGGCACCACAAAAAAGGGAATGCTTAGAGGAGCCAGAGATAGCTCAAAGGATGGGGATGATAGTCTTAAGTGGTGGGGGGAAAATTGGCGATAACGGTGGGAGGAAGGTTTAACGGTGGTGGGACTGGTGTTGGAATACTGAATGCTTGTAACAAATCATCACAAACACCTTTTAAAACTACAGCATTTATATATAAAGTGTAAGGGGAAAATTTACATATACAGGCCTTACCTATTCCATGTAAACTCCAAAATATATTAACACAGAATTGCTTTAAAGTTTTATTAATGACAAGTGAGACATGATTATTACCATAACAAGATCCAAGTATGAAATAAATTTAATGTAATATACTTTAGATTCCAGAATTGAAAACATATATGTGTGAATGAGAATAGGCATTGTTATATTGCATTAAATGGTTTTAATTTTCTTATTTACATAGAGTAATATAGGTAAAAATCATATAGTAACCACTAATTAGTTCTCATTGATTTATTTTCTCATCATTCTATTTGCCAGTTCTCAAGTTTTGTTGGAATAAGCTGTATAAAGTTAATTTGTTATATGCCTGAGGGGGCAGGTTGGGATTGGGAGGAATGGTGGAGGAAAGGTCACACAGGTGGTGTTGGAATACTCAATGCCTGAAACAACTATACAATGAACAACTTTGTAAATCAGTTTTTAATAAAAATTAATTTTAAAAAATTTAAATAAAGTAAAAATTTTAAAAATAGGCAGAGATAGCTCAAGGGGCTGAAGCTGAAGCCTTACAACTGCAAGACCCCAGGCCTAGTAGTACTGCCAAAAGCAGTACTACTCTGTGTTCAAGAGTTGCCATTACCCCCACCCTCCAAAATAATAATGCTATTAATTCTGGCCCAGACTCAGACATTTCAAATTAAACATGTTCAAAAATGCACTATCTTCTCTAGACTTTCCTACTTAATATACAGTATTATACATTTCCAGTTCTCATGTGAGAAACGGATTCCTTCATCATTTTCTTCCTTCATCTCCTATCCAATTCCACACCCATCAATTTATTTTTCATCTCCACTTCTATAACCCTAGTGCACAATCTCCTACCTAAATTACTATAACAATCAACTAATTAATTTCTTCTTTAAATTTAATTTTACTTTTATAAAGTTGCTCACAATTCATTACATTTAATATTCAAATACCAATTCCACCACTATTGTACCTTTTCACCACCATGTTTCGAATGTTTCCACCCAAATCCCAAACCGTGTCTCCCCAAAGCAGAACCGAAACAATTAATTTTGTACAGCTTGTTATGAACAATCTGCTATAAATGGTCCAATGAAGTTTCCTTAGAGGAAAGTGTGTGAAGATTGTTGTATTTCATCCTGAGCCCTTAAGCCCTTGTATAAAAAATTACTAACATGTATGTTAAGCCCCATCAAATGCTGTGTGCTACTCTTGGTACATCAGTGGTGTAGAGTATGAGAGGTTGCATGGCTGTGAATGAGGCTATGTGCTCCAGGAATTCTAAAATTTAGAATACAATTATACAGCAGATACACTCATGGGTGAAACCTGTATCACTCTCTTCTGGGAGCTTTATTTCTGAGTCTCTGGATCATGACCATTGATGAGATTATATGGATCCAGGGGCAGTTTGTGGTTGTGACTGCAAAGCTACTGGTAAACTCAGGAAATGGGAGGAAGAAGCCCAATCCCGCTCCAAGTGAGCTTGGAGATTTCAGTCACGGGTTCTGCATACCTGGGTTTCTTTGCAGATTCACTCATGGGTGAGGCTCATCCAAGTCTGTGGAGAGCAGCCGTGAGAATGGTGACGATTGCGTTCTGGAGGTTTTTGGCTGTTCTGTTGGAGCGGAGAGGGAAACTCACCTGCCCCCCCTCCGATTTGCCCAGTGAAGACAACCTCGTGTGGTGTCTGGCCATTCCTAATTTCTAGTCTTAAACCCCATAAGCCATTATAAAATATGCCAGTACAACAAATATCCTATGCATATTAAAAATGTCATTTCCTGCTTTAAAGCTTCAAATATATTATTATACATGCAATAAAATTCAAACTATTCCTTACATGAGCAATAAAAGCCCTGCTTACCTCACCTCTTATAGTCTATCCCTAATTCAACCTTCCAAAGTGAATAACACTAGCCTTTTCTATGACTTTAATACAAGTTTGTTTTTTTTTTTGCTTTGGAGTTTAAGCATGTACTGTACCAAACAGCTCTTTGGTCTCTGTATACTACATCCTTCATGTCTTGGTTGAAATATTACCTTATTCAAATTATTTTAAAAACACTACAATAAGGATGATTGCTATTCTCTAGTAAAGCATCCTTTATTTCTAAGTGTATACCACCTACCACATGTGTAAAATATCTTAAACATTTTAATTTTGGGGGGAAGGGTTTTATCTCCTTTGTCAGAAAATAAAGGCAGAGAATGGCTCTTATCCACCATTGTATCCTAGTACACAGAACAATGCCAGCGCTTAACAGATACTGGGAAATACTTGCTGAAGAAGTAAATAAATGGTTATAAAATCAGAAAGGAGTTTATATGTGATAAAAAGGTAATAGGGTCAAGGAACTATGCCATGAAGATTATCTGATTAAAACAATTATTACTGATAGTAACAATGGTTATAAAATAGGTTATTAAGAGTCAAAATTTAGACTGGGAAGAAGTTCTGATGCCAAGATTTAGAATATATGATTTAGGTTTTAGGAGACTGAAACAAAAGAATAAAGATGAGGTGATCAAAAGATAAGGAGGCTGGGGTATCAGATGTTTCATAGATATAAAAGGTTCTAAGAATCAATTTCAGACAGATGAGACTGTTAACCATATGCAATCTCCAATAAACGAAAGACTGAAAGCAAAACATGTTTCAAGGAAGGGGAAAGGATATCAAGTCTAGAAAGTCTAGATAAGAGTAGTCTGTGTGGTTCTGGGGAACAGTGTGAATGAGAAGTCATGATGAAAAGTAATGGCTTTTTTTTTTTTTTTTTGCATTTTAATTTTTCTGAGGAAAAGAAATCTCAGTGTGAGGAACAGAACCCGGGCCTCAGCCATGCAAAACACACCCTCTATTACTGAGTTACATTTCCTACCCAAAGCAGTATTTTGGGTTTTTTTGGGGGGAAGCATGGGGCCCTGTGTTGTGTGTGGGTGTTGGGGGGGCGGTGATGAAGGGGGTGATCAAGGGCCACACCCAGTGGCAGTGGTACTTGGAGCTTACTCCTGGTGGGACACAGGAGATTCTATGTGGTGCTGGGATTGAACCTGAGTTGGCCACATGAAAGGCAAGCACCCTACCTGCTATACTATCTCTCTGGCCCCTGATCCAGGGAATTTTAAATGGCAGCTTACATTAGTAGATACCCATCAGCATTTTAAAAATGAATTGAGGAAGCACTAGGGATACAGTTCAGTGGCAGAGTGAATGCCTTGTGCATTTGAGGCTTTGAATTCAGTTTCTAGCACCAAAAATTACTTCTCAATCAACTTTATGAAGTTTGAATTGGAATTCTGAAAACTGATTAGACAAGATCATAGGATGGTATGAATTCTTATTCCCTTTGTTCTCAAGCATACTGAATATCAATGAGAAAATGCCTTTACTTGAGGGCTGTGCAAGGTAAAGGCTCTGGCAAAAGTCAAGGCTCAATTAAGGCAAAGAAGCAATGAATAGGATATACCAATAAACTGAGTGTATGAAGGAATTTACTTCAAACCAACATAAAGTTAAAGGAGGCAATTTACCCTATTTCACCATAAAATCACCAATGAATAACTGTTAACCATCTTAAAGAAGTATCAATTTTTTAAAAAAGCTTTACATAATGACCACATTCCACTCTTTTGCAAAAAGTTTGGCATAAAATCTGTAACAATTATGCGTAAAATTGAAAATGGAGATGTTAATTCTTAAAACATGCCTTTTTTTTTTTTTGGGTGCACTTATCAATAGTGCCACAAGATTTCTCAAGACTACTCTAAATACATTTTTGTTTTACCTGTAACTTTACTGAATTCTTCCAGAATATTTTCTTTAGTCTTATTCTTCGGAATTGAGCCAACAAAAAGCCTGTTGTTTGCCACAGAAATACACACTCCAAGGTGTTTACCAGGACGAATCTCATAGCTGTCACACTGCAAGGAAGAAAAAAGCCAGATACCCCAC
Organism: Sorex araneus; assembly: GCF_027595985.1. Lineage (NCBI taxonomy): Eukaryota > Metazoa > Chordata > Mammalia > Eulipotyphla > Soricidae > Sorex > Sorex araneus. The sequence goes on along the minus strand of NC_073306.1, from coordinate 51,274,412 downwards.
GACCACCCCAAACTCAGGAAAACTGAACTTACTCTAAAATATTTCAACAATCATTAAATTTTGATATTAAAATACAATAATCGGGGCTGGAGAGATAGCACAGCGGGTAGGGCGTTTGCCTTGCACGCGGCCGACCCGGGTTCAAATCCCAGCATCCCATATGGTCCCCTGAGCACAGCCAGGGGTAATTCCTGAGTGCAGAGCCAGGAGTAACCCCTGTGCATCGCCAGGTGTGACCCAAAGAGCAAAAAAAAAAATAAAATAAAATAAAATAAAATACAATAATCCCTACTTCATGAACTTACCAAGTGCCCTTGTTTGCCCTAATGTTGTATTTTTAAATTTCACTGCTACAATCTCTCATTTTAGTTTGATTTGTTGATCCTCCATATATAAATGACAATTACTTTATTTTTAAAAAGATCTTATTTCATATTAACATTTTATTTGTCTGAAGGATTTTTCCCCCAGAGAATTTCAGAAAAAGTAATCAATACTGATAATTCAGGATCCTTGAAGAGGAAATTAGATACAAATAAATCACAAGCGAAATTAACAATACATGAAGAGTAACAAAATACATTAAATCAATCCAAAATAAACATAGAATTTTGCATTCTACACAAAGTATAAATTCTAAATAATCAAGCAAAAATTTAAACTGCAAATCAAAGACAATACTTTCAAATTTGTATGATAGAAATAAAAAATGGTTTAATTAGAACACAATGGTGGTTGGGGCAGAGCAAGAGTACAGAAGGTAAGGCATTTGCTTTGCACATGGCCAACCTGGGTTCAACCCAAACGGTCCACTGAGCACCACCAGGAGGAATTCCTGAGTGCAAAGCCAGGAGTAAACCCTGAGCATCACGGGGTGTGACCAAAAGGAAAACAAAACAAAACAAAAACCCCACTCTGGTGATAATTTCCCTGACAAACCTCAGTGTCTTATACTTTATAGCAATACCCAAATTTATAAAATATTTGATAATGAAAAATTAAAATCTCTTGGGGCTGGAACAACAGCATAGTGTTTGCCTTGCAAAAAATGCGGTCAACCCAGGTTCGATTCCCAGTATTCCATATGGTCCCCTGAGTACCCACAGGAGTAATTCCTGAGTGCATGAGCCAGGAATAACCCCTGTGCATCACCGGGTGTGACCCAAAAAAGAAAAAAAAAATTAAAATCTCTTATATTGTCAAAATTGAGGAAATAAAGTCTAGAAAATTTCTCAACATTATACAGACTGAAAGAACCCCATAATAAAACTAAAACCTGAGTCAAACTAGAGCGGGAATTAATTTCCAGCTAACTAATAAAGCCAAAAGCTTTAGGAAATGAGGTCACTCATCTAGAGAAAAACTACAACTAGACAAAGTGAGCCCTTTAGATAGCTGGCAAAAGAATATGCCAAAACAAGGACATTATAAGTTACTGAGATGGTTGTATCTTGAGAATAAAGATATATTTAATTTCCAGAAGTTTGTTACTGCTGTTGCCACTACTATCACTAATAAAACTACAATTTGAGTATAAAAGATAAAAGGTCCTACAGGAAGGAAATTACTAGAAGACTGGTTATAAAATAGTAGAAAAACAGAAAAGAGTCAAGTCAGAGGGGACCGAAGAGCCTGGAAACAAAGATAGAAAAGAACAGTAACTTAGAAAATATATAAATTATATGACTAGGCTATGACAAAAATGAAACAACAGATGAACAACCAGTTCCTGTACTGTGTCCGAAAGAGAGTCAATGTTACCCATTATGTTCCCCTGAAAACATCCTAGTTTTTTACTACACTTTTAAGCACTCTCTCCTGATGTTTAACAGCAAGAACTGACAAGCTTTTTATTTTTAAATAAGAACTGCAGGCTCCAAATATTCAAATAAAACTTATGATACTAATTAATCTAGTGAATTCTAAAAATTATCGGAGACTTTCTTTAATACATTATTTTCTGGGCTATGTTCATTTATTCACAGATTATTTTTATTTACTTTTACAATGAGAAAAAATAATTCAAAGGCCACATAGCAACCCCATTAATACTAAAGCATTCAAAGTAGAAATAAAAGTAAATAAAACATTAACTACAAACATTTTGATATTGAGGCAATTTTCTCATATAATATGCTCAACAGGGGATTTTCATTGATCACATACCAGTTTAACAGCTTCCTGTGCAGCTTCTTTTCCACAAAAGGTAATAAATGCATACCCTCTGTTTTGACCAGATAGTGGATCCATCATAAGACGTAGATCCCAAATAGGACCAGCCTTCTCAAACAGGGGCACCAATTCATCCTCATATAAATCTCTTGGTATTTTACCTACAAAGACCTGAAATAAAAATCTCAGTTATTAGGATCCTCACATAAGAATTTTATTTCAGTTACAATTTATTTTCCGTTTTTGCAGTGCTGGGATGGAACTCAGGGCCTCACACAACACAAGTAAGGTAAGCACTCAATTGCTGAGCATTAATCCCTTCAATCCTTTTGTTAACAGTGTCAGGAGACCACAGAGATGGTTATGGGCAAATGGGGGTAATTTTAATTTGGGGAAGGCTACCCTAATTTTAATGACCTTAGAGTCATCAACAAAGAAAAATAATCCATATGAAAAATGAAAACTGACTATATTTATAATCTATATTAACTCTAAATTTTGTATTCTTGCAATTTTTCTCACAAAAACAGAATTTCAAAATGAGCAACAGTACAGCACTTGCCTGACAAGCAGTCAAACCAGGTTTGATTTCCTGCTCACCATATACTCCCTCCAAGACTCAACCAGGAGTGACCCCTGTGCTAAGAGTTAAGCCCTGAGCACCGTCCAAAAAAAAAAAAGGAGGTGGGGCTGGAGTGATAGCACAGCGGGTAGGGCATTTGCCTTGCACGCGGCCGACCCGGGTTCAAATCCCAGCATCCCATATGGTCCCCTGAGCACGGCCAGGAGTAATTCCTGAGTGCAGAGCCAGGAGTAAACCCTGTGCATCACCGGGTGTGACCCCCCCCCCCCCCAAAAAAAAGCAAAAAAAAAAGGAAAGAAAATCCACAGTCCACAGGTTTTTATGTACATGGATGTACAGTCACAGAAATATGATGTCTGTATTTTATAACTGAACAATTGATTTAATGATTTTGGTTTTCTTAACCATAAATTCATTGAACTTCAAGATCACCCAGGCTATATAGGGAAGACCGTACAATCTAATAAGATTTAATTAGTACATTGGTCCAAAGAAGCCAATCCCAACTCGATAAAGGTTTCTCCATATGCTTTATGCTGGAACACATGCTTTGCATGCAGGAGAAAAGATTCAATTTCTGGCATTGCCTGGTCCCAGTTACCACCAGAAGGGTGCTTGGGGACCCCACAAGTAACACCCCTGATCACTGCTTGGATGTCACTTCAAACAAAAACAACTATTTTCCTTAGTTTCCAGATGTCTTCTGCCTATCTCTTCCTAAACAGATAAGAGAAAGTTACTGGTTTTCTCATCACCTTTACTCTTCGTTGTAAAACTTTCGCTCTGTATTTATTTTCACTTTTTTCTTTTATCCCTAAACGATTTACTTTCTTTCCAAGGCTAAGTCCTTAACCGTAATAAATAAAAACCCACTCCCCCTCACCCTTTCCCAGAAATCACTGTAAACCTTTGCTCTTTAGCCTTATTTTGCCTATTTTCCTTTCCTTGCCACTGGTTCCTTCCTGTCTTCGTATATTCCCACAACCAAATTGTCAAAACTCTCTATGTCTTCCCAATACTTTTAGAACAAAACTCAAGCTCCTAACTGTAGAGCGGCCGAAGTGACAGTAAAGAGATAGAGGGCTTGCCTTGCATGCTGCCAAATGAATTTAACCCCCAGCACCTCATATAGTAACCCTGATCCCACAAGGGGTATCTCTGAGCGCAGAGCCAGGAGTATCACTGGATCTGGCCCCAAAACAAAATAAATCCTTTACAATGTTAAACCATCTGACTTTGTTGCTTCTTTCCATTTTCTCCCATACGGATTTTCTGTTCCAGTCATTGGTCTATTAGCTGTTCTTAAAAATGTCAAGTATATTTCAGTCTTTCTTATTTCCTTAGTTCGAAATGGACCGAGATGAACTGGAGTGATAGGACAAAGGGTAGGGTGTTGGCCTTGCACGCAGCCGATCCGGGTTTGATTTCTCCGTCCCTCTCGGAGAGCCCGGCAAGCTACCAGAGTATCCCGCCCACATAGAAGAGCCTAACAAGCTATCCGTGGCGCATTCAATATGCCAAAAAACAGTAGCAACAAGTCTCACAATGGAGTTGTTACTGGTGCCCACTCGAGCAAATCAATCAACAACAGGATGACAGTGCTATAGACAGTGCAGTGCTAATCTGAAATGCTCATTCCTCAGTTTTACTTAATTTTCTTTCATGTCTCATTTCAAATTTACCTTCTCAGGAAGACTTTCCTAAATAAAATACTATCTTTTAAACCTGCTATATTTTAAGACCACACCTGACAATGCAAAGGGGGTACTCCTGGTTCTGTGCTGGGGGAAACCAAATGGTGCCATGAAACAAACCCAGGCCACATGAATACAAAGCATGTGCTTATCCCTTTGAGCTTCTCTAATCAAACCTTTGATTTTTTTTTTTACTTTTTATCAGAAAATAAGCCTTATACATGCTTTTATGATGCCTAGATTTCAATAATGCTGATTTTATTTCTAGAACTTTAAAAAATGGACAGTTTATGAACCCAAGGTACATATAACTATCATCTAATGAGAGGTTTGGACAAGGGATTTTTGTTGCTTTGGTTTTGGTTTTTGGTCCACGCCCTGGCTCTGTATCACTGCATCACTGTCATCCCGTTGTTCGTCAATTTACTAGAGCTGGCACCAGTAACATCTCTATTACACTCAGCCCTGAGATTTTAGCAGCCTCTCCTTACTCGTCTTTCCCAACAATTGGAGACTCTTTCATGATCAGGGGAATGAGACCTATTGTTACTGTTTTTGGCATATCGAATATGCCATGGGTAGCCTGCCAGGCTCTGCCGTGTGGGTGGGATACTCTCGGTAGCTTGCCAGGCTCTCCGAGAGGTATGTATATATCTTTTACTGTATTTGGGATATGAATGCACCATGGGGAGCTTGCAAGGCTCTCCCCTGCAGGCAATAGACTCTTGTTAGCTTGTCAGGTTCCCCAAGAGGGAGAATATGTCTATTAGATGTCTCGAGGCTGCAAAGCTTGGTCTTATAGTCTCTGGATATTGGCCGTTGGTGGGATTATAAAGCGCAAGATTACTCCTAACTCTACAATCAGGAAATATGCCTGATGGTGGTGCGCAGGGTACCATAGGGGATCAGGGATCAAATCAGGGTTGGCCACATGCAAGACAAGAGCTCTAACCACTATACTATCTCTCCAGCCCCTTGGACAAGTTCTATGAATAGGAGAAAAGGGACCAATTGTGTATATGAGTGAGGCATTAAACACAGGAGGAACTTCAAGCCAATACTTAAAATCATTAACTGGATATGCAGGGGAACCAAAGGGATTAAAATATCTGAGACTTTTGGGGCTGGAGACATAGCAGAGCAGGTAGAGTGTTTGCCTTGCATGCGGTCGGCCCAGGTTTGATTCCCAGCATCCCATATGGTCCCCTGAGCACCGCCAGGAGTAATTCCTGAGTGCAGAGCCAGGGTAACCCCTGTGCATCACCAGGTGTGACCCAAAAAGCAAAATAAATAAGTACAATTTTAAAAATTAAAAAATAAAATATCTTGGGGCTGGAGCAATAGTACAGCGGGTGGGACATTTGCCTTGCACGCGGCAGACCCAGGTTCGATTCCCAAGTCACCCCTGGCGAGTAAAAGCCAGGAGTAACCCCTGTGCATTGCCAGGTGTGACCCAAAAAGCAAAACAAAAAACAAACAAACAAAAAATATATATCTGACTTTTATTTATAAAAATAATTTAATTAATCTTGGGGGTAAAGAGAACAGGGGAAAAAACAGTTCTACTGAAGAAATAGGAGAAGCCAGATGACTAGGTAGATTTTAGATACTCTAATTTTTGGAAAAAGAAAACACTATTGGAGCTGGAGTGATATCACAGCAGACAGGGTGTTTGCCTTGCACACTGCCGACCCGGGTTTGATCCCTGGCATCCCATATGGTACCCCGAGCACTACCAGGAGTGATTCCTTGAATGCAGAGCCAGGAGGAACCCCTGAGCATTGCTGGGTGTGACCCAAAAAGTAAAATAAAAACTTTTTAAATTAAACATTATTACAAACGTGTAATATATTTACCATAGATTATTTAGAAAATATTATGGAAAATAATAAACTAGAATGATTTTATTTTGCACTAATAATCACTTAGTAGTATTCTGAATGGGTCACCCTTATCACTATACCTACATCCAAAAAAAAAAGATTTGGTGATTTGAAATATAATTTTACCTATTAAGAGGAAATGTTTAATGTGTGACTGAAAACACAGAATTAGACCTTGGGGTGCAGTTGTGAGAAAAAACTATAGTGATAAGCTTTGGAAATAGGTGTGATTTTAAAACCTGAATATTACATGGGGATGAATCTCAGTAATAGAGTGTGTGTTTCCAGAGTATGAGACCCTGGTTTTGGACCCTGGCACCTAATAAAAGAAAAGGGAAGAATACAATCAAGAATAGGTAGTTAACACACACTAATATGTGGATGAAAAATCACCATGGAAAGGCTGAAGAAGTAACTGAAGTAAGAACATGAGTTAGTGGAGGGTTACAAAAATTTAGGAAAAGATTTTTCGACAGGATCAGAGAGATAATAGATCAAGTATAGCAAGATAGAACATCACTTGCCTTGCACACAGCTGACCTGGATTCAATTCTCAGCAAATACATGTGATCCCTGAGCCTGACCAAGGATAATCCCTGAGCAGGGGACCAGGATTAAACCCTAGGCACAACTGGGTGTGGCCCAAAAGTCACAACAAAAAAAACAAACAAAAAAAAGGAAATAAAAATAATAGCTACACAAATAAAATAAGTAAGCCTGTATTCAAAGCTTTTATTTTTTGACTTTGGTGAGCCTCTTTTTGGGGGAATTTTCGGCCACATCGCTTTTGGAATACTACTACATCCCTGTTGTTTCTCTTATCTCATTGGCTCTTTCTTCTCAGTCTTCTTTGCTTTCTACTTCTTCCCAAACTCTAAAAATTAAATTTTAGGGTCATAGTTTTCTAGCTAGATCTATGCTTCCTTCATGACCACATCTAAACCATTTTTAAATACCATTTAGGGCTGGAAAGATAGCAGAGAAGGTAAGGCACTTGCCTTGCACACTGCCTAACCCAGGTTCAATCCCAGCACCTCATACAGTCCTCTGAGCCATGCCAGGAATGATCTCTGAGCACGTGAGCCAGAAGTCCTGAGCATAACTAGGTATGACCCAAAAACAAAACAGAAAGAAAATCTCCAGTCAGAACTCTCCCCTAAACTACAGCATCATATAAGCAACTGCTAAGTCACCAGTTCTATTACTCTGATTTTGGGGAAAGAAAATACTGTTACAAATGAGTTATAGACATCTGAATTATAACACATATAGAACATAACTCAGAGACATCTAACTAAAACACGTCTAGAACTTCAATTCTGCTGGTTTGTTCTTCTCTACAGCCTTTCTCATTTCATATGGCAACTTAATCCTTCTAGATACTCAGATTAGACTTTGAAGCCATCCTTTCCCTCATAACCCCATCTTTTTTTTTTTTTTTTTTTTTTTGCTTTTTGGGTCACACCTGGCGATGCTCAGAGGTTACTCCTGGCTCTGCACTCAGGAATTACTCCTGGCAGTGCTCAGGGGACCATATGGGATGCTGGGATTTGAACCCGGGTCGGCCGCGTGCAAGGCAAACACCCTACCCGCTGTGCTATCTCTCCAGCCCCAACCCCATCTTTTTTAAAAAACTTTTTTAAATTTTACTGAATCACCGTGAGATAGATACAAGCTTTCATGTTTGGGTTACAATCTCACAATGATCAAACACCCATCCCTCCACCACTGCACATTCCTCACCACCAATATCCCAGTGTACCCCCACCCTTTCCCACCCTCCCCCTGCCTCTATGGCAGACAATATTCCCCATACTGACTCTCTACTTTTGGGCATTATGGCTTGCAACACAGACACTGAGAGGTCATTATGCCTGGTCTATCATCTGCTCTCGGCATGCATCTCCCATCCCAACTGGTTCCTCCAGCCATCATTTTCTTAGTGATTCCTTCTCTATTCCATCTGCCTTCTCCCCTCCGCTCACAAGGCAGTCTTCCAGCTATGGGGCAATCCCCCGGCCCTTGTATCTACTGTCCTTCGGTGTCAGCCTCATGTGATGCTACCCTACACTCCACAAATGAGTGCAGTCCCTCTATGTCTATCCCTCTCTTTCTGACTCATTTCACTTAGCATGATACTCTCCATTAAACTCATTTTTAATTCACTCAAATGAAATAGAAGTTTGTTCCTTTTAATAACCTGTTGATCCCTACCTGGGTCATTCTAGCTTTACATAAGCTGTTTAGAATAGTCATCTATAGCTAATCCTGGAACTTTAAAACTAAACACAATGTGGGGCTGCAGCAATAGCACAGCCGGTAGGGCATTTGCCTTGCACGAGGCTGACCTGGGTTTGATTTCCAGCATCCCATATGGTCCCCTGAGCACTGCCAGGAGTAATTCCTGAGTGCAGAGCCAGGAGTAACCCCTATGGGTGTGACCCAGAAAGCAAAAAAAAAAAAAAAAAAAACTAACAATGTAGTCAATACAGTAACAACTTTTTCTTTCATTCTCCCTCTCTTCATTTCTTTCTCACTCAACAATTCTTTACTCACTAAGCATCAACGCTAAGAAGTCTTGGCAATCTACTATCTATCCATATACTACTTCAACAGTAATAAAGGAAATCCTCAGAGGTTCAGAGGAAATCAACAGAAGCAAGCAGATGGCTCAATTGTCTTCCTTCCAACAGATTTCTCCATTATCCAGCTCATTTGCTATTCACAAACTCAGCATTTTTTTCTCAAGAGTAATTCAATTCAGATACTACAAAGTATACTTTTAGGTCTCTGTTAAATACATTAATTCTATAACACTTTCATTAATTAGTAAGCAAAAGAATTAGATGAGGCTACCATTTCCTTTTAATACATCCACAAGACTTGGTGCTTTGCTCTTTAAACAAGTTTATTATACAGCCATGATCTCCATGGCTATTACATCTATCATAGAAACAAAGAGTCAAGATAAACTAAAATATAACATTTCAAAATAATTATTCTTATATAGTCATCTCAGGAAAATGCTTAGCAAAAAAATGTCAATGAATGCTTATTTATAAAGTTAATTTATAGATATTAACCAAAGATAAAACTTCAGTCTTGAGCCAAAGAAATAGAGGTAAACCGCTGCTTGTCTTACATTCTACAGAATGGCACAGAGCCAGGAATAGCTTAATAACCCTGGGTATTACCTAAACCCCCAGCCCCCAAATAGAGGGACATCCCTGATGGTGCTAGGGACTGAATGCATGTGGTGTTGGGTGGCTATTGACCTTGAATTTTCTGTGTGCACAGATGTACTCTTGAGCACTTATTTCCCCAGCCACATGATCTAAAAAGTTTTAGATACTGTTAACAATATAAAAACCTAAACCTTGTAGAAAAGACGCCAATTAATCCCAATTAATTTAACAGGGCCAAGGATAGCTCAAAGAACCAGAGTATAAGGCTTGCATGCACAGGTGCAAAAATCTTTTCCCAGTACCATATGGCCACTTAGCATTGATGGGGATGACCTTCATGGCCCCCAGTACTGCTGAGCCTAAGCAGCAAAACCACTAACCCACATAGTCGAGCCACAAACTGCCTGGAACAGCCCCCAAGCCCCAAGTACTGCTGGGAAGGTCTCCCTCCTCCAAAAGCCAATTTATTTATTAAATATTATCAGCAACCCATATGTTAAAAACCTCTTATTTTACTGATTTTTCAAAACTTCAATTTTCAACAGTATTAGTCAAATTTCATAAAGCCTAATTTTATGGGGAAAATCCAGGTATTTATATTCGAATTTACTGTAAGAAATAGGCAGGAATGACAAACTGGTGAACTCAGAAATTGTGTCTGTTAGGGAGCCATACCCAGTGATGCTCAATAGTTATTCCTGGCTCTATACTGAAGAAGCACTCCTACTGGACTCTTGTGATCATATGGGAGGCCAGGGAACAACCCAGTAATTGGCTAAGTGGAAGGCAAATGCCACTATACTATTCTCTGGCTCCTTTACACAGAAATTTAAGTAATTTGCTGTAATATCTAATGGAAAGGAAAATTCATTATTTTCTCTTTTAAAGAATTAAAAAATATGGGCTAGAGTTATAGCACAGCAAGTAGGGCATTTGCCTTACACGCAGCCAACCCGGGTTCGATTCCCAACATCCCATATGGTCCCCTGAGCACCGCCAGGAGTAATTCCTGAATGCATGACCCAGGAGTAACTACCTTGCATCGCCAGGTGTGATCCAAAATGGAAAAAAAAAAAAAAAACAGCTACAAAAACAAAAAAAGAATTAAAAAATGAATCTTTAGAATTAGCATACCAACTATGTTTCTAATTAAATATTTACAATTAAACAGGATAGTTGTTCAAATGAGATGAGATATAGATCAAGTAGTAAAGCATGATTTGTATGTGCAAAGCCTAGGTTTGTTTCAAAGCACTGAATGACCCTATACACAACACAGTCAAGTGTGACCCTGGTGTCTGCCTACTTCAGCACTACCAGCCGAAGCCAGAAGTGGCCCTACCATTAAAAAAATTAAATTTAGAAGGCTGGAGAACATCCTTTGCATGCTGCAATCCTGGGTCCAAAACAGCCCAAGTACCACCAGAAGTGACTCTGAGCCAGGAGTAGATCCTGAATGCAGCAAGATGTGGCCCTCAAAAAACAAAAACATTGGGGCTGGAGCAATAGCACAGCGGGTAGGATGTTTGCCTTGCACTCGGACGATCCGGGTTCGATTCCTAGCATCTTATATGTTCCTCTGAGCACCGTCAGGAGTAATTCCTGAGTGCATGAGCCAGGAGTGACCCCTGTGCATCACCAGGTGTGACCCAAAAAGAAAAAAAAATTAATAAACTGTTCAAATGCCTCCAGTTAAATCTTAAGAATACTAGTAAACTCCTAGTTTAGATAAACAATAAAGCAAAGATCAAACTTCCAATGGGCTAACAGAGCTCAATCTTCAATTGTAAAATTATAATCTGTAGTATGAATATATCCAGGTTCTACTAAGCCCTGTTTAAAAGATGCTATTTTGGGGCCAGAGTGGTAGTTCAGTGGGTAGGGAATTTGTTTTGCACATGGCTGAACCAGGTTTGATCCCTGGCATTCCATATGGTCCCCTGAGCATCGCCAGACGTAATTAGGGAGTGCAGAGCTAGGAGTAACCCCTGAACATTGCTGAGTATGACCCATAAAGCAAAAATAAGTAAGTAAAAGGTGTTATTTTAATTCTTATCTACAAGAACTGCATAACTAGCTGAAAATAAGACTATGATTAAAGTAAACTGGTAAATACTAAGAGGGATTTTCACGCACTGAAAGATATACTACTATCTTTTCAAATAATTCCTCTCAAGGGACCACTATGTCAATGATAGTTGGAGGGATAACTCAGGATGGAAGATGTGTGCTAAAAGTAGACAAAAGACAAAACATGATGGCCTCTCAGTATCTGTATTATAGTAAACCATAACGTCCAAAGGTAGAGTAAGAAGGAAAGTGCCTGCCACAGAGGCAGGGGGTGGGATGGAATGGGGGTGGCAGGAGGGATACTGTAGACTGGTGGTGGGAAAGGCACATTCGGTGGAAGGATAGGTGTCAGATCATTGTATCACTGAACTCAATTACAAAATCTTTGTAACTATCCCACAGTGATGCAATTAAAATATATATGTATATATAAATGAATATATCTGCAAGCTGGAAGTCTTCAGAGTGCCTCAAAACAAGAAAAAGATAAAGAACAATTCCATTTTTATTCATTTTTGTAAGCATTTAACAGAAAAAAACAAAGAATGCTAAAAACAAAATTTTAAACTACTGTAAAAAAACACATTTGCTGGAGTTCAAGTAAATAAGCTTAACTTAATTCTGTACTGTTTAAAAAGTATGAAGTCAGAAATAGTACAGCAGTTAAGGCACTTGCCACACACGAAGCAGACATAGGTCTGATCCCCAGTATCCCATATGGTTCCCTGAGCACAGCCGGAAGTGATTCCTGACTGCAGAGTCAGGAATGACCAGCTCCTAAGCAGCACTGGGTGTGGACCAAAACAAATACGAAGCTGATCTGGGTTCAATCCCCAGCATCCCTTATGGCCCCAAGATCCTTGAGCATAGACCCAGGAGAAATGCTAAGTACTGAGCTGGAGCAATAGTACAACGGGTAGGTGTTTGTCTTGCACATGGCTGACCCAGGTTCAATAGCCGGCATCCCATAGGTCCTCCCAGCACCGCCAGGAATAATTACTGAGTGCAGAGCTAGGAGTAACCCCTGAGCATCACTGGGTGTGACCCAAAAAGCAAAAACGGAGGGAAAAAAAAAAAAGAATGCTAAGTACTGTTTAGGTATGGCCCCAAAATAAAACCGAAAAAAAGTGAACAAACAAAAAGAGTAAATATATTTAAAAAATGTAGATATGAAGATCACACTAAAGAGTACACTGAAGATGAAGAATGGCAGGCCAGAAAGATGGTCCAAAGTACATGCTTTGCGCAGGTTTTATCCCTGGCAGCAAATGATCTATAAGTTGAAAACCATTGAGGACCCTCCATCTCCTAATAAAGATATAGGATGGTGAGGAAAAGTGCTAAGATGAGGGCACAGGGGGGAAAAGGGAGCAAAATATGCATTTAAATATGTTTCAGTGACATCTGTTCCCAAGAAAAACTGATGTTCCTGTGATGGCTGAGTTCCAATTCCAACTTGAACAATAATTATACAATACAGGGGTCGGATAAAGTACAATGGTAGAGCATGTATTTCCCATGTATAAGGCTCTGGTTTGATCCCCAGCACCTACCTCCTCTCCTTAAAGGTACTAGTTATATAACATTAAATAATGTATAATAGTAGCTGACTCAGGTACCTGATTCACCACCAGGTATGGCCCCAAACCAAAATAAAACAGAACAACAACAACAAAGGGCTAAGTGTAATCTTGCATATGGCGGTCAGATTTTGATTACCAACAGTGCAGTCCCTTGAGCACAGCTTGGAGTGATTACCAACCACTGCCTAGGTTGGCTCAAAAGCCCAATCCTTCCTCCCAAAAGCCCAGTTTACAGAAAATATAGTTTACAAGTTGGGAAATTTTTGACAAATAGCTAAATACTTACTTCTGTTCCAATTCCAGGCTGCACACCAGAGTACACACTATCTGGTGGAGGACCACCATACTTCCTCTGTCCTGTGGTTACATCCAGAGTATAACCAGTCCTCTCAAGCAAGGCCTAAAAATAATTGAAAATCTATTTACATCTTAATAGTAACACGCACTATATATATTTTCCAAAAGGTCCCCCAAATATCTGAGATTACATATTTTGTTTTCCAAAATATATATGTTTTCCAAAAGGTTCCCAAAATATCTGAAGTTATACGAAATTCACAGATACCTCTCACATAAGTTGCTCCCACCTAATTTTATTATCCATTTCCTACAATGAATTAAAGGAGTAGTAGGCAAATTAGCTAAGCATGCAAAATTCTTTAGCTATCAATGACAATAGAAAAAAAGATGCAAGAAATTGTCAAAGTCTGACATATGCTGACCCCAAGGCTCCTTCATCTGTCTACATACTCACCATTTCCCATTTCGTACCCTTCTACCTCAATTAGATTGCTTTCCTTTCTTGTTTCCTTTATATACTGTACGAAAGCCAGTAATTCTTTTCAAATAAAAGCTCTCCAGACATAAAATAAGTTTATTTTTATCAATAAAAGTCATCATACTTCAGAAGCTGGAGAGATAGTAAAACAAGTTGGGTGCCTGCCGTGTCCGAGGCCAGCCCAGATTCAATCCCAGGCATCTCATATGGTCCCCGAGCACTTCTAGGAGTAATTCCTGAGTGCAGATATAGTATACATATATTTAAGAATATAAAGCTAGCTCTAGGCCTATTCAATTACTAGTGAATTTTAAAAATATCTATTCTAAAACTTTTACATAATTATCAAAAATGTGTGAACAGGATTATGCCATTTCATAGAAGAAAAAAGACACAAAGGCCAGGTATGGGTCAGTGGCAGAGCGCCTGCCTTTCAAGTGTGAGACTCTGGGTTCAATTTTCAGCAATGCAGAACAAACAAAAAAGAACAAAGGGGCTTTCTATGAAAAAACTGCAATCTGTATTTCTTTTCTTTTTTAATTTTCATTTTTTGGGCCACACCTAGAAGTACTGAGGGCTACTTACTCCTGACTATACCTGGGGGACCATATGTAGAGCCAGGGATCAAACCCAGGTAAGCCACATGCAAGGCAAGCAATTTAACTGCTATACTATCTCTCTGGCCTCTTTATTTCTTTTCATAAAACTGGAGAGACAGTACAGGGGTATGATCCTTGCCTTGCATGCCACTGACCCCTGCTGAATCCCTGGCACTGCATATGGTGCCCTAAACATGGCCAAGAGTAATCCCTGAAAGCAGAGTCAGGAGAACAGTTAGTAAGCCGTAAGGACCAACTGGTATGGCCCAAAAAAGAAGAGAAATTTGGGAATCAGAGAGGTAGTACAGAGACTACGGTGCTTACCTTGCATGCTACTGACTCTGGTTCAATTCCAGGAACTATTTCAAATTAGTCTTATCACTAGCAAAACATCAATATCCATTTAACCAAGGAATCAGATTTTCTGTAATTCATTAAAACTCATTATGAAGTCTGGAGAGAATAGTACAGTGGTTAAGGTGCTTGCCTTGCATACAGCCAGTTACTAAGTTTGATCCCTGCACTCACACATGGTTCCCTGAGCATCACCAGAAGTGATCCCGAAACACAAAGTCAGGAGTAAGCCTTGAATACAGTCAGTTGTGGCTCAAAAATAAAAACCCCCAAACCTCATTATCAGGGGCTAGGAACTATAGGGGTTAGGCCAACTCACATACTGGCAATTCCAAGCAGCACATGATTCCCAACCAACCAGCACTGAGTGTCACCCTGCGGTTACCAGCAATGCAGGGCATGAATAGCACTGCATCTTCAGGTCCTAGCAGTGAGCTACTGGTATGGTTGGCCAAGAATCACTTGGATTCTGGGACCCAATTCATTAAAACAAACAGGCCAGGGGCTGGAGTGACAGCACAGAGGGTAGGCATTTGCCTTGCATGAGGCTGACCCGGATTCGATTCCCAGCATCCCATCTGGTCCCCCAAGCACCACCAGGAGTAATTCCTGAGTGCAGAGCCTGAGCATCGCCAGATGTGACCACCCAAAAAAAAAAAAAAAAAGCAAGAAAAAAAAAAAAGGCCAGAAAGAATAGGGCATTTGCCTTGCACACGGTTCAAGTCCTGGCACTTCATACAGTTTCCCATATCCCACCAGCAGTGATCCCTGAGTTTAGAGCCAGGAGTAAGCCCTGAACACCACTAGGTGTGGCCCAAACCCCACCCACCCACCACTCCCCTAAAACCAACAATAAAAAATGGGGCCGGAGGATATAGCTCAGTGGGAAAGCACCTGTCTTGCTATGTGAGGTGCTGGGTTCAATTCTGACATGGCAAAAATTAAAATTAAAAATATCTATACCGGCGCTGGAGCGATAGCATAGCAGGTAGGGCGTTTGCCTTGCACTCGGCCGACCCGGGTTCAAATCCCAGCATCCCATATGGTCCCCTGAGCACCGCCAGGGGGTGATTCCTGAGTGCAGAGCCAGGAGTAACCCCTGTGCATCTCCAGGTGTGACCCAAAAAACAAAAACAAAAAACAAAAAAAAAACCTATACCATCTGGAACTATATAGTAATAATAGTAATTCAGTTACACATTCTTACTATCTCTAGGCATTATAAACAAATGTTTTTTTGATCCTTATGCCCCACTATGAAGCAGACTACTATTATTCTCATTTACAAATTTTAAAAATGAGGTGAATAAAATTGAAAGATTGGAAAGAAGGTATAAAGAGATGTTTACCGAGATGTTTACCAAAAGAGGGGAAAAAATGTAACAAGAAATAATTGAGAAATAATTGAACCGGAGCAATACTACAGCAGGTAGGGCATTTGCCTTGCATGCGGCTGACCCGGGTTTAATCCACAGCATCCCATATGGTCCCCCAAGAACTGCCAGGAGCAATTTCTGAGTGAACAGACAGTAGTAACCCCAGAGCATCACTAGGTGTGACCCAAAAAGCAAAAAAAAAAAAAAAAAAAGAACCAAGAGACATGAGAGATCAATCCAGGAAACAATTATCAGAAGTGTCATAGTGTCATTAAGTCAATAGACATACTATAATAGAGCAAGAAATTAGGGAGTCTAAATTGGGTCCTTTTACCAAATATACAAGTATATACAAGTATTTGTTACAAAAAAATTTCTGCACCAAAAGTTCTTCTGTAATTTCCCTTAAGTTATTTTTCATCTAAATACTAATCTATAGTTTTATCCTGTTTTTCTCCCTCAGTGCGGGGGGCCAAACCCAGGTCTCATTCATGCTTGAAAGAAAGGCACTTTTACACTGAGCCATATTCTTGATCCTGTAAACACCAATTCAAAAAAGGGTAGATTAGATAAGTAGATTAGATAAGCTTTTTCAGGAAAATCTGCCAAGAACTTCAATATCATTTTTATTTACATCTAAGTCAAGTTTTACCTTAATCTTTGCTTCATCTGGTCCTTTTGTGGACTCTTGCACCTTGCTCCCCTGTTTCTCCCTTTGCCTGTAGGTCTTCATAACTCCACATAAAAATGCACTTTTGTTCTACAACAGGCAAGAAATTTAATTAAAAAGAATCATCACAAACCACTGAAGGGTAAATTCAAATTTCAGAAGACCAAAATTTTAGTAAATTTTATTTTTGTTTTGGCTTTTTGGGTTACACCCGGCTATGCTCAGAGGTTACTACTGGCTCTGCACTCAGGAATTACTCTTGGCAGTGCTTGGGGGACAATATGGGATGCGGGGAATCGAACCCGAGTTGGCCACGTGCAAGGCAAACGCCCTACCCGCTGTACTACTGCTCCAGCCCCAAAATTTTAGTAACTTATTTACTCATTTATTCCCTCAACAAATAGTGACTGCTATATGCCAAAGACTGAAGAAGACAGTAAGTAGAAAAGTCAGCAAAGACTTCAAGGAGCTTACCGTCTACACTGGCAAAACAATCTACCATTTGTTGATTTTTAAATGCATCTTAACTATCTTTGTCAGATATTCTGGCACTATTCCTCCCACCTCCATTATTCCCACCAACATAATAAAACAGAATCAGAAAACCCAAGAATGTTTAAAAATCTAAATAATTGAAACTCACAAAAACCTATACAACCAACAAATCTTGACTTTAATTTTTTAAAATAACTTATTTACACACAAAGAAATGTGGGGAGACTTACTTTATACTTGTGCTTCTGAAAACTCTTTGCCATAAAGTAGATTTTTCCCCTTCAAACTAATTTTTTAAAGAAATAAAGGTAATCACAAACAAAAATACATCTCCATAAGAAAAAAGTTAACAGAAAATTAATTTCAGTTCATTTGTTCAAAGCCATTTTTGAGTAATGGCCTTACCTGAACATGTGATAAGTCACTTTCCTTGAACTGTTGTAGTACAGACAGAGCTCCTTCTTCATTAAACTCCCTGAGAGCATCAATTGCTCTTTCATCAAGATCGACATAAGCTACCAATCCTAAAATTAAATCGAAAAGGGGTAACATTATTGCAACAAAAGGGATAATTTAAACTGTGCTAGATGTTTAACTAGAAATTATCACATTCAGTACTATCACTAACAAACTTCGTTTCAGTAATATGCATCTAGGAAGCTATACAAATAACTATACAGAAAACTAAAGAATATAATAAGAAAATAAAAAATATCAACACTTATAAGCATAAATTTCAATCCCCATATCCATCTAAAAAAAAAGAAGAAAGGAAAAAAAAAGAAAAAAGAAAAAATCCTAACCCCATTTCCCACTCCCAAAAATCTGGAAAATTAAATCTGAAGTGTACACTACAGATTAAGCATTAATATAACAAATTTATATATCCCAAGGATCAATCTCCAAGCTACATGGACTGTTGCAGTTGTTCCTAACCAATCAAGAGGTAAGGGAAAGTTTTAGAAAACAACTTTTACTTAGTATATTTGTTTCTACTCCCCCCAAAGTGTCAAAGGCTTATTTTTAACCCTATTATCACCAAGAATAAACTGAAATGCATCTGAGCATCTACTTTGCTGCAGTCAGAATGTGGAAAGGCATAATTTTAAACTCTTCTACAAATTCAAATGCAGCTTGATTAATCAATTCTGAAAGTTGTATTTTAAGGCATTTTTTTTTTTATTCTACTGAGGTGTAAGATTACACCATGCTGTGGCATTTCAATACTGTCAACAATGACATGACTTTTTCTCATGGCATTAAGGACTTTACTATGGGACTTAATAAACTACACAGAAAATATATACATCACATTTCATAATGTTGTAGTATATATAATTGCACACAGAACACCTACCAAGTTTTTAATTTGTTAAGTTTATATATTTCTCAATATTAGGAATATTTCAGAATTGATTTAATGTAAAATGGAAACATTTGGCAGATTAAAACCCCCAGATCCATATGAACTAACATCAAAAAGTGATACATTTTGATAAAACCCAAAAGAACTTTTATTCCATACAGTAAATTTAGTAAATGTAATGCCACTTGCAAAGTTACTTTTAAATGTTCTCATGATTTGTTTTAAAAGCTCAAAATGAGCATGTCTAAATAATTTGATTTTCCTTACTTGAATAGTCCATCCACCACCCAAAGTCACAACTTAGGACACCCATCAATCCATTCTGTCAAACCAAGCCTACACCCAAACCATCAGCTTCTTATCAATAACAAAGCACTCTCTAAGAGAGCATCTCTAGGCAGATCACTGCCAAGTCTCTATGGCAGAATGTCACAGAAAGTTCCTGAGGAATGATTTTCAAATGAGACCATCACCCAGGAGTCATTTTTAGAAATCATTGTAATATCTAAAATTATCCTGTTTCTCAGGTTTATAATCTTTTTAAGGACCAAAAAACCAGGTATTTGTTACTACTATACTTAACACACATTTGTGAGACAATTCAATACTCTCTCCCAATCTGGATAGCACACAAAGCACGGAGGAAGAAAGTTTCCATCTATGGCCCCAAAGGGGAGAACACATTTATTTATGAGCAACATTCCCTAAGGGTAAATATTTCTCTCCCTTCTTTAAAACTTCAAACCACTTACAACCAACCATTTTAAGATGTTCAAATTTGCTTAAGCACTTGACCATGGGACTTCTAGATTAAAAAAAAAAAAAAGCAGCTGTTTACAAACCAAACACTTCCAAATTACTGAGAGATGTGGATTTCCATCTAATAGAAACTAGACAGGCCACAACTCTCAAGGAGTCTTGACATTTATTATCGTTTCAGACAATACAGTCTACCTAGTCCTCTTATTATGCCACCTAATCAGACCTAAGCTGATTTAACAATCACTTTAAGAAGCTAAAAGTAGAAAAGTAAAAGCAAAATGACAACTGATTTAGATTAAGAAAAATATGTAAAATTTGGTATGCTGAAACATACATTTTAATTGGTGATAAATCTAAGACAAATTGATATACTGTTCTAAAACAACTACAACTGCATATTCAACACTAAGAAGGCATCAAAATAATGAAATAAGAATATCAAAAGACAAACCCAATATGCCCTCAATGAAGGGAAAGTAAACAAACATTGCTCTGCATAGATCAGAAACGGTTAAGTATTATTTAACCTTAAAAATCTATAAAATTCAAAGTGGTTTGCCCTCACTTTCATAACCAGTCAGAAACAAGAAATGCATATTATACCTGTCTGAAATATTTCATCAAGTCTTTCTGCCACCTTCTGTGGGAGGCCTGCCTCTATCAGTGTCTTGTAGTGTTCTGTGTGAGTTACACTGGAAGTATCCATTGGTTCTTCCTCTTCTTTTAACTGTACCGCATTACCATTCACCTGATTAGCCATTTTATTATGCTGCTGGAAAAAATTCAGGAGCTATATTACATTAAGCCAGAAATAACTAGTTTGTAGGACAATGCATGATTTATCTAAACTAACTTGTATACATGCTAATAACCTCTATCAAAATATCTTATGCCTTTTGTGATGTAACTAATCTAAATTTGCAATTATAATCCTGTAAAACCATTAAAAATGTACATTGAAGCATTAGATCTTTAAGAAACTTCATGTACACTATGCAAAGTTAAAGGTTTGAAAATTTACTACAGGTAGAATTGCTGATTAACAAAAGCAGCAGTTGTTTCCTGGAGAGCATATCAACAAATCACCACAAAATCCTAAAAGACCCTCAGCTCTCAATCTTTATACACTTAAAAGTTTGGTTTAAAGACAGTGAACACCCACAGACCACTTAGTTAAGGTATAAGGACTTCCAATATTTCCTAGCTCTGCTTCGGAGTCAATGCAGATGTAAAATAAAATGCCCTGTTATCTCTAGATCAACATGTTGGTGGTTTGGGTTTTCTCCACTTCACATAAAACAAAACACAACTTGACATTAATATTTGTTCTAAAGTTAATTTGCTATTCCCATTCAGATTTAAAAGAAAAAATGACCAAAACGTTTGAAAGCTAAACAATTAATTCTAAGTCCACATAAAATCAAAAGTGAGCTACAGTTGAAGTTGCTTCTTAAAAAAAAAAAAAAAAATCAAGGGTACATTATTGAATTTTTCAAATCAGTAAAATAAAAGCTGTAAAAACAAGAATGGACAGCTAACTAATTCCAAATAGTTTTAACAAAACATTACCTAATTAGGATAAATTTACATTATAATTCTCAGATTAACCTAAAATCATTTTGTATGTTCAATTTGTATGTAACACTGAAATGGACCAACTCCCTAAAGAGATTAATAAAATTATGCAAGGTCAGTTTCTATACTGCCTCAAAAGACTGGGGACTTAAAGTACATTTGTCTGTGGTAAAGTTACAATGTGATGAAGATAAAAGACAGGAGAAAAAAGAAACTGCGACATACACTGGGGGAAAAGGCTATGAAGGCAGATCTCAAGAAAAAGTCTGACTTGGGGGATGAAACTGAAATACCTATTAGCTATCAAGAAAAATCCGAGTTTCCTTAAAAAGTACTAGAATCCCTAAAATAGCCATACTTCCAGATTACTTATCAAACATTGTGCAAATGCACTAATAATACGCAGTTTTGACTTAAAAACAACTTTCACCTCAAAGTCCACCGAGATTTAGCAGAAGTTTATGAAAAAGGAAGACAACCCAAAGGAAAGAGGTAAGATTAGGAAGAGAAGATAGTACAGAAAGTGTTATTCTGTCTGAAATGAGATAAATAATAGCATGTCTTCTTGAGATTACAAATCACTTTACAACTCAGTAATGTCTACACAAACACAAACTGGTAAACTCTGAGTGGACACAGGTCTCTCAAGGTAAGCCTCAAATTATGATGAAATGGGGAAAAAAGAAACCTTCCAAACTGGCACACTTGTAATCAAGAAACTTACAAAGAAGAACATTTACTGATTAATACAACCTAACTATATAAAGATGCAGCCTGAAGTCCAAAATCTGGTGAACACAGCTCTGCTTTCCCAGGCTCCCCCACCCCCCATACACCATTATAAATTCCTCAGAACTCAAAGGTTCTCAGTTATCACAAGACCCTCACAGCATTGCAACTGGGAATACTATAAGTCACAGAACGGAAGCAAATTTTTCACTTAAAAGTTCAAAGAACGCCTGTAAAAGTTTCTTTTTTTATGTATAAAGCAAAGACAAATTGTGTACTGAGCACACGATAGAAATATTTATGACTCCCATTTCAATGTACAGGTTTTCTACATGTTGATTTTGAAATTGAAGTCTGTAAACTTTTAACAAAACAAAAAAAGTGAACCAGACCAGAAAATAAAACCTTGGGGGCGTGGGGGGGGTGAGGCGGGGACGACGACACAACTCTCTTCAACTCGAAAGTAAGGTCCTCGTTTTTTAAGTAACTTTAATATTAGGAGACATTTAAAACTCGTTCACCAATTCAACACAATGCCACAAGGCCAAACCATATTTCTGGATGCAGCAAATGTACTAGTAACGACTGAAGGCATTTGATCTAAACATTTTTGCATAAAAAGAATAATAAATAAAAAATTTAAAAGCTAGAAACTTAAGATTCAAAAGGGCTGCCGGGATATTTGGAAAGTCAGCAGTGGTTCATCCCTGACTTTTTTCTCTAAATACCTGCAATGCAAACTCTCCGTGTAAAGAGACGGGCTTTAAAAGAACCAACGAAATGAAAACTAACGGTTATCTCACGGCAGAGGAGCGCCAAGCCCTTATCCTACGACTGACTCATGAGGCACCAATCCAGCCTCGAGGACAGCAAAAAAAAAAAAAAAAAAATTTAAAAAATCTCACATAGGTATTGTGGAAGAACCTTTGCAAGAACCCCCTGGCTTTATAAAGTTTCAGCGTTTAGCAGAAAACGGTTCCAGCCGTATTAGAAAAAGAATCATCTTTCCAACTCAGTGCGCCAATGACACGCGCAGAATTCGGTATCGCAGGCGCCGCTTGCAAGCCTAAGTTTCGTGGCCTCTAGTAGTCATTTTTTCCTTCAAATCTCGGCTCGCAGCATGCAGAATGCGGGGCGGGGGGGGTGGGGGGCCCTCCCTCGCAACTCGGCCTTTCGGCTCCGTGCTCACAACAAAAGTTTTCTCCCGGCTCGGGGAACGGTGGGGTTTGCATCCCGCCCCCGGCCCACCCCACCCCGGCAGGGCCGTCCCGTTCATCAACACGTCCCCCTCGTCGCTCCGGCGGGCCGACACCGGAGCCCTGTGCCCAGGGAGAAGCGACGGGGCCGCGAGCGCTTCAAGGCCGCCGGCTGGGCCCAGCCGCGTGGAGCGGCGGGCGGAGGCGGGAAAAAGCACGGCCGACTCCGGCAACCCTCGCGGGCAGCACCCGGCGGGTGGGACTCCGGGCCGAGGGGTCGGAGGGGCGGGAGGAAGGTGAGTTCTGGCGAGGAGGCGCCTCGGCGGGGCTAGGCCCGCAGCTGCCGCACGGCCGGACGAGACCGAAGCCGCCCCCAGCCCATCCCCCGCCCCCAGCCCTGGGCCTCGGAGCAAAAACAAAACTGGGGAACCAGGCGACGAGCACGGGCTGAGTCGGGTCGGATCGGGGCTCCCGGCCCCACCCCCCACGGGCCCGCGCGAGACTCACCAGGGCAGAGCAGGGGCCGGCGGCCGGGCCCGTGAGAATCAGCGCGAGGCGCTTTGAAAACGACTAGAAATGGCGCGCGCGCCACCCCCTCCCCCCCCTCATGGACAGAGAAGCGATCCCGGCAGCACGCGGGGTTTCCCGGAACTGCTTCCAGGGACTCCGAGATGCCGAGCAATCACCTTGCGCGGCGGTCGGAGAGACAGCTCAGGTGACCAATAGCAGCGCGAAGATGCGCACCAAGCCGGAGGACTCGAGAGCCAATCGATGAGGCCGACGGCTGAGCCAATGAAGGAGCTCAGCGCCACCGGCTGGGGCGCCTCCGGGGCGGGGGCAGGAACACAAAGGGGTCTGTAGTGAAACCCCTAGTCAGAGGCAAGGCCACCGGGCGCAAGGCCCTGAGAGGCCTGGACTCCCTCTCGCTCCCCTGCCACCTTCGCAAAGCAGAGAACCTAGGCCTCGCGGCGCGTGGCCGCCTCCGGAGCCCCGCCCGGCACTGTCCGCGCCGGTGGCGCTCCGCGGTGGCCTTTCCGCCCGCATTCGCCGGCGCCGTAGCGCCCCTGACGCCCCCTCGCGCTGGCGTTCGCCCCAGACACGCCCACCGCCACGCGGTCCAGCCTCTCTTAGGGTATTGGGCTCTAGTTAGAGCACGATTTATGGGTGATGGAATACGTCGTTTGGCTGGAGGGTTTCGTGTAGAAAATAACCTCTTCGAAGAAGTGGGAAACTGCCCGTCCACGACCCTGGCACCCTTCGTAGAGGGCAGCCTAAAAGGTGGGGGAAATCGCTAAAATAGACATGAGAGCAACGTTACCTACAAATGATAGAGCGAGGATCTGTTTCCCACAGGGTTTCTAACTAATTACCTGCCATAAAGTAAACTGGGGAGATATCTGCATTTCTGAAGCCAAAAGACCTGGGTCAGAAAAGGGCCAACTCCCAAAGGAAACTAGTTCGCATTATCCCTAAACTCTCCATTGCTTTTGATCTATTCCCTGTGCTCTAAACCAAATCTTCGCACAACCTCAAGCTCTTCTCTTTAGAGACCGCCCTTATTTCCTCCTACCCTAACATTAACCGCCCCTCTTAGAGAGTGGAAAATGCTCAACTATGGTTCGCAAGATTTCTACATAATGCTCGAATTTCATTTGAATTTCCCAGAAACTACTAACCAAAATTTAATTATTGAAAACCCACGATATGCCCAGTACTGACCTCAGTGTCAATGTGAATTTATAGCCTGTATTATGGGATGGAAATTTACAAATTTGCTGGAATCTAGGGTCGGAAAGAGTACAAGTGGATAAAATGCATGCCTTGCACGCAGTCAACCCAGGTTCGATCCTTAGTACACCGTTCGGTCCTCCTAGCCCACCAGAAGTGATCCCTGAGCACAGCAGGGAATATGACCCAACAACCAAATAAATAAATAAATAGACCCTTCTAGCAGGGTTCTTAGATTAATCATCGTCTTGCTTGTAGCCAAAAGAAACATTCAGACTGCAAACAGCATATGATCAATTCAGTCTCTTCAAAATGCTGTGATTGTTGGGGCTGGAGCAATAGTACAGCGGGTAGGGCGTTTGCCTTGCACGCGGCCAACCCGGGTTCGATTCCCAGCATCCCATATGGTCCTCTGAGCACTGCCATGGGTGATTCATGAGTGCAGAGCCAGGAGTAACCCCTGTGCATTGCCAGGTGTGACCCAAAAAGAAAAAAAAAGACAAAATGCTGTGATTGTCATTAACAAGGATAAGCGACTCAAGCTAAATAGAGACACACAAGCAAGAGAAAGAAAAACAGGAAACTATATAGAAAGAAGCAAAGAGAAAATGGAAAACGAAGAAAGACCATGTTGAATATTACTTGAAAGAACACTGAGAGCCAATACCTGCTGCTAATCAAACGCCAAGAGTCCTCTACTCAGCTTTATTTGAAAATCCACTCTACTTTGAATTATCCCATTGTCAAATGACACTCTTTATTTAATCAAATAATTTTCATTATTTTGAGGCACTTGCCAAACTGGTGATGCTCCAATGAAGATGTGAACAGAAATGAAAATTGTTTAACCTTCACCTATATCACCTAGGGCTCTTTTTTAAAATAAAGTACTGGGAATGTAGCTCGGTGGTAGGCTGCTTATTTTACATATGTGAGACCCTGGGCTGAATCCTCAAACGCCACTAAAATCTTTTTTTGTGTGTGTGTGTATATATATACATATATATACACACATATTTAATAAGTCAGAGCTGGAGAGACAGCACAAGAGTTAAGAGGCTTGCTTTGCATACAGCTGAGCCTACTTCAGATCCAGCACCATTGGAGTGATTCCTAAGCATAGAGCAAGGAGTAAACCCTGAGCACCAAAGCATAAAGTCAGACACACATCTGACAAAGCTGATAGTCAACTTACCACAATATCTGTGTTATCATTTTTATTATAGTTTTATATTGAAGATTATCCTTGATTGATTGAGATTTCTTATTCTTGAATTCATCAAAGCTATTTTAAAATGGAAAATAAGTTTATTTCCATCTTAGTGGCACAATGTGTGAAATAATAATCACTGATTGCTGTTCATTGAGCTCTTAATGTGTGTCAAATGTTTTACATCAGTCATTTTCATCCCTGTTATCTGTCAGGAGAATTATCTCACTTTACTGAGGAGAAAAGTTTCAAGTTAAAACATTTGCTCAAAACCAGAACAGTTTGTGTGACTACAAAGGTACTGAAATAAACTACTTTTCAAAATCCATAGTGTTGGCAGATTCTTTATTTTTAGCACACATTCCTGGCTGTGCTCGGTGCTTACTCCTAGCAAGCGTGGGTGACCATGCGTGGTGCAAGGGATAGAACCCGGGTGACCATATGCATGGCAAGCACCACTGTAGTGTGGAAGGTTTTTTGCCTTGTACACAGCCAACCAGGGTCTGATTCCCAGCATCACATATGGTCCCCTGAGCCCCACCAGGAGCAGCTCTTGAACACAGAGTCAGGAGTAAGCCCTAGCACTGCTGGGTATGGCCCCAAAATAAACTGTCACTGTTGTCCCATTGTTCATCGATTTGCTCGAGCGGGCACCAGTAACGTCTCCATTATGAGACTTGTTTGTTACTGTTTTTGGCATATCGAATACGCCACGGGTAGCTTGCCAGGCTCTGCCGTGTGGGTGGGATACTCTCGGTAGCACGCCAGGCTCTCCGAGAGGGACGGAGGAATTGAATGAACCCGGGTTGGCCGCCTGCAAGGCAAATGCCCCACCTGCTGTGCTATTGCTCCAGTCAAAAATAAACAAACAAAAAAATCATTATGGAGGTGAGGGGAAGCGGGAGATAGCTCAGGGGGCTAGTGCACATGCTTCGCATGCCAGAGGTTCAGGTTCCACAGCAACACCTGGTCCCCTGAGCCAGCAGCTACCCCTGAACATCAAGCCAGTAGTGTGCCCTGATCACAGCTAGCTATGACTAAAACACAAAACAAAAGCAGCATAGTCAATTTTAAGGATGAATTAGAAAATAAAATTTAGGATCCAAAGCAAACTATGAATAATGAGAATACTTTCCTTACGTGGTCTGCAAATTGGTTTCATGATGAGATTTTGTCCTAACTATAAGGACTCATAAGTTGCTTTTTTTTTTTCCTTTTTGGGTCACACCCGGCTTGACACGGGTTACTCCTGGCTCATGCACTCAGGAATTAATCCTGGCAGTACTCAGGGAACCATATGGGATGCTGGGAATCAAACCTGGGAGCCTCATAACGTTTTAACATTGGGCAGCAACAGTCCTTTGTGTAAATTTCTTAGGAAAGAGAATGTCCCACAAAATGGAGCCAGAGAGAAAGTAAAGCAAGCAAGGCATTTGCCTTGCACACGACCAACCAAGGTTTGGTCCCCAACACTCAATATTGTTCCCCAAGTCCCACTATGAGTGACCCCTGAGCAGAGCCAGGAGTAATCCCTGAGCACAACAGACTGTAGCCCCACCAAAAATAAATAAATAAATAAAAATGTCTCACAAAGATCATACCTATATAGACATCATAGTACAACCTAATATTTACTAAGCACTTCCTATGTTGTCTCAATCAGTGCTTACAATGATACATGTAGTTGTGCATTTGGGGAAAACCACACACATGTGCTCAGGGCTTACTCCTGGCTCTATGCTTAGGCATCACTTCTGATGGTGCTTGGGGGTTCATGTACAGTGCCTGAACCAAACTAGCATCAACTGCATGCAAGGCAAGTTCTTTAACCCTGTACTATCTCTCTGGCCGTCTCATGGGTACATGAAACATGTGCGAAAAGATACTATTTCCCTTTTGAAGATAAAGAAACCAAGTTCCAAGTCAGAGGCAGGACTCAAATTCTAATTAAACCCAAGTCTAGAGGTTGGAGAGATAGTACAGGAGGTAAGGCCCTTGCCTTGCATGTGGCCGACCCAGGGTCAATCCAGGCACTGCACATGGACCCCTGAGCATGATTCCTGAGTTCAGAGCCAGAGGCAAGCCCTGAGCACTGATGGGTGTGGCTCCCAAACAAAAACAAATCTAAAAATGTTTAATCATCATGCTACGCAGCCAGAAGCAATGAATCAAAATTAATCAACATCCATTTAATTTTTTCTTTCTAGGGGCTCCTCTAGGGTCACAGTACTGAGAAGCCACGCCAAGCAGAGCAGGGTGAGGGTCATGTAATGCTGGGATTGTTTGTGCTAGGCATGTTCTCTACCACTTGAGCTATTTTCCTGGCCCCAAATACTTGTTTTTAAGTCTGCCATATTTCCATACCTGATATTTATTGTCTCTGATTCTGAATATTTTGAACTTTTTTTTTATGAATTCTGTTCTTGGATTTGAAGGATTTTGAAACAAGGTGAAAAAGATAGCAGATAGCAAAGTGTGTTCTCCTTCCCAACCTTCTATTGCTCCAAATTCAAGAAAGCAGGAAGCAACTTTCAAGTATAATTAGGATTGTTAAATCCAATTTAGAAGTGGTGAGTCTTCGATCTTTTGGAAGAATTGAACACAACCTTCCACTTGGCAACAGTAGGATTCCCTGATAACTTGCCATAAGGTCCTTGGGGGCACCCATCTACTAATAATGAACTCTACGGCCATTTAAAGAACTAACTAGCAAGGCAGCAGTTGCTTAATTTCAGAAATCAAATTCTAGGAAACTGTTGAATATAATACCTGGTCCAGTGAGTTTAAATTATTTTAAGATTTCCCTAGGCGAAATCCAGCAGTTTTTTTCTTTTTGGTTTTTAGGTCATAACCAGCTATGCACAGGACTTATTCTGGCTCTGTGCTCAGAAATCACTTTTGGTGGTGTTTACAGGGACAAAATGGGATTCTAGTGATCAAACCCAAGTTGGCCATGTGCAAAGCAAATGCCTTATGCGCTGTACTATCTCTTAGGCCCCTGATTTTCCATTCTCAAAGTTTGAAATATAGAATCTCTCTAGACATCTTTGCTATTTAGTTTATACATCTGAAATATGCTGTGTTCTTAGCCCTGTGATTAGACTTTTTTTTTCTGGGAGTGAGTAGGGCTTGAGGGCTCCCAAGTAGTGTACAAGGGACCCAAGCACCATTCCCCATGACAATGAGTTCAGTTGTGAAGGCTTAAAGTTTCTGCGTACAAGCCCAGATGTGCCAAAGACTACCAGGACTAGGCCAGTGGAGCTTGGGAGCTATCAAGGCTATACCCAACCAATGCTTTGGGGACCAGTGCAGTGCTTGAAATGAACTCAGGGTCTCTGCTGCTAAGAACAAGGCTCAAGAACCAGAAGAGGCTAGAGAGATAGTACAGCAAGTAAGACACTTGCCTTGCATATGGCTGACCCAGATTTGATGCCCAGCACTCCATATGGTTCACCAAGTCTGCCATGAGTGATCTATGAGTGCAGTTAAGAGTAACCCTCAAGCACTACCAGGTGTGGCAAAAAAAAAAAAACCATAAAACAAAACCCAAATATAATAGCAATAGTAAATAGTTTATAAGGATAGGGCTGCATATATGTTGCCCAAGCCCATATGCTGCTTGTACCCACATCTCCCCTCTTGAGATGTGTACTTTCATACTTTTATATCTAATGCTGGGATATATGTAGGGACTCTCTCTGCCCTTGGAGAAACTCACATTCTCTCTTAAGCATGTTTCTCTCCCCTCTTCCTTTCTTTTCCTTCTTTTTTTTTTCTTTTTGGATCACACCCGGCGATGCGCAGGGGTTGCTCCTGGCTCTGCACTCAGGAATTACCCCTGGTGGTGCTCAGGGGACTGACCATATGGGATGCTGGGAATCGAACCCGGGTTGGCCGAGTGCAAGGCAAACACCCTACCCACTGTGCTATTGCTCCATCCCCCTTTCTTCCTTTCTAAAAGTTTTCAAATAAATTGTTTTACTTTTTAAAAAAGGGAGGAGCTTGGGTTTAGAGAGGAGACCCCAGTCTAATGGCAGTACTGGGCTAAAACCCAAAATCCAAAATCCAGTAGAATTTTATAAATAAAAATGAAGTTCAAAAAGCATGGTTCTTCCCTCCTCTACCTAAAAACCAAAGATTAAAATTTTTTTGATTAGTTTTTGTTGGGGGCTGAAGCGATAGCACAGCAGTTGGGCTTTCGCCTTTCACGCAGCCAACCCGTGTTCAATTCCTCCACCCCTCTCTGAGAGCCCGGCAAGCTACTGAGAATATGGATCCCGCAGGGCAGAGCCTGGCAAGCTACCCATGCATATTGGATATGCCAAAAACAGTAACAATAAGTCTCTCAATGAGAGACATTACTGGTGCCCGCTCGAACAAATCGATGAGCAACGGGATGACAGTGACAGTGACAGTCTTTGTTGGATGGTAGTGAGGCACATCAAGCAGTGTTCAACACTTACTCCCAGCTCTGTGCCTACAAGGACACTCCTGGTAAAGTTCAAAGCATGTTGGGGATTAAACCAGGTGAGCCACATGCAAGGCAAGCACCCTACCCACTACTATATCTCTCTGGCCTCAAAGATTTAAGTTTTATGACTCAACAGCTATCAGTGAGGACTGGAGAGATAATAAGCACATACTTTGCTGTGTGAAGCCCAGGTTGTATCCTCAACACTGCATGGTCCCGTTAACACCAATAGGAGCAAATTCTAAGAGCAGAGGTCAGAGTACAGGTATATCTCAAAAACAAACTATAACAAATAGAAACTTTAAAACAAAGCACTATTTTTTTTTTTTGCTTTTTGGGTCATACCTGGCTCTGCACAGGGGTTACTCCTGGCTCTGCACTCAGGAATTATCCCTGGCAGTGCTCAGGGGACCATATGGGATGCTGGGAATCGAATCCGGGTCGGCCGCGTGCAAGGCAAATGCCCTACCCGCTGTGCTATCGCTCCAGCCCCAAAACAAAGCACTATTAAAGATTTAGAAAAGGAATGTCTTGAGTAAAAATCCATTTCATAAAACTGAAATTCATAGATCCAGAGAAATAGCTCAATAGGTTAGAGAATATGCTTTGTATGGTCAACATGGAGGCCCAGATTCAATCGCCAGCACCATATCTAATCCCCTGAGGATTCACAGGAGTGACTCCTGAACAACAGACAAGAAGTAGCCCCTGAGTATCACTGGGTGTTGCCACCCATCCACAAAAGAGAGAGAAAGAGAGAGAGAGGGAGAAAGGGAGAGAGAGAGAAACAGACAGACAGGCAGAGAATTTAAATGTATCAAAATCTTAAATTTTGGCTCTTGAAAGATACCACTAAGAATTAAGACAAGTCAAATACTGGGAGAAATGTTGCATATCACGTATCTGATAAAATGTCAAAATATTTAAGGATCTCTTAAAACTCAGTAAGAACAAAGGATCTGAAATTTTCATTAGAGGAGCCGGAGTTGTAGAAGAGCAGTCATGGTGTTTGACTTGCATGTGGCTGAGCTGAGTTCAATTCCTGGCATCCCATATGGTCCCCCAAAGAACACCAAGAGTTATTCCTGAGTGTAGAGCAGAAGTAACCCCTGAGCATCACCGGGTGTGGCCCCAGAACAAAACAAAACAAAACAAAATTTTCATTAGATTTGCAAAAGAAATCTAATGAATTTGGATACTCCCAATGGTTTATCCCATATTTGTGGTTAGGGGAGTAGTATCTTAGATGGTCACATGAACTCAAGGAGCTTTCTTTCTCTAAGGTCCCAAGTCACAGTGGCAGAATTTCTAGTTTTTTTTTTTTATTTAACTGTTTTGTCTACTTTATTTCTCTCTGTTTGAGATACAAATGATAGGAACAGAGATATTGTACCTTGCATGCAGGAAAATCCCATTTTCTAGCAGTTTTCTGGCAGTGCTCAGAGATTATTCCTGGCTCTGCACTTAGGAATTACTCCTGATGGTATTCAGGAGACCATATAGGATGCCAGGAATAGAACCTGAGTCAAATGCATGCAAGGCAAGTGCCTTACCTGCTGTACTACTATTGCTCTGGTCAACCGTTTACAGTTCTTTTATGAGTAGCTGTAGTGAAAAATCAGAAATGAAATCTCCAATCCTGATAAAGAGAATAAATATTGAACAGACTCCTCTCATTCAAGAAATATTTGTTGCCTGCTTACTCTAAGACAAATATTTGCTAGGGGCTAAAGATACAATGGTGAGAAATACACACAGGACTTCTCAAGGGTATCAAAGTCTAATGGAGAAAAAGTAAATAGGGAATTGCAACACAGGGATAAAGTGTTCAGACTAGGAAAATCCCAGGGGACACTAAAAAGGAACAGCTGACCTAGGTGGAGTCAGAAAAATGTTCTTAAAACAATTTAAGTATGAGACTTAGGGGATAAGGAATTGTCCAAAAGAACTGAAGAGAAAGAGACACAGTTTGGATGAAAGCAGAAAATTGAAGCAGAGGAGGGCAGCAGAAGCCAGATCATAGGTGACCTACATGTTATACTGAAGGAATCTATCTGATCTGATGAAGGCAATAGGAAGCATAAGGTTTTATACAGAAAAGCATTAAGAAAGATCAAAAATGATCGTATTGGTCTGTTCAATAAGATCATTCTAACTGCAGCAAGGGAAAACATCAAAGGAAGGGTTGAAAACTGAAAAGCAGTGACTCGGGGGCTGGAGCGATAGCACAGCGGGTAGGGCAGTTGCCTTGCATGCGGCTGACCCAGGTTCAATTCCCAGCATCCCATATGGTCCCCTGGGCACCACGAGGAGTAATTCCTGAGTGCAAAGCCAGGAGTAACCCCCGTGCATCGCCAGGTGTGACCCAAAAAGAAAAAAAACACCAGTGACTCATTTGGAGAATGTTTCAGTAAGCAAGATGCATGTTAATGATCTGTGTAACTACAGCTTTTGAATTCCATCATTTCATTTAATCCTTACAATTCTTTGAGGGCAGTCTAATTGTCTGAAGTTTATTGACACGATATTCAAGGATATTCAAGGAGAGAAAAGTTAAATAGCTTACCCAAGGTCATATAAAGTGTTGGCAGTAGAGAGAACTAGGTAGGTGAATTTGAGATTTAGGGGAAGGTATGGTCATGACTGGGTGACTTCAAAAAATAATTGATTTGGGAAGGCTGAATTAAGGATCAGTTGTCAAATATGTAGGTTTCTAGCTTAGATAACTAGACAATGACTGATTTAGAAAAGGAGAAGACAAGTGGAATGTAGTCAAAGAAAGAAGTTAATTCAGTTTAAGATTTGATTTAAGGTGCACCCTGACAATTTCAAATGTAGAAGTCAACAAAGCAGCTGCTGGAACTGTGTTAAAATCAATCAGATTTTAACATAGTCAATTTCTCTCAGAAGGAAAAACAAAACCACCTTTGTTCTCCATTCATCCTATTATTCAATTATATTAATTTGGAACATGAAGAAAACATATAATACAATAGGATTAACCATGAAACCATTTTAGCTCATTACAGGGTAATTTTCTTCTATTAGTTTTGTTTCTCAATTGCTTTTCACTAATAACCTTTTAATCTTTAAGTCATCTATAAATAACCGAGGCACAAGACTGCTACTCCACTGCAGAGATAGGTATCTAACCAACCCTTCAAAGAGCTCATTTCTCCCGGGGTATAAGAACACCTTTTCTAACAAATGCTAACATTTAAAAAATAAAGATTTGAAACACAAAGGACTCACTTAACATATTATCTTTTCAGGGAAGTCAGTGGGATTTAAATGGGCTGGAAGCTGATCCCTTAACCATCTGCTAGTAAACAGAGAACAGCTCACACTGAAGGAAAATAGGTCCATAATAATAATAATGGGTAATATTAACATATCAGATACTCTCAGCGGGGAGGTACTGAGCTACCTTTACCTAGGCGAACTGATAATTTACTTGACTTTCTTTACAGAAATGGTGAAATGTTGAGCAAACAGAAATAGTTTAGAAGGGGCTGAGTGATAGAGGCTGACCCAGGTTCAATCCCTGGTTTCCCATATGGTCCCCCGAGCACTGCCACTGCCAGGAGTAATTCCTAAGCCAAGTGTGATGCAAAAAAAAAAAAAAAAAAAAATTGAAAAATGCTTTGACTGATCAAGAATATGGCTCAATGGTAGTAAATATGCCTCACATGTGAGACATTGGTTTCAAATACTGGCTCTGCACATTGAAATTCTATTGTTTAAACAAACACACACACACATATATGGTATATAATGTGTATATATATGTGTGTATATACACATACAAATACATATGTTTTGATAAAATCTCTTCTTTTTCAAGTTTAGCTAGAGGGTCAATTACAGTCCTGTAAATCTTCCTAGTTTAAAGCACTTTCATATCTACCTGTCTAGAGCAGCACTCCATTTAAAAAATTACAAGTTTCTATAAGAGAAAATTACTCTTAAGTAATATAAAAATTGTATGCCTTGTATGCTGCTGACCAAGTTCAATCCTTAGCACCCCAAATGGTCCCCCAAGCACCACTATAAATTATCCCTTAGCACAGCATAGGCCCTAAACACTGCTGGTGTGTCCCCAAAACCAAAATAAATAAATGAATCATTACATAATCCCTCTGCTATCTTTCTGGATTCTGGGTACTGATTGTAAAGCTTTATTATCTGCCTGAGGGAAAGAAATTTTATTTTCAATTACAGATATTCCATGTGCTAGATATAAAAGACATTTTATTGTTATTTCATTCTTTTTACCTATAATTAAAAGCACACATAAAACTTTACCCTTTTAATGTTTTAAGTATAAAGTTGGGTAGTATTGACTACATTAATATCATTGTATAAATATAAATATAAACATAGGACTGGAGTGATAGCACAGTGGGTAAGGTGTTTGCCTTGCACGTGGCCAACCTGGGTTCGATTCCTCCGTCCCTCTTGGAGAGCCTGGCAAGCTACTGAGGATATCTTGCCTGCACAGCAGAGCCTGGCAAGCTACCCATGGCATATTTCGATATGCC
Organism: Sorex araneus; assembly: GCF_027595985.1. Lineage (NCBI taxonomy): Eukaryota > Metazoa > Chordata > Mammalia > Eulipotyphla > Soricidae > Sorex > Sorex araneus. Next base: position 51,239,392 of record NC_073306.1, on the reverse strand, counting down.
AAAAACAGTAACAAATCTCACAATGGAGACATTACTGGTGCCCACTTGAGCAAATCGAATATGAAAATTGTAACCACGCCAGGGTAATTGCACAGCCTTTGGCAGCTGTGGAATTAATATAGTCCTCTATTCTAAGAGAAAAAGATTCTGTTTTGGAATCCCAACACAGGTTCAGTAGAAATTATTTTAGCATTCTTAACAGATACCCAAAAATCTCTCTTTAAAGCACAAAAGTTTCTCTCATTTTTCTCTTTTTCAAAGGTATTCACTACTATATGTCGTTTATATTTCTATTGCTTTGCCACCAGCCTAATTTTCACGGAAAAGTGACCAAGTTTCTGCATCGTTTTCAAATAAGGCTATACTTAGAGTACTCATCAATGTGTGAACAACATCCTGAACAAGTACATCAAAGTTTTTACAATTATGCTCAATTTTAATGAATCTGAAGAAAAGTCACTTTATGAATTGGTGGTGGATTACTAAATAATTCCCAGTTTTTTGCTTTTGAAAGTATGCTTTTAATTGTAGAATATAGTTAGATTAATACAGATGGAGATAGACACTATGATTGTGACCAAGATAATAAGGAAAACTGCTTGATGCACTTACTTGTTCACTCACTCTCTACAACCATAGAAAACAGGCACAAAGTGTTAAGGGTATTGTGCAGAAGCAGCCAAAAACTTGGAAGTAAAGGGCATGCACAATCCATTAGCGAGAGAGTCTAATGCACAACTTCTACACAAAGTTCAACACAGCCAATGGGCAGCAGTTGGCAGAGAAAATAAAGAGCTGGTCCGGTGCTTGCCCTTTCAATTTCCCAGTGGAGTGTACATGTAAATAAACATAGCTGGAGCACTTAGGAGCCAAAAAGAAGCAGCAGAAACACGTTGGGGGTGGGGCAGGAGAATAGGGAAAAAAAGACAGGGAGGAATGTAGTTACGTCACAGAGATACAGTCTTCTATGGCCACGCCAAAGCAGATGTCTCACAGGGGATGAGGGAGAAAGAAGAAATCTGATATTCATTAAAACCATCAGCAACAACACTGATGCAGGAAAAGTAATGTTTTGAGTTTAGTTACCGAGAACTTGAAACTTCAACAATTAAAATATGAATATTCATAATCTTCTAGATTTCATATGGAAAGAAAAAATATGCTCCCTGCTTGTTTGTTTTTAAGTAGGAGTGGCAACACAGAAAAATCTCCTTAGTGGAATGATTTTTTCATTTTGTAACTTCTGAGGTTGTATCATTTGTAAAGGATGAAGTCCCACATAGTTGTGGATCACAAGTATTATAGTGCACCAGGAGAGATCACTGGTTCCCATAATACTAAATCCAAAAGAGCTATAGCACAAGTACTTTTTAAATGTTACAACTGTCACAATAAAGTACAGTAGAAATAACTTGAGATACTCTCAAAAATTCTTACTCCAATCCCATTTCCTGGGCATAAATTCCCTCCCACTCTACGCCCACACTCTTAAACAAAACAATTTGGGGTATGTCTTAATTTAGGTTAAGAGAAAAAGAATTGACACTATTGAGCTTAAATTGGGTCACCTCTTATTGTAGGCTGGAAGATGGAAATACATTCCTATTTAGGTTTATTAATTCCTTGTGGCTAGGCAAAAAGAAGATAATTCAGTCTGAGAACAGGACAATCAAACTATTTGTCCAGACATTATCTCCCACAATTGACTGATACAATAAACATGTAGTTTTGTATAAAGACAGATCTTAAAGGAGAGCGTACACTAGTGTTGTTTTTTTTCCATAAAGAATGAAAAAAATGACATTACTCCCATTGGAGTTATGTCTATAATTGTCACATGATCAACATCAACCAGGAACATGCTAATTGAGTGTGAATTCAATACCTATTAGAAAAGCCACAGGAATACACATTTTACTGTACATACACATGCTCTTATGGAAGCTAAGATAAACACTGGGATGTGGCCCTTATCAAATCCTAGAGTTAGCAGTATAGGGAGAACTGGTCTTTGCAACAGGTAAGGGGAAATAACACCGAAATGACCCGTTTTCCTTGGGAAGGGACTCTGAGCTTCCTTCCCTGAGTGGTCAATTTCACTCACTTCTTACACTCTACTATCACTTATGGTCCTATCATTCCTTGGAGTTACTTCCCTACAGTAATCTCCAAAGAAAATCAATAACTTTCAATTAATACAGTGGGCATCTCTTGCTAAAGAGATGATCATCTTGTTGATGAGTCCATGGTCCCCGAGCCTGTGTCTCATTTTTCCATCCAATTTGTGTCTTCAGATAGCTTTTACAAAGATTCAAGCATTAAAAGTGTAATTAGAAACAATGAGAAAAGTTATGATCATTGCCTTCACTGTGCAGACTCCTGCTCTCAGAAAGATATAAAGATACAGGTGCATGAGCATTTCAAGGAAAAAGCTCTCTGAAGGAGATGTATGCACCCAGTACTATAGAGAGTGAATAGGTGTAGCAATTCAGGAAGTCTCTGGAAAACAGCTTTGACCATCCTATTACATTTGAACAATTTCCCTAGGAAAGTTCTTTGGGCAAGGATGAGAGAAACAATTTTGAAGGGTTTACTTCATTTCTAGCCAGAGCATTTATTAGCATTTATTGCCCGGTCTTCAGATTTCCAGTTACAAAACAAGTTGATTTTGATGAAGTAATTTGTCAATACTGAATAATAAAAATCACTTGTTAGAAGTGGGGATACCATTTCCAAAGCTGTGGGTTAGAACTTCAAATGGCTTCTTTTCTTTGATGATTTAAACCTTGGCACACAACCAGGAAACTCAGTATGTAAAAGCAGCTCAATTTCAAAATAGTTTTTTGATATCAAATAAAATTGTACCTTCAAAGGAATCATTTCCCAGTCATCATCCTTATAAGGATTTAGTCTGTGTGAACTCTCTTATGTTTAATAAGAGCTGAACTTCGGCTGAAACTCTTCTCACACTCAGTACATTCATAAGGTTTCTCTCCCGTATGAACTCGTTGATGTGTGATGAGGTTGGAGCTTTGGGTGAAACCTTTTCCACACTGCACACATTCATAGGGTTTCTCTCCAGTATGGGTTCTCTGGTGTTTAATTAGATCTGATCTTTCACCAAAGCTTCTCCAACACTCATTGCACTCATAGGGTTTCTCTCCAGTGTGAATTTTCTGGTGTGTTATGAGATGAGAGCTCCGGCTAAAGCTTTTCCCACAAGCATTACATTCATATGGCTTTTCCCCAGTGTGAGTTCTCTGGTGCTGAACTAAGTGTGAGATGCGGCTAAAATTCTCCCCACACTCATTACAGTGATATGGCTTTTCTCCTGTGTGGGCTCTGCGATGGCGCACAAGGTCAGAGTTTTGACTGAAATTCTTCCCACACTCATCACACTTGTAGGGCCTCTCACCAGTATGAACTCGATAATGTTTGATGAGATCAGATCTCTCACTGAAACCTCTGCCACATTCATTACACTCGTAAGGTTTTTCACCGGTATGTGTCCTTTGATGCTGAGCTAGGTGAGAGCTCCGGCTGAAGCTTTTCCCACATTCCTCACACTCATAGGGTTTCTCCCCACTGTGGGTCCTTTGATGCTGGATTAGGTGAGAGAGCCGGCAGAAACTTTTTCCACACTCATTACATTTATGAGGCTTTTCTCCAGTGTGAATTGTCTGGTGCTGAATGAGGTGAGAGCTCCTTCCAAAACTTTTCCCACATTCATTACAATCATAGGGTCTTTCCCCAGTGTGTGTTCTCTGATGCTGAATAAGGTGTGAGCTTCGACTGAAACCCTTTCCACATTCATAACACTTATAGGGTCTATCTCCAGTGTGGGTTTTCTGATGTCGATTAAGGTCCGAGATCTGACTGAAAGCCTTTCCACAGTGAGAACATATATGATACCGAATGCCTGTGTGGACTTCTTTGTGGACAAGCAGATCAGTAACTTGCTGGAGAGGATAGCTTACCCACTCTTCTGCTGTTAAATCTCCCCATTGTCTTTCAGTTCTAGCCCTGTTTTCAAAGGTTTCTTCACTTTCAGGGCTTTCCTCAGTATTGCCAACAGGCCTTTCAGATGTACTCCCAAATTCTACATCTTCACTAAGCTCTTGCTTTGGATTTACATCATTCTCACTCCTGATTTCAAAATCTGTAAAAAAAGGTAAATAATGATAATCATACTAGAATGATGTAAAATTAACATAAGCCACATATTGTGTTGTTGTTTTGGAACCATCATCCGGGGTCACTCCTGACAGTGCTCCAGGAACCATGTGATGCTGGAGAGCAAACCCAAGTCTCCTCTAAGCGAAGCATACACTCAGCCCTTTGGACTATCTCTCCAGCACACAGAGTGCTAAAGTTTTTTACATAAATTACTCCAGGTACCCTGAAAGTTAGGTGCTGTGATTATTTCCACTTTATGAATCAGAAAACCAAGACCCAGAGAAGTGAAATAGCGTGCAAAAAGCCATAGTAGTAAAGAGTGGAACAAACATACCTCTATCTTATAAAAAAGGCTTTGCTCTAGCTTTACAGTTAGTACACACACACACCACACACACATATTTAGGAGGTCTGGGTTGCATCCCCAGGAACACATTCCCCCAAGCACCTCTGGAATGATCTCCCACCCCCTCAAGTACTTAACCAGACTTATTTAACTCCTGAAGCACATCCTGATATGGCCTCAAAATAAGCACTGTCACTGTCTGTAGCACTGTCATCCTGTTGTTCATCGATTTGCTCGAGCGGACACCAGTAACGTCTACATTGTGAGACTTATTGTTACTGTTTTTGGCATACTGAATATGCCACGGGTAGCTTGCCAGGCTCTGCTGTGAACCCCCCAAAATAAAACAAACAAAAATGCTTGTCTGAAATATTCTTATTAAGTGCAGTCTTAAAAATAAAAATATGCAACACTATCTGCAACAAACTTCCTACCATGTCCTGCTTTTTCTAAGTTGTGTTTCTTAGTCACTGTCACTGTCATCCTGTTGCTCATTGATTTGCTCGAGTGGGCACCAGTAACGTCTCTATTGTGAGACTTGTTACTGTTTTTGGCATATCGAATATGCCACGGGTAGCTTGCCAGGCTCTGTCATTCAGGCCAGATACTCTCGGTAGCTTGCCGGGCTCTTCGAGGGGGCGGAGGAATCGAACCCGAGTTGGCTGCATGCAAGGCAAACGCCCTACCTGCTGTGCTATCGCTCCAGCCCCATGCTCTCAAAAAGAGGTGACAAAAGGTCCATGAATAAAAATTTTATAATGGTATTTTTTGTAAGTAACATCATCTTCTTAGAAATTCACAACATATAAAGGTTCTTAAGAGCCTTAAGTAGGACCAGAAATATAGTAAAGCAGGTAAAGTGCTTGCCTTATGCGCAGCTGACTAGGATTAGATCCCTGGCACCACATGAGTCCCCTGAGCAAAGAGGCAAGAATAATCCCTGAGAATCACAGGGTGTGGTTCAAAAACAAACTAAAATAAGTCTTGAGGTAAAGAAGACTTTCAAGGACTGAGCATGTAGCTCCAAGATAGAATGCATGCTTTGGACGTATGATATTCTTTCTGGGCTCAATCTCCAGAACCACGTATACACATATACATGTCCTGTAAACATTATTCAACCCACTCCTTAATAATAATTTTATGGACCAGAGAGGGCTGGAGCAATAGCACAGCAGGTAGGGTGTTTGCCTTGCACGAGGCTGACCTGAATTCGATTCCTCTGCCCCTCTTGAAGAGCCTGGCAAGCTACTGAGAGTATCTCGCCTGCACGGCAGAGCCTGGCAAGCTACCCGTGGTGTATTCAATATGTCAAAAACAGTAACAAGTCTCATAATAGAGATGTTACTGGTGCTCGCTCCAGCAAATCGATGAGCAACGGGATGACAGTGACAGTGACAGTGATGGACCAGAGAGATAGTACAGGGGTTCAGGTGCTTGCCTTGCAAACAGATGATCCCGGTTAAATCCTTGGAACTGAATATGGTCCTCTAACAACTGCCAGGAGCACACTATAACTGTCACTGTCACTATCATCCCGTTGCTCATCGATTTGCTGGAGTGGGCACCAGTAACGTTTCCATTGTGAGACTTGTTACTGTTTTTGGCATATTGAATACGCCACAGGTAGCTTGCCAGGCTCTGCCATGCAGGTCAAATACTCTCAGTAGCTTGCTGGGCTCTCCAAGAGGGGCGGAGGAATCGAACCCGGATCGGCTGCGTGTAAGGCAAAAGCCCTACCGCTGGAGCACACAATTAAAAAAAAAAAAAAGTGTGTACCACAGATTGTGGTCCAAAAATAAGAAAATAAAGAATGACTGTATTACTTTTTAAAATATTTGTATAAATAATATTATTACTATGCTGATGTTTCCATCCTTTCATCTTTTTTTTTCTTTTTTTGTGGGGGGGTGGGATCACACCCAGTAGTGCTCAGGACTTACTCCTGGCTCTGTGCTCAGGGATCACTTCTGGTGGGCTTGAGAAACTATAGGGGGTTCCAGGAATAGAACTGGAGTCACATGTGTGCAAGGCAAGTGCCTTACCAGTGGTATTATCTCTCCGACCCCCATCCTTTCATCTTTTTCATAAGTGCTCCTTGAAGTAGACAATAAAAAGTAGATGTAAGATTCTAATTTCACGTTTCTGTCACTCAGAGTGGAATATCTGAATTATAGACTGAAAGAAATATAAGTAGTTAACTTCACTTTTAGTTATTTTCCTAATACTAAGGGTATTAGGAAAATATCTGTAAATATCTGAGATATTTACAAATTCACATAATCAAGTTAAGAAGGAATTCCGAGGCCAGAAAAATAGTACATCAGGTAGGGCATTTATCTTGTAGGCAGTAGACCCAGGTTCAATCCCACCATTCCATGTGGTCCCCTGAGCACCAATAGGCATGATTCCTAAGCTCAGAGTCAGAAGTAAACCCTGAATAACACCTGAATGAACAATCAAAAGCAGGGGAAAAAAGGTAAAGGATTAACTCTGATAAATAATCAATGATCTAGTAAACCATATATAAGGTTTGTTAAGTTTTAACAGGTGACAATGTGAATCAAAATACTGTACAATACAAGAACAGCTTGTTCATTTTAGTTTCTATTTTTGCTTTTTTGGTCACACCGGCAATGCTCAGGGATTACTCCTGGTTCCATACTCAGGAATTATTCCTGGCAGTGTTTGGGGGACCATAATGGGATGCTGGAAATTGAATCCTGGTTGACCGCATGCAAGGAAAACATCAACCTGCTGTACTATTGCTCTGACCCCTAGCTTGTTCATTTTAATTCAGTCGATACTAAGATAGAAGACAGATTTGAAGGCCATAAAATAAATTAGCTACCTTTTGTAAGATAATTTGTGATCTCATTTAGATCAGGATTCTCCTAGAATAACATCTGACATACTCAAAATCTATGAATGACTGAAACATCTCTAAGACAAACATCTACTTCAGGTAAATCAAGGACCTGAGGCAAAACTAGAGTTCTAAAGCCAAAACAAATACAGAAAAGTAGCTTTTTGCCTTTTCATGAACCTGGGTCAGAACCCCCTCATCTTCTAGTAAAGGCATCATTTACAGAAGCATTTATATCCTGGCAAGCACCATTATGTCAGACCTGTTTGGTCAGTGATCTGTACAAACAGGCTAGAGAATGGCAAATGACTCAGGATACAAGAAACCAGACTCCTAAAATGTGCAGAAAAATTCTTTTTAAACAATGTGATCCTGATGTTCCCACACTCAAGGATTTGCCTGAAGGACTCAACTCACGCCAATACCCAATTAAGTGCTTTGGAAATCACACAACTAAGTTGTGTTGAAAGAGCTAAACATTTTTGACACAGTCTCAAAATTGTGGGATGGAGAAACACAGAGATTCCTTACTTACCTAATGAGACAACATTTCCATAATTCTCCTGCATAACATCCCTGTAAAGGTCTCTTTGTGTAGGGTCTAGAGGTCTCCATTCTTCCCTGGTGAGGTACATGGCCATATCTTCAAATGTCACCGGTGCCTGAAATCACACAATGCTTCCTCATTAATACTACGGAAGAGGGTCGTACCACTCCTTCTTCTTAAAAATTAGAGACGTGTCTGGAAACACGAAGGACGCAAAATGTAAGTCCAATCTGTATAATCCAAAGGAGAAATAAAACAGGTAAAGCAATATGGGAAAGAAGCGAGCAACTTTGGAGCTAAATTATCTGACTGAATAAACACAGAGACATCCCTTCCATACTCTGGGAAACATCCTAGCCCTTCTTTTCTCAGGATATATTTAGCACTTACATCACTCCATACCTTTACTCACAATGATTGTTTTTTCCTAAGACTGGTGCAGTCCTTCTATTCCTTAAGGCTTTGTTTCAGCACCAACAATTCTGTGCCTTCCAACCCTCTGCTCCTCCCTAGTCCTCCCTTGATCTTTCAGAATTAATCACTCCCCTTTCTTGGTCCTCACATTATAGCACTTTATACGAAAAGGGGGGTGGAGGGGGAGTGGTAGCTCTTCTCGTGTTGTATCACTGTTAACCAGATGCATCTATCTCCTTACAGATTCAGAGCAGGCAGAGAGGGCCCGTTTCATCCATCTTTTGTCTCCCCAAGAATTAGACACATGCAGCAAGTGTTCCATCAATGTTTGGTTTTGACTATGCTGGTCTAGTACCAGGCTCCCGGAATCAGCAGACAGAAGCGAGTAAATTGCTAATCTCACGCAATCTCCCACAAGGATTTGCAGAGGACAGAAACGCCCGGACGAGGTGGGTAAGCAGAGGCGAGGTCCGAGAATCTACCCCCGGCTTACCTGGGACCCAGCCATGAGCAGGGTGGCTGCCATCTCGGGCTCAAGGCTTCGTCTCCCAGGAGAGAGAGCAGGAAAAGCAGCTAACAGACAGCGCTAAAGGAGGCGAAAAGCAGGGCGTGAGGCACCGAACGCAGGCCCTGCCCACTCCCCAGGGCTGGTGTTCTGACCGCCGGGCGGGTGGGGAGGGCCCTGGACCCGAGCCGGGTCACTGTCCTCCGGGCCCTAGAACGCAACCCGCCCTCTGTGTCTCTGCCACCACGGGGTGGAGACTATGTCGGAGTTTACTACTACAGCCCCCTGGCACCGTCCCTCACGGGCCGGGGGTCACGCCGACGCTGCCTCGGGGAGGAGGTTCCCAGCCCAGCCCACAGAACGCCTCCGCTCTACCATCTCCAGAGCGGGCCCTTTCCGGCAGCTGCCTCCGCCAATCAGCGAGCGAGGCCCGACAAACGCTCTGCCCATCAGAGGCCGAACACTAGACCCGCCTCTTGAGCGTGGCTGGGCTCTCTAGCACGCCTGCGCACACTCCCTTAGCCGGCTGGGAGTTGCAGTTCCACACCGGCGTACAAAAGGCCACTCAGAGGCCAAAAGCCAAGGAGGGAAAAGAACAAAAGGGTGAAGAACACTGCCCGTCTTCCTAGCCAGAGCGGAGTAGTTCCCGCTTTCTTCTCTTGCAGCTCACCATCCGATTAAGCTAGGAAGTTTACCATACTTCTCGTGACGCCCCTAGGAGCTTGAATCGGACTTGAACGGCAGCGTGGAACTAATCCAGGCTCTGACCTATGTTGAGTTCCACTGAGATTAGCCCTTATTTCACACCGTCGGCCTGAGAGGAAAGCGGCTGCCGCCCACTCCCCAGGGGAGGCTTCGCTGCCGCGCTGGAACTTTAGGCTCCGCCCACGGACTACATGTCCCAGTAGCACCTGCGGCTTCAGCGGCCTGTTAAATGGACTACAACTCCCAGGAGGCCCGGCGGCTTGCCAGTGTGCTAGCTGCGGGGCCCCGAGACCGCCCCGGCTTCAGCGCTATTAACCCTCTAAGAGTTTACGGTCTCTTGTTTCTTTCTAAAAGAGGGCACCACTTGGAAGGCGGGTTACGTGTCGCCCAGCATGGTTTGGGAAGCCCAACTCGTGAAGATTAAACATCAGAAGCGAGGGTGGAGGGTAGGACCTGTAAAGAAGAGAAAGCCAGACTCCAGCGCTATAGAGAACTGTCCTTATCAGCCCCGAGGGCTGTGTGCTGAAAGGGTTCCTGGCCAGTCCCCGAGGGCCTGAGCCGAGTCCTCGGGATGTTGGCAAGGCGGGTTCTAAGGATGTTAGCACCAGGACGAGACGAAGGTAGGAAGTAGAAAATCCCCAGTTGCGAACGAACAGACTTACCTCCTGGCCCAAGTGAGATCCACTAGATAGGAGAGACCTCAAATAGATTCCAATCCTCAGGCAGAGTTGTCTGAGCCTTCTGGTGTCTGGAAAGGTTCTAGAGATCACTGGCAAGTCCCGGGCATCGCAGCCCCGCAGGTAGCATTGCAGGCGAAGCTCAGAGATCGTGGGCGGATCCCAAAGACTCTGATTCCCCCAACCTCAGACTCTCCGGCAGCTCCGAGAAACCACAGACGCATAGCAGATCCTCAGACCACAGCAGCTAGCCAAGAAACACCATCAGCAGCTAGAGCTGCATTCAACGGGAGTTCTGAAGGAAGCCCTTGAAATCTTCCCTTTCCCCAGCCACGGTGAGAAAATCAGACAATGGAAGCCGAGCCCTCGGACGAGCAGGCATTCTGCGTGGGGAAGAGCTCTGAGCTCGCCGTAGCCTTGGAGAGGGAAGTGATGGAAAAAGAATATAGCAGCTTATTAGGGACTCCCACCCTCTTCAAGTTATAAATATCCCCAGAACCTTGGCGACGTGCCCAGAAGCCTGTTGTCTCTAACTGTACAGGAGACTTCTCTGCTAGGCTGGGAAAGGGGCTTTTCTTTTGTTTTGCAGATACATCTTACCCACTGAGTGGCTTGGGGAAAAAAAATTTTTTTTAATGACTTCAGGCCCTGTTTTTATTATTGAGTGTCCTGTTCCAAGTGCCAGGTTATTTATGGTTAAATTACTCAAGTTCTTAAAAAGAGCTAGGATCCTGTGTAGCCATAAGGCAGACTCTCCCTGTCCCACTCTTGTCCCTTGTGAGGATTCTTTAGATACTACTAATTTTACTATCTCACCCCCTCTAAAACTGATACAAGTGCCGCCAAAATGTGGAATCACGTAGGGCCTTCAGGAAGCAGTGAAAGAACATCAGATCAGACTTGGGTCAGAGTCCAGGCTATGTTTTCTTTGGAAAGTCATTTTAGCTCTCTGGACTGATTTGTCTTTCTGTAAAACGGAGCCACAACCTCAGGTAGTGCTGAGTACTAAGCGAAATGATTTAAACTCTCTATTGACTAGGGAGATAACCCAACAGGCAGGCCTGGGTTTGATTCCCCAGCATGGCACCATCCCCTGAGCAGGGCCAGGACTGACCCCTGACCACCACTGGAAGTGACACATGCCACCATCCCCCAATAAAAAGCACTCCACACAGAATGAGCACTGAGATGATAGCTGTTATTATTATTATTACCTTTAATGGCAGCAGGGCAGATTCCCAGAAAGGACTGTGGATATTTCTTCTGGCCCAGAAAACCTACGAATGCAGAGTGGCTCTACCGCTGTGATGATCTGCTGGTGACCTTATCCTCTAATAAAGTTTCTGCTGTAAATCCAGAGGGAACTGAAGTTGGGCCAGTTTGGCAGCTCCAAGCGAATAGTATATTGAGCCCAGCAGAGCAGAGGTATTTGCTCAGAAAGTTAGGGCCTCAAATTCAAGGAAACCTCTGAGATAGAGTACAGACTTGCCGGCATCTAACTAGGTCTAAGGTGAGCTGAGTGCCTGAGCCCCTCTGCCCAGCAGGGCTCCCTTTTCATCCCTACTCTGACAGATTGCTTTGCAAGCTTTCTTAGGCTTTACTCACAACCCCCTTGCTCTATTGTTGTAGTTCCTTCTTTGTTGTCTGCTGTTTCTTTCATTCCTTAGGCCTGCCTCCTGTGAGTTTGTGCTTTTCTCTTTCTTCACTTTGGACCCTCCAGCAGGTGGAGAAGAGTAAAGGCCGAGTGGATGGAAAGCATGACTGCATTTGATGCCTCCTGGGTGGTAGGGGAGTAGGGGAGCAGGGGAGGAAAGACAGTGGGTGAGGGGCTTCCTGTTACAGCCTGCAGCTGACTCTAAGGAGTGGGGTCACTGGAGGGGGAGGTAGCTTCCTGCCCCATTGTTCAGGACTCCATTGTTTCCCAGGAATACTTCGCATATGTGGGTTTTCAATAACCGGCTCGGAAAGCTGTCTTTGCCCCCATCATTCAGCAATGAGCACCTATCTACTGTGTGTAGAGGCAGCAGTGGAAACCATGACCTGGGAAAGAGTTAGGAGAATGAGCCATTTGGCCGCAGCTTCCAATTTAGGCTTTTGTGGTTTTGTATGGTTGGTTTTTTTTTTTTCAAAGTGGATGATGCAACCCAGGGCCAACATATACAAGGTATATTCTCTCCAAATAGGGCAGGATATATCAGAGCCACCGAACAATCAGAAACCCTCCTTAGATATTCTTTTTTACTGGGGAGGTGGGTACACATCCAGTGCTGCTGAGGGCTTATTACTGTCTCTGTGTGCAGTGATCACTCCTGGCAGTGATTAAACCTAGATTGACCGCATGGAAGACAAGTACCTAAGTTGCTGTACTCTCCCTCTCTGATCCTCTCCTTATATATCCTTAAACTTGCTTTTTTATTAATAGGCTACCGTGCCTGTGGAACGCTATAAATTATTATATTTTTATAAATTCTTTTTGTCAACAGAACAATTGTGCTGTAATTCTTTTTGTTTTGTTTTGTTTTGGGGCCACACCTGGCAATGCTCAGGGGTTTCCCCTGACTCTGCACTCAGGGATCACTCCTTGGCGGGACTCAGGGACCATACAGGATGCCAGGAATTGAATGAAGGTTGGCCGCGTGCAAGGCATATGCTTGCTCTGGCCCCGATGTTGTAATTCTTGTATGAGAAACATTCATTAAAGATTTAAAACTAAGACTTAGGAGGTTGAAACAAGTGTATGGGAATTAAGACACTTGTATGCAGCTGACCCCAGTTCTATCCCTGATAAGGCATATGTCCCAGACATCAGGAGTTAACTCTTGAGCACAGAGCACTGCTAGTAATGGGTCAACACTGAAAAAAAAGTTAAAAGCTATGGGCCAGCGAAATAATATAGTGGCTAGAGTGTTTGCCTTGTACTCGGCCAACCTGGGTTTGATCCCTGGTACCCCATCTGGTTCCCCAAGTATCTCCAGGATTAATTTCTGAGCACAGAGCCAGGAGTAACCTCTGAGCATCACGAGGTGTGGACCTCAAAACTTAACAGCCTTGTAGTGTGGGGACAGGGAATAACTATACAGGCTAGTGCATATGATTTGCATGCAAGAGCCCCAGGTTCAGTCCCTGGCTCCACATGGTCTCCAGAACCCTGCTGAGTACTGAGATGGGGAATAATCCCTGAGTATTGCCAGGTGCATCCTAAAATTAAAAAATAAACAACTGTACATAAGCCTTGGGTGGAGCTCATAATAGAGCACCTGCCTTGACTCTGGCACTGCAAAACAATTAAAATTGTCCTCAATATTTATTATCTTGTTTTGTTATCTCTTCATTTTCATCTATACATGGACCATTAAACAAAGTCGAAATATCTCAGGCTTCTCTTGACCCCTGCTCGGAGCAGAGTCTGAAGCCTCATCAGCACAAGATATTGGGGACATGGAGGTACTGTGACTTGCTGACAACCATTGCAGCCCAAGTGCTATAGTATACGGGGAGCTAGTTTGAGCCAGGAAGGAGGTGGACTTGTGGGTCAGGGAAGGAGGCTTCATAGAGGAGGTGACATCTGAGCTGGCTTGCACAGGCTGTAGGAGTTCTGGAGGTGGACAAAGAGGGGAGGGAAAGCATTCCAGTCTTCAAGAACAGCATGTGTGAAGTCACGTAGGCGTGAAAGGACAGAGCTTTCCCAGAATGGCCAGGATTAGGTATGACTAGAGGGAAGAGTGTGGGTGGATGGCAGGGGGAGAAAGAGCAGGGACAGTCCCCTATGTCCCCTCACTGGCCTGGCCTGTTTTGTCTCTGCCTTGGCTGTGAATCAGCAAAGCTAGCGATGAGATGAGGTGCCGATGGGGGGCAGCCGGAGGGCTGGCCATGGGGTGAGAAGAGCAGATTGACTCTGCAGGGGGAGAGGGAGAGGGGAGGATTGCAAGGCTCTCTGTGCCTCCTGGATTTCAGCTGGTTTTCTCCTGAGAGAATCAACACTTCTTAAAAATATAAACAGTTGCATTAAAAATGTACAACAAACGTATTGATTATTGTTTTGCCTACTTAAAAGCATCAACTCATCCACCCTCATTTACGGAACATGTTTATTATGTCCCTATTCTGCATCAGACTCTATGTGAGAGATAGGAACGCCACCCTCACGATGACTGTCTGGTTGCAGGGAGGCTGAAATGGGAGAATAGCTAAAAAACAAACAAACAAAGATAAAAACAAACCCTCAGAGGTCCATGGGCATCCCATGGCCAGCATTATTGTGAGGGAGGGAACATTCATCACAGGTGCTCTAGAGCCATATAGCACAGTGGCGCAGTATCCAAATGGGAGCCTGGGTTCAAACCTAGAGCCTGCCTCAGAGAAGCAAATTACTCTGAACTCTGGTTTTCGCCATCTGCAAAAAGTGTAATATCATTCACAGAGAAAAGTAGGCTTGTGCTTGCCACGGTCTGGGGATGGTGCATTGTTTAATAGGGATAGAGGTTCTGTTCTGCAAGATGAAAGAGTTCTGAGATTGAACAACAATGTAAATGAATTCTATTTACATTTAAATGTGGCTAAGATGGTAAATTGTATGTTTTATGCATGTATATGTATTATAATTTCAAAAGTATAATTATATGAACCTCAAGTATGATCTGAGGGTTAGTTGACACCATGTAAAGTATTCCCCTATACCCATAGAAATAACAGTTCACATTATTCTTATTTTGTGTCAGGCATGTACCTAATGATTTCCCACTATAACTCTCTAAAATAGGTGCTATGAATACCACCATTCTACAGATGAAAAACTAGATCAGGGCCAGAGACATAATACAGGAGTTAAGGCGCTATCCTTATATATTGCCAACACCAGTTGGGTCCTTGTCACCACATATGATTCCCCAAGCACACCAGGAGTGATCCCTGAGCACAGAGCAAAGAGTAAATCCTGTCACTGCTGAGTGTGGCCCAAGAATAAAAGGTCTGAACAGAGAGAAGCAAGGAGGGAGGGAGAAAGGAAAGGGAAAGAAAAAAACAAGAAAAGAAAAAACTAAAAAAAAAGTATGGGGAAGTCACATAATATGCACTGTCATGCAAATAAATCATTATCATGGTAGAGCACTGTGGAGTTGACAAACCATCTCTTGTGGCCAGGTGATCAAAGAATATGAGCTTTTTTTTTTCCTTTTTAGGTCACACCCAGCGATGCTCAGAAGTTACTCCTGGCTCTGCACTCAGGAATCACTCCTGGCAGTGCTCAGGGGACCACATGGGGTGCCAGGGATCAAACCCAGGTCAGCCACGTGCAAGGCAAAAGCCCTGCCTGCTGTACTATCGCTCTGGCCCAGAATATGAGCAATTGTGGTGAGGCTTGAAAAATGGGCAAGAGATGGACTGAGAGAGGGATCAGAATATGTAGTGGGAAGGGCTACTGGGTTTGCTTTTATTTTTGTTTTATTTGTGTGTGGGGGGGGCACTCACGCGCGTGCACGCTCAGGGCTTACCCCTGGTTCTGTGCTCAGGGATCACTCCTGGTGGGATGAAGGGACCATAAGTAAAGGGTGCTGGAGATCCAACCTGGGTCTGCACGCAAGGCAAATACCCTACACCCTGTAGTATCACTTTGGCCTTGATCTGTTAGATTTTTTTTTTTTTTTTTTTTTTTTTTGCTTTTCGGGTCACACCTGGCGATGCTCAGGGGTTACTCCTGGCTCTTCACTCAGGAATTACTCCTGGCGGTGCTGGGGGACCATATGGAATGCTGGGAATCGAACCCGGGTTGGCTGCGTGCAAGGCAAACGCCCTACCCGCTGTGCTATCACTCCAGCCCTATCTGTTAGATTTTTGAAACCAGGACAAATATCTTAGGCTGGACTCTAAGGAATAGCAGAGGTAGAAGAGAAAAACCATCAAAAAACAAATGGTTTGGGTTTTGTGAGTTTTGATCCTCACCCAGCAGTGCTCAGGGGTTACTGACTCTCTGACTCAGGAATAATTCCTGGTGGTGTTTGGAGGTCATATGTGGTGCCAGGGATCTAACTCGAGTAGGCTAAGTGCAAAACAAATACCTTACTCTCTCTACTATCTCTCCCACCCAAAGATAGGCAGATCAGGGGAGCTTTGAAAGTCAAAGTGTCTAATTTTATTTGCTAGCTTCTGGAAATCCTCTTAAGTCGATTTGCAGGTGTAGGGATGGAGAGAGGGGTGATATTCAGAACCACAGAGGGAAGCTATGATAGGTAGTGCTTTGAATTAGGAGACCAGAGGAAGACCTTCTCTGTCCTAGGGAAAAGAAAACCTGAAAGACATTGTTGATCTTGACAGCAATTGAGAAAAGGGTGAGATGAGGGAGAGCCTAGAGAATCAGTAGCTGGTAAAGTGAAGACGGTAAGGGGAAGGGTCAAAGATGGTTCTAAGTAATGGAACGTTTGACAAGTAAAAAAGACAGAAGAAAGAACTTAAGAAACAATGTGAGTTTAATTTTCAGGTTACGTTGAAAGAACCAGAGGAATTCTTGGAGGATATGTCCATAAAGACATTTTTTCAGTTTTGAGTTAAAAAAGGAAAACCTTGGAGCCAGAGACTTAGTACAGTGTTTGCCTTGTACACAGCCAACCCAGGTTTGATCCCAGGCACCACATATGGTTCCCTGAGTCTGCCAGGCATGATCCCTGAGTGTAGAGCCAGGAGTAAGCCCTGACTATACAAAACACTCAGGGCTAAAGAAAGAGATTTGATATTCCTGTCCCCCTCCATCTCTCTCTCTCTCTCTCTCCCCCCCCCGCTCTCTCTCCCCCCTTTTGTCTCTCTCACTCTTGCTCTCTCCCTCTCTCTCTCCTCTCTCTCTCTTCCTTTCCTTTTGGGCAATATAATTTGCAGCACAGAAGTACAGATACTGGGGGCTGGAGCAATAGCACAGCGGGTAGGGCGCTTGCCTTGCACGCGGCCAACCCGGGTTCGATTCCCAGCATCCCATATGGTTCCCTGAGCACCGCTAGGAGTGATTCCTGAGTGCAGAGCCAGGAGTAACCCCTGTGCATCACCTGGTGTGACGCAAAAAAAAAAAAAAAAAAAAGAAAGAAGTACAGATACTGAAAGATTATCAGGTATATCCCTGTGCCTGCCATAAAGGTGGTGGGTTGGCGGGAGGGGCTTGAGGGAAGCTGGGGACATTGGTGGCAGGAAATATACACTGGTGAAGGACAGGTGTTGGAATATTATAGGACTGAAACCCAATTATGGACATCTTTTTAATTGTATATTTCACTATGATTCAATTACAAATTTTGTAATCAAATTTTTAAAAATGATAAAATTTAAAAAAAAAAGAAATTTGATAATCCATATAAGACCGCTAAGAATTCCCATGTGAGACAGTATTTTAGGTTCCTGTTACCTTTGGACATGTCTTCATAATTGTTCACGGGTTTTTTAATGTGCTTGTCTGGATTTTATTTTTGTTCTGTTTGGGGGCTACACCCAGCAGTGCTCATTGCTTACTTACTCCTGAGTCTTCACTTAGAGATTACTCCTGGTGGGGCTCAGGAGGCAGCCAGGATCAAATCCATGTTAACCAATTGCAAGACAAGCACCCTACCTGCTGTACTATCACTCCAGCCCCCTGTACTTTTGTTTTCAAAGTCTTTTGATCATAAGATTCTGGAAGACCCTTCCTCCATCTCAAGCATGTTACCTGTCTCTGAACTCACGTAACCTTGTCTTTTTCCTCTTGTAAGGTAACAATCATCTCTCCCCAGAACCCTTCCTGGGTCACTAAATAGTCTCTTGCCACTCACCATTAATATGGAGGAAGAGGAGGCTGGAGTGTTACTACAATGGGTAGGGCGTTTGCCTTGCATGTGGCTGACCTGGGTTTGATCCCCAGCATCCCGTATGGGACCAGGGAGCACGGCCAGGAGTAATTCCTGAGTGCAGAGCCAGGAGTAACCCCTGAGCACCACCGGGTGTGACATCTCCCCCCTGCCTCCAAATAAAGCAAAAAAAAAAATACAAAGGAGACAGAGTCAAACCACATTTTAGCTAACACTACGTGCAGGCTGTATGACAAGGAGGAGTGCGGCTCAGCCAATGTGACTGGGGCACAAAGTAGAGGAGTGAGACTGAGGCCAGCCCTGAAGGCCCTATAGGCCCTGCTAAGAGTAAAGGGGGGAAACGAGAGGTTTTTAAATGAAGATGGTGAAGGGAAGGGCAGTAACATGATCAGATTTTCCATTATGAATGCCTGTCCTAGAGGGCAAAGAAATAGCAGGAATTGGAGTGAGTCCAGAGAGGACCCAAGAAGCACAGTTGGGAGGGTATTGCTGCCTGGTGATGAATACAATCTGTGTCCTTTTGTGAGTGTAGATGCGGAGATGTGTGGACTAGAGCCGACTTGTTCTTTTGCTGTTTAATCTGACTCATCTCCTTTGCAAACAGTAAGGTTATTGAAGGTGGAGATTCAGTTTTGCAATTTTTCCTATGCTGTGAGTGAGTCCCTGTGTCACTGGGAACACAATGGATACTTAGACTGTGAAATTGCCTTAGGGGGCTACCTGTATAAAATCCCAATTTATTTATTAAATCCCATTTATTGACATTATATGACAGTGGTTGCTATGGTTTCTCAGCCTTTGGATGGTGGGGGGGATAGTAATGCAGAGAATTATCAAACTTTCTGGCTTTTTTTTTTTAATTTTGGAGGGGGCTCACACCCAGAAATGCTCAGGAGTATTTCTGCCTCTGCACTCAGAAAAACTCCTAGCAGTGTTCGGGGGACCATATGAGATGTTGGGAATTGAACCCAGGTCAGCCATGTGCAAATCAAGTGCCCTGCCTGATGTAGTATCATTTCAGCCCCTCTCTGGCTGTTTAAATATTTCATATTCAAAAGCATAGCCTGTGGACCAGCAGCCAAGAGCTTGTTAGAAATATAAAATCTCAGGCCTCATCCCAGAACCACTAGATAAGCATCTGTATTTTAACACAACTCCCAGAGAATTCCCATCCATCTTAAGTTTAAGAAGCACCTGGGTATCCAAGCAACAGGGTGTTACATTTGTACTGCAGATGGAGCATTGATCACGTCCTGTCTGGTGTGGAAGTCTGCGCCTCTGCTTTTTATCCGTACCAGGTTTGGAATTCATGGAAGTTAGGTGATGAGCATTGTGCATAGTTCTGAATCTCTCATAGCATCCAGCACAATGACAAGAAGCAGAGGATTGGGTTTTGCTCCTGGTTCTGCCATTGATAAGCTGTGTGTCTTATATCTTGAGAGGAACTTCTATCCTTTTGCGGGGAGGTCTCCTAAGCAGTGGTCAGGGGACCACTCCTGGCAATGTTTGGCCTACTGAGCCAGCAGTTCGGCCCTAGGGCCCAAGAGGTGGTGCTTGGTGGCCCTTTGGTGCTGGGGAGCTCTAGATCTGCTCCGGTGGTACTTGGGCGCCTCCAAGGTCCCACGAAGTGCTGGGTATGGAACTGGGATTGGCTGTGTGCAAGGCATATGCCCTAATCCCTGTGTTCTCTTCTCAGCCCTCTAGCCCTTCAGATCTGTCTGGTGAAAAAAACGGAAGATGATGCCAATTGTCTGGGTTTTTTTTTGGAGGGGTTGGCTTTTTGGGTCACACCCGGCGATGCACAGGGGTTACTCCTGGCTCATGCACTCAGGAATTAACTCCTGGCGGTGCTCAGGGACCCTATGGGATGCTGGGAATCAAACTTGGGTCAGCCTCATGCAAGGCAAATGCCCTACCCACTGTGCTATCGCTCCAGCCCCCAATGTCTGTTTTTTACCGGCCATATCCACAGGATTGCAGCACTTGGCTGGTGGAAGGAGGAAGGCAATAGCAAGTTCCACAGTAAATGCCAAAAGTGTATTAGGAATCTGTGTCTGAATTTACCATAAAAGCTTTCCTCAGGGTGAACAGCAGCAGACGGAAACACAGCAGCCTCTGAACAATCACCCCATTAAGTAGGCACTAGGGCCACTCCCACTCTTGACCAGTAAAACTATGGCTTTGAGAGGTTACGTGACTTGTCCAAGCTCTTATCATGTCAGCCTTTTTGTGAAACTGAGTCTAAGAGACTCCGTCAGAAACAAAGAACCAGGGCGCATATGCTGCCTGAGCCCATGTGTTGTTCGTACCCACATGGCCAAGCACATGAGGTGTCTGAGCACATGTGTCGCCCGCATCTCCCCTCTTGAGATGTGTA
Organism: Sorex araneus; assembly: GCF_027595985.1. Taxonomy (NCBI): domain Eukaryota; kingdom Metazoa; phylum Chordata; class Mammalia; order Eulipotyphla; family Soricidae; genus Sorex; species Sorex araneus. The sequence continues at coordinate 51,218,962 of NC_073306.1, read as the reverse complement.
CTTTCATGATTTTGTGTCTAAAGCTCAGATGTGTGTAGGGGCTCTCTCCACCCTTGGAGAAGCCCACGTTCTCTCTTGAGCGCGTTACTCTTACTCTTCTCACTCCCACTTATGCCTTCCTCCTTCCCTCAAAAAACCTCTAAATAAAATCTGTTTACTTCTCACACAGAAAAAAAGAAACAAAGAACCAGACAGACCCTCCAGACATGCTCCAAAAGTTTCCAGTAGATTCCAGCTTTGCCTAAAATTCCTATCAGCTTAAAAATCTATCCAAGGGCCAGAGAGAGAGAGAGAGCACAGAGTATAAGGCAGGTAAGGCACTATCCTTGCACACAGCCTACTTGGGTTTGATTCCCACAAATGGTCCCCCAAGTCCTGCCAGGAGTGATCCCTGAACACTGTCAGTAGTAAGCCCCGAGTACCACCTTGTGTGACCCAAAAACAAAACAAAAAATCAAAGCTAGTCATGCCATCCCGTGATGGTTAGTCTCCAATGATGCCATCACTGGAGAGTCACCCAAGGCCTCTTGTGCCTGGCAGACTCCCTCAGAAACCTGTGCCACAGATGGAACTGTAAGTTCTGCAATGTCAAGGCCTGGGCATGTTTTAACAATCAAGGCCTCTCAACGTCCTGAACTTCAGTAGGTACCACTGTTCTCTTCCCCCAGAAAGCTAGAGCTCATAGCTCACAGTTTATTCCCTATTCCAAGGGACCAGGTCTGAACTCCTCAAAGGCCTCTGAAGCCAGCCATGAACAGGGAACAGCAGAGAGTTTGGAAAGAGGTGAGAGATAGGAAAGAAATCTTGCCACATGGCATGAAAGTCCCACCTGCTGAAGCCAAACCACACATCTACTATTCCACACATATGCCTCTGGGGAGGCATGGGGTGAAATCTGTGTCAGCCTGATATTTTTGGTTCAAAATATAAAAGTCTGAGAGGTTGCAGTGTAAGGGACGGGATCAAAGCAAATATCTGCCAGTGACTATAAAAGACAGTACCTCTGGGGCCAGAGAAATAGTACAGTGGGGAGGGTACTTGCTTTGCATGTGAGTGACCTGGCTTCTATCCTCGGCATCCCAATGGTCTCCCATGCACTGACAGGAGTAAATCCTGAGTGCAGAGCCAGGAGTAACCCCTAAGCATCACTAGGTGTGGTCCCCAAACCAAAAATAAACAAAGAGAGAACTCAGCTAGGAGGTCCTGGTCTCCGTGCCCCTATAAGAGGTTAGTCAACTCAGACATTAGCAGTCTGCCCAAATTAGCTTCCCTGTTAGCCATTTGTCATTAACAACTGATAGTTCATTTTCAAAAGAATTCTCCCTCCAGTTCCTCCTACCCCATTCAGAGTTCAGCCGTTTTCTTCATTTTAAATTTTATTTTGTTTCTCCAGTTAGGATGGCTTAGTACTTCCTCCTTTATTCTTCCTCCTCATGTTTGCTGAGATTCTGGCTGGCAGTTCTATCAGCAGAACTGTAAAACCAAAAGGGCAACAATATTTCAGAGTTTTCTCTGTGTGACTGAAGAGGCAGGGGTTCGGGGTGGAGAAAAGAACACAGAAGGTGGGGTCTGGAACACCACAGACCACAAGGTGCTGCCTACTTTCACGTAGCTGTGCGCTCTTGAATGACACATCACTCACCTGTACAAGGCTGGCCAGTGGGAGAAGGTTCTCGGGAAAGAAATGAAATTTGACATTGGGCCTGTGGTTGGTTTTTAAGTCATGGTAAAACTAACATTGTATTACTAAGTGCTCGCTTGGATTTTAGGGTTCCTGGAAGGCAATGAGCCTAACTGAAAATGTCAGTCAGATAGTCACCACCTCAAGTGGGCCCTGCCTCTGCATTCAGTATAAAAGAGGGAAGAGGAGCTGGATCTGGAGCAGAATGTCCTTTCTCCAGCAGTAAAGAGAAAGAGAGCTGCTATGTATTTAGCACTTACTCTGGGTCTAGAAGTATAAGCATGTATAATCGCTCTGTGTGTGAGTGTGTGTGTGTGTGTGTGTGTGTGTGTGTTTCCAGGAATTGAAGTTAGGTCTTCTATATGTAAGTTACATCTTCTATATGCAAGGTTTTCCCACAGAATCATATCCCTGGCACTAACATGTACACCCAGCCATGCGCTGTTTGCCAAGCTCTCTCCCTGGGGTAAGAGTGTGTCTACCTGGAAGCAGGAGAGGTTTTCTTTTCCCAATTTAGCAAAGATGCCAGATGAGCACTATCAGAGGCCCTGTTAATGCTTAATGTGCACTCTCTTCTCTAATCCTTGGAATAGCTTTGGAGCTGGAAATCGATGCCCCCATTTTAGAAATGAGGAAATCCCATCTTAGAGAGTTTGGGTCACTTATCTAGCTTACTTTGTAAGTAGTAAAAGCTTGGCTTTGAACCTGATGTTCTAAACCAGTATTTCTGAACCTTTTTCCAACTGTAGTCTCCTTCCAACCTTTTTTCCTTCCTGTGGATTTCCTGTCCTACCAATCAGACCCCTAGTCTCATGATGTGCTCCCACTAGTTTTTTCACCTGTGGTTCTTTGGAATACCCTGGGGACCTACGGGCAGCTGCATGGCTATTGGTTGAGAAACATTACTCTGAAGCACTGGCCCCATCTCTAAGTACTCAATAAGTGAACATGGAAAACATCTAACCATCTGGCTTTTCCTTTAAACGTGGGGCAGGTCTGAGAGGCTGTGGCTCTTGAAACCCTTGGTAAGACTGTAGGAAAGTCAATCAAGAATTTGGAGCATTGGGGCCAGAGTGATAGTACAGCGGGTAGGGCATTTACCCTCCATGGAGCCAACCAGGTTCAATCCCCCACATCCCGTATGGCCCCCCAAACACCGTCAGGAGTAATTCCAGAGTGCAGAGCCAGGATTAAGCCCTGAGCATTGCCAGGTGTGCCCCAAAAGGCAGAAAAAAAAGAAAGAAAGAAAGAAAGAAAGAAAGAAAGAAAGAAAGAAAGAAAGAAAGAAAGAAAGAAAGAAAGAAAGAAAGAAAGAAAGAAAGAAAGAAAGAAAAACAGAAAGGAAGAATTTGGAGCATTGTCTTACAGAGTCATAACTGTGACTTTATGCTGGTTAAGTATTAGGGTATCTCTTTTTTCTTTTCAAGAGTTATATTTTGGGGCTGGAGTGATAGCACAGCAGGTAGGGTGTTTGTCTTGCTTTGTTGTCGCGGCTGACCTGGGTTCGACTCCTAGCATCCTATATGGTCCCCAGAGCACTGCCAGGAGTGATTTCTGAATGCATGAGCCAGGAGTAACCCCTGTGCATTGTGGGGTGTGACCCAAAAAGAAAAATTTTTTTTAAAAAAAGGAAAAAAGAGTTATATCTTACATGAACATTCCTTACAGTTGTTGGCAAAGTTTATGTGCAAATATAGTAAACTTCACGTCAACCATGGGGAAAAGGCATGAGTTATCATTAGTCTTTTGCCCAGGGTCACACACAGCGAGTAGGGCAGTGACGACCTGACATCCCGACTCTTGACTCCCAGTCCTGGGCTCATTACTAAGTACCTGGGAATTTCTGGAAACCAGCAGCCTGCCTGGGACACACAGTCACCTAGGCCTGAACAATCAGATGGCACTAAATGTGACAGTAACCATGAGATTGCTCTCACTTCTTTTAGAAGATAAGGTTGGAAGGTAGGAGTCTTGGCTTAGCTCCCATGCCTGAAAATCACGAGTCCTGCCTTTGTGGGGGCTGATGGAGTCAGGATGACAGTCTTGGAGAATGGAACACTTCCAGGACTATCTTAGGGAGGGAAAATGGCCTGGGAGCATTGTGGTGTGGTGTGTGTATGTGTGTGTGTGTGTGTGTGTGTGTGTGTGTGTGTGTGTAAATGCTCCACTGACAGGACTCACCCTTTCTCTCATGTCTGGCTGTGATGTGACATTCTGGCAATTCAAAGGAAATGGCATCTGTGAAAGCACTTTGCAATGAGGTGTGGCCCAAATGCAGAGCACCATTGTTTTTCCTTCCCTCAGTGGATCTCAGGAGGCTCATTCTGTCTGTACTCAGATGACAAACTCGCCTGTTGGTGATCGAATGTGGGCTGCAGCTGTCACCCCAGCTAGGTGCCCTCCAAAATGAAAACATGCCGTGCACTCTCCCCACCTCCCTACCAGCCGCCACTATCTCCAGCTCTGCACATCCACATTGTCTAGGCTGGCAAGACCTGCCCCATGCATGTGGCCCCTTCTGTGCTGTGGTTATATTGCTCCTTCTGTGGGCAGCATCCATGGTGGGGAGGAGAAGAAGAGAGAGAGAGAGAGACAGACACACAGACAGACAGGCAGACACAGAGACACAGAGAGAGACACAGAGAGATCCATGCATACAGACCTTCCAGCGGTTGCCGCATTCATTGCATAAGACAAAGGTAGTCATGGGCTCATCAGCACTACGTGTCTGCACCTGAGAGAGAGTGAGGAAGGGGCGCATCGTGAGTCACTCCACTACCCTAGGCACTGCCATTGCTCCCACCGCCTTCAGGAACAGATCTGAATCCTACATTCCAGGGCTCAGCACATTATTCCAGCCTCACTCTGGCAATTCTATCAGTAAGAACTTCCTAATAGGTCATGACCTCTTACAGGCCCATCTGCTCAATCCTAGTTTCTCACTGGCTTAATCTGACCCATGTGCACTTTCCTCTTTTTTTTTTTCTTTTTGGATCACACCCAGTGATGCTCAAGGGTTACTCCTGGCTCTGCACTCAGGAATTACCTCTGGTGGTGCTCAGGGGACCATATGGGATGCTGGGAATCGAACCCAGGTCAGCCGCGTGCAAGGCAAACGCTCTACCCGCCATGCTATCGATCCAGCCCCCCATGTGCATTTTCACTCTTGTTTCTGGTCCTGAATTGATCTCTCTTCTCTTGCCCCAAGACTCATCTCCTATAGGAAGTACACCCTGACTCACCACAGCACAGTCTATTTGAATGGGCCTCCCTGGTTGAGGACTCACATGAGCTGGAAGCACCCTTAGAGCTCACATAGCTTGGGCCGCAGAGATAGTACAGTGGGAAAGGTGCTTGCTTGTCTTGCACGTGGCTGACCTAGTTCGATCCCAGAACCACATATGGACTGCGAGCCAACTAGGTGTGATTCCTGAGCACAGAGCTGGGATTAAGCCCTAAGCACCTGTAGGTCTGGCCCCAAAACAATTTAGAAAAGTCATTTAGTTCACTACTTATTTATTTCTTTATTTTTTGTTATTTGGAAGGGGGGTTGTTGTTGCTGTTTTGGTTTTTGGCCACACCCAGCAATGTTCAGGGGTCATTCCTGGCTCTACATTCAGGAATTACTGCTGGCCATGCTCAGGGACCATATAGGATGCCAGGGATTGAACCCAGGTAGCCACATGCAAGACAAGGACCCTACCTGCTGTTTAACTCTCCAGCCCCATTTATTATTTGTTTGGGGGCAACATTTGGCATTGCTCAGGGGCTACTCCCACTCAGTGCTCAAGGGTCACTCCTGGGATCATGTGATAGCAGGAATAAACCCAGATCTCCTCATGGCAAGTCTGCACCCTGCCCTTTGAGAAGTCTCCCCAGCTTCACTGCTTATTTCACAGGTGGGATAACTGAGCCCAGAGAGGAAGAGAGATTCTAAGAGCATTGGAGCTATTTCAATATTTATGCCTTCTGATTTATCGTCTCCTTAACCAAACCATTTGGGTATACCAACACACACACAACCCCTGGCACTTCCGGATCCAATAATTGTTCTGATTTTCTATGGCAAGCCCTAGATTGTCCCTGACATATAGCAAGTTACTGTGCTGACATTCAGCTATGAAGGATGGTATCTGGGAGGCTGTGGTGCAGGAGGGTGTCCCCGGCCAAGGAATGAACCCAGCCAGCCAGGAGGACAAGCTTGGGAGAACTTTGTCCCCGGAGATACAGACACCTGAGGGAGAATACCAGGAAGCACACCGCATGGAAATATGCTTGGCAGAGAGCAGAAGAGAGCAACAACACGCCCACCTCTCACAGAGGCGTTCTCCAAGGCCATTCTGCTGGATGCCAGGCCGAGTGTCCTCTGTGTGGCCATGAACCGACTATGAGTAAGGCTCTTGATAACTCCCTCTTACCAAATAGATGGCCAAATAAAGAGATTCAAGAATGTACTGAATGCCAACTAGAATCCAAGAATATGGGACCATAGCACAGCAGGTAGGGCATTTGCCTTACACGTGGCCGACTTGGGTTCGATTCTTCCATCCCTCTCGAAGAGCAGGCAAGCTACCGAGAGTAGCTTGCCTGCACAGCAGAGCCTGGCAAGCTACCCTGGCGTATTCGATATGCCAAAAACAGTAATAACAAATCTCACAATGGAGATGTTACTGGTGCCCGCTCGAGCAAATCGATGAACAATGGGACAACAGCGCGACAGTGCTATGGTGTGCTGGGAATTGAAATCCAGGTCTGCTGCCTGCAAGGCAAGCGTTCTTCCTGCTGTACTATCTCCCCTGCTCCTATTCTCTGGTTTTAAGTCTTTCAGAAGAAGGGCTTCCCCAGCTTCCCAAGGCTCCCCTCAGTGGAGCAAAGGTCAGACTTCAGTCGTAGACCTTGGGACAAATCCCTCTCTTAACTAAGCTGTCTGTATTGTAGGCAGCAAGATCTGGACATCATTGCTGTAATGACCCTTTGCCATGTTGGGCATAACCTTCAAAGTCTGACCCTTGTCGGAATGTAAATTTCCCTGTGTGTGAAATGAGAGAGCCTAGATTGATACTGGAAGTTTTCTTCTGGCCATCTGAGCCCTGTGAGTCTGTTTCTCTTGTAGTTGCTTTGTGGGCAGGTCAGAACACACTGGTCACTGCTCACAGACACAAACCTGGGTGATGTGGCATGCAGGAGAACATTTCAAGAGGCCACAGTATAGCAATTGGGGATACCAAGATGTACCCTTCTCTCTGCAGCCTGAAGCTTTATTTAGCCCATAGTCTCTTCCTGGATGTTCCCTACACTCTTTCTGATACTCCCTGCATTGGGAATACCTTCTCTTTCCCTCCCATGCTCTCCCTGCTTCCCCCCAGACCTGGTTATAGGTGCAGTTCTTCTTCTTGCATTTATTGCACTGGAAGAGGTCAGTGGTGGTACCGCCCGTCTTGGCCATCTGGTGCTCACGGATGGCCTCTTGAGTCATGGCATTCCTCAATTCCCTCAGTTCATCACTGGCCATTTCCTGGAGAGAAATAAATGTACCTTTCAGAGCTAGGGAGCTCCAGGGGTCCTGGCCCACACTTGGTCTCCAAGTGCCTGACCGGAAACGAGAGAAGTATGTTGGATGCACAAATACAAGATCCTGGAGAAAGACCTGGACCCTGGCTCTGCCCCTGCTGGAAAAGGGTGGCACATAATGTGTCTCCAGTCCATCTTTATGTGAGTCCAAAGTCAAATCTGGGGTGGGGTTCTGACTCTGCCACATGCAATCAGGCACATACAGGAAAGCAGAAAGCAAATAATCTCCACCCCAGAATCCACACTTGTTTGTACATTTCCTCAGATCTGCAACTCACTTGGTCAGTCAGCACCTTGGGTACCTATCTGAACCTTCCTGCTTGAGCTGAGATTCCCAGCTACCACCTGATCTTTGCTGGTCCCCTTATTCTTCCTGTCAGGACAGATCCAAGGCCTGTTCCAACTGTGATCACACTGCCATGTGCTCAGCGCATTATGCCAAGAGGGAACCTTGGGCTCAACTATCCATGGCTCTCAGCTGCTTCTTCCACCCAAGCAGGACTTGAAGCTCATGGGTGCATATAACTCACTGCTTACCTGTGGGTGTGGCACAGAACACGTTGGTCTCAGTTTTCATCAGCTCACTGGATGCTCACCTCTGTGTTATCTAGGTTCTTTCCTTCTCTACTCATTTCCCTTAAACCTCTGCCAGAGCAGAACAGAGGGTAAAACACTCCAATAAAAGTAATCCTAGTTAGGGTTGGTGTCAAGGAAAGGAGCGGAATCTCATATTAAAATGCGCATCTGGTTCTGGATCAGCATTTTCACTGTTGCTCTCTATCCTGACTCCTTAAGTCATGAAGAACAGAGTAGACACAAAGGTCAAGTGATGTTAACGAGCTGCTCACAACCGCATCAGGCCACTGGGGCTTCTTGATAAATCACAGATTCCATGAATTCAACATTTCAAGGTAAAAGCCCAGGAATATCACTTTTGTGTTGTTTTGTTTTGTGTCCACACCTGGTGATGCTCAGCTCCTGGCTCTTCACTTTAAGGATTACTCCTAGCAGTGCCCAGGGAACCTGAGCTCACTTCCAGGAATCAGACTGAGTTAACTTTGTGCAAGGCCTTACCTTCTGTACCAGCTCTGTAGGAATATAATTTTTACTTGCCCCCAAGTTATTTTTATGATTTTGGTTCACAACTAGTGGTGTTCAGGGCTTACTCGTGGTTCTATGCTCAGGAGTCACTCCTGGCAGTGTTTATGGGGGATCATATGTGTTGTCAAGGATTGATCTCAGGCCAGCAGGTTACAAGGGAAGTGCCTTAACCCCTGTACTGTCTCTCCAGCCCCAGCTTAAGATAGTTTTGTGGTTGTACTTTATGTTGTACTATACTGCTGCTCTGTCTTAAATTCAAGGGCTAGATCCTAATCAGTGACAGAGGAATATACAAAACTAAGTAAAAGCAAAGCCATATAAGCAAAGACCATTGACATCAATTTGTAGGAGTTTTCCAGATTTGAATACATTTGCTAATTCAAATGTATTGGAAGACCAGAGTTGTAGTCTAGCAGATAAGGTGCTTGCTTTGCCTTTAGCCCAACCCTGGTTTGGTTTACTGTAACACACATGGTCCCTTGAGCACAGAGCCAAAAACTGCTCTGCAGCATCACTGGGTTTGGCAAAAAACAAACAAACAAAAACACCAGAAAACAAAATGTAGGGGCGAAGAGTATAGCAGGTAAGGTGTTTGCTGTGCACACAGCTAACCCATGTTCGATTCTTAGCACCTCAAATGGTCCCCTGAGCCTGCCAGGAGTGATTCCTGAGTATAGAGACAGAAGTAAGTCCTGGGTACCACTGAGTGTGGCCCAAAAGACCAAATAATAATAATAATAATAATAATAATAATAATAATAATAATAATAATAATAATAAGAAGAAGAAGAAGAAGAAGAAGAAGAAGAAGAAGAAGAAGAAGAGAGTGTTGGCAGTACAGTGGTAGTACAGTAGGTAGGGTGCTTGCCTTGCATGCTGCTGACCAGGTTTGATCCTGGTACCCCATATGATTCCCCAAGCACTGTCAGGAGTGATTCCTGAGTGCAGAGCCAGAAGTAACCCCTAAGCATTGAAAGGTGTGGCCCAAAAACCAAAAAAAAAGAAAGAAAAATAAGAGAAAAGAAAGGGAAAGGAAGTACAAAGAATATGCAGAGACAGAGGCACCCGTGCACACAGCTCCGAGTGCCAGGTTCTTTCTATGGGAGCTCCCTGTTCTCTGAGCCAAGCAGAACTGCCAGCACAAGCCTAAGCCATTATTTTCTTATGGAAGAAAAAATCCTTTATTTAGGGGGCTGGAGTGATAGCACAGCGGGTAGGGCGTTTGCCTTGCACGTGGCCGACCCGGGTTTGAATCCCAGCATCCCATATGGTCCCTTGAGCACCACCAGGGATAATTCCTGGGTGCATGAGCCAGGAATGTGATGGAGAAAATTACAATTGTGAACACAGAGAGTTCAGATCTGTGCACACCAGGAATGTGCATTGCCAGGTGTGACCCAAAAAGCAAAAAAGAAATCCTTTATTTATGGAGAGATCCCCTGTATCTTCTGCATTTGTTTTCTTGAACATGGTCCCGGGTTGGGGTGGGAGGTATTTTTGGGGCCCAACAGCCTGCCCTGGCATTCCCTGTAGAGGACTGCTAAGTCCCTGGCTTGCTCCCTTGTTCTGGTGAGCCTCTTCTTGAGTCTGGACTGATAACCTCATTCTATGGCTTGTTGTAGGGAATAGTCTTGAGGTATGGGGCCAGAATTCATCCATGTCTCTGGATTGGCCAGCTGCTCTTATGAGACTTCTGGGGTCTGTCTTTGTCCTAATCTAGATGCCACGCTCTGTTCCAATCTGGTCCAGCTTACCTTGGGATCATAGGGATGCTAAGGATTGAATCCAGGTTGGCCATGTGCAAGGCAAGTGCCCTACCTGCTGTTCTATCTCTCTAGGTCCCCCAAGAACAATTTTAAAACATTTGAGTATCTGAGACACAGATGGGCACTTTTGGAGACATGTCAAGAGGCCAAAAAATACTGGCAACACAGAACACTGAGAAAACCATGGTAAACTCTCATGCCATGAGGCTGACAGAGAGGTGTGGCTCGATGCTGCTGCTGCCGGGCATCCCGAAAGAGGTCTGGGCATAGATCACAAGCCCAGGAAGAGGCCAACATTCAAAACTCAAATTATAGCGTCTAGAGAATTCTGCCTTCACACCACTGTGAGAGCAAAAATTGCACATCAGGGACTGGAGTGATAGTCCAATGGGCAGGGCATATGCCTTTCATGCAGTCAACCTGGGTTAGATTCCTGGTATCCCATATGGCCCCCAGAGCACCACCAAGAATAATTACCGAGTGCAAAGCCAGGAGTAACCCCTGAGCATTGCCAGGTGTGACCTCCCCCCACCCGCCCTCCCCAAAAGCAAAACCACAAAATTGCACATGAATCATAGATCTGAACTCTCTGTGTTCACAATTGTAATTTTCTCCATCTTGAACTGAGATGAGGTGGGGTGGAAGAGTCACCAATCTGGTTTGGGGGCAGAGCTGAGTAATGGGCTATATAGGACTGGCAGGCTAGGCAGGATAGGGAGGCAGAGATCAGAGCAGTGAGGAGAGAATGCTCCTTGGATAGATAGTTCTCATCCTGGCTTGACATGTGCTAGCTGTGTGTCTGAGCAAACCAGCTGCCACCCGAGTACTGCAAAGTACCACCCTGCAAAGCGTAGTTCCTGACCCCAGCATGCACCATTCCAACACCAGATCCTTCAACCGAGTGTCTACTTCCCTCCCAACCCATTTCCCTATCTGTAAAATGGGAATAAACGTTTCTGTCTCAGTTGGTCTAGATCATTAAAATTGGACCATACACCTACTGTGTGTTTAGTCCAACGCCAAGTGCCTGTCAGCCGTGTTCACTCCTCAGCTGCTTGAAGAGGGTCTGGCTAAGAAGCGGCCTGGCTCCCTTCACTGAGATTCTCAGGCTTAGAGCACCGGGCTGGGCCAGGCCTGCCCCCACCTCACCCTGCTCCAGGCCTGTCCTGGTCCTGCCCTTCCCCCTTTACCTCGGCTGTCATCTTGGCAATGACCCCAGCAGAGATGGCACCACGGAGCACGTTGCGCCTCAGGCCGGGGTTCCTGGGGTCCTTGAGGTTGCTGATGCGGCTGCGCACCCGGTTCCGGTACTTCATGTCCGTGCTCTTGAGTTCCTGGTAGATATGTGATTCGGTCAAGGGCCAGGCTGTCACTTGCAAGTGGGGAGCTTCATCCCGAAGCCCGAGGAGCCCTAGAGCCATCTCTTCCTTCTTTAGACTTGTACAGGGGTCGGGAGCCTTTGTGGCCCGACCTCCAGGCAGGACTCTCATGGGTATCTGGGGGTCAGCTATGCAGCAGCAACCAGCCTCCGTGGTGATGTCAGCTCACCGTGAGTACTTGGGTGGCAGGGACCCCAGAAACAGGCATGCCAGCTTTGTCTCAGCTGACTTCCGGTGAGTCTGATGATCTCTCTTTATTTCAGTTTCCCTATTTATGATATGTAGGATAACCCTAGGGACTCAGGGAGCTAAGCCTTAAGGTGCTAATGGTTGTGCCTAGCATTTAGGGCCTGATAGGATGACAGTGGCCAGACCAGAGAGAGGACTCAAAGGGCTGAGCACAGGCTTTGCAGGTAGAAGAGACCCAGGTCAATCCCCAGCACCACAGGGTCCCCAAAGTTCTTCCAGGAATGACCCCGAGTACTGATCCGGGAGTTACGCTAGGCACTCTAGGAGGGTAGGCACCCTCCTCAAAAAAAAAAAAGTGATGGTAATAAAGAAAATTTCTAGTCTGGATGGAGGCTACTGGAACTTGTACATCTAGTTGCCAAAAAAATTTTTTTAAAAGGCTAAAATTACAAGCCACATAGGCTCTAAGGAGCATTACAATAAACAAGCTTTTGCACTTGTTTAATCTGGTGTTTCTAAGAGATTGCAGTCCTTCCCACCTTTTCTCCTGCAAGACCTATTACCCTCTCATGAAAATCACCTTGGGATTTGATGCTGTCTCTCATTAACAGATGAGGAAGCTGAGGGTGCGGGCCTTTGCTCAAGGTCACAGAGCAAATTCCTGGCAGAGCCAGGGCTGGAAGCCAGCCCCCCTCCTAACGGTAATGCTCTCTCCACTCTCCCAGCAGGAAGTCGCTGGGCCACCGACCACAGAGAGCTCTCTGTCTAGACACCATCCCGGCCAGGCCTCCCTGGCCTCCACCCCTCCTCCCTTCTCCAGCCTCCCCAGGCGCTAGGGGAACGCAGCTGCATTTTCTTGGTCTCCCGGAGCCAAGCAGAATCAGGAAGATGAAGCCTTTGCTGGGAAAAAACGTGTACAAGAAAGAGTCTGCAGGGAACACAGGCAAATAGAAAGGGCTGACTTGCCAGGAGGGGAGGAGGAAAGGGGAGGCTATTTATTTTCCTTGTTACATGATTCTAACTTGCTGTACAAAATATATATATGCATATATATGTATATATATATGGTAGACAACAAATACACTATAATGCATTTGATTTGCTTCCTATTTTTTTGTTTTGTTTTTGTTTTGGGGCTTACTCCTGGCTCTGTGTTGAGGGGTCACTCCTGGCTCAGGAAACTGTATGTGGTGCCAGGAATCGAACCTGGGACTGCCATGAACCTGAGACTGCTGTACTATTTCTGGCCCACTGCAATGTCTTTTTTTGGGGGGTGAGGGGAGTCACATCCAGCGATGCACAGGGGTTACTTCTGGCTCTTCACTTAGGAATTACTCCTGGAGGTGCTCAGGGGACTGTATGGGATGCTGGGAATCAAACCCAGGTCAGCCGAGTGCAAGGCAAACCCCCTACCCACTGTGCTATTGCTCTAACTCGCCTCCCCCTTCCACTGCAATGTCTTTAAAGCCACAGTGATCCTCTGTGCTTCCCAGCACCACATGAACACCACCCATCCTACCCCCAGCGGAACCACCGGGTGTGGCCCAGAAACAAACCAAAAAGCCAACCAAACAATTGTGTCCGGGATTCCTAGAGGAGTGTTCCAGTTAGATCGGGGGAGACAACAGGGCCCACCACACTTCTAACAGCCTCTTCCTGAAACTGTCTCCTGTTTCCTGAGATCACAGGGGAGGACAAGGTGGGACACAGACCTGGGCGTCCTCGACTTCTCAGAAAAGCCCCCAGGAGCCCCACCGCCGCACATGAGTCCAGGGTCATCCTGTCAGAGCAGGACAAGGGCTCTTTAGGACACAGACCCTCCCCGCCCATCAACTTATGCTCGCCTGAGTTCGCTCTATCGGAGAACAAAGAGCAAAACGGCTGATGTAGGTGCCTTTGATTTCTTCCCCTTCAAAGGCCAGTCAAGCCACGGGGAGTGGGACGTGCAGGAAGGTAGAAAGGACCTCTTAGAAGGAATTTTCTGGAGAAAGCAAAGACAACTCAGGACCACTCTGACACCTATGTTCTTGAATCAACTGAGATGAAGAAAATGTACTTGGTGAGGCGTTAATAACGTTACTCATAAGCAACATGTGTTGGTTAATAATGAAATGATGGTGAAAGCAATGCCCAGGAGAGGTGCTGGCGGCTGAGAGGGTGGGCCTTGGGCAGGAGATGGGGGCAAGTTTTCCTGACCCTCCCAACAGAGTCCGTTGAGTTCCTTAGGAAGAGCCTGGGAGGCCACAAAAAAAGCCCAATTAGATCTCAGCATGATGCTTGGACCAGAGGATTCTTTGTGCCCCCTCCACATCTCTTTGACATGCAAAGCTTTGTCTTCCTGGAAAAGACATTCCACACACTCAGTCATTTAGTGGGGCGCAGTGGGGAAGGATTTCTTGTTCTCTAATACAAAAAGCTTTTGGTGCTGAGGGCCCATAAAATACAGGTGGTGGCCTCCTCTGTCTCCCCAGACCCCCATTTAGAGAGTGGGAGATGGGAAATGAGCGCAGGCTGTGGCATCCAAAGACCAAGGCTTTCAGTTCAGCTCGGACACCCACGGTCCTGCACCTGTGCCCCCCTCTGCAGAATGGCTCCCAGAACAGAGAGTGGTAAGCGGGTCAACTGCCTCTCACAGTGCAGAGGAGCCTGGCAGAGAATCCAAAACAGGATAGGACAGGGGCCGGAGCGATAGCACAGCAGGTAGGGCATTTGCCTTGCACGCGGCCGACCTGGGTTCGATCCCCGGCATCCCATATGGTCCCCCAAGCACTGCCAGGAGCAATTCCTGAGTGCAAAGCCAGGAGTAACCCCTGAGCATCACTGGGCGTGACCCAAAAAGAAAAAAAAACAGGATAGGACAGAAGAAGGGGGAAGCTAGCAGGAGCAAGGCTACATGACAACACAGTCCACGCTTGGTATGACATGGTCTGTTGTGCCTGGTCACAGAGCCCTTTGCTTCCAGAATCATCATTTTAGGTTCAACACCACCACCCCCCGCCCCCGCATTGTCCCCACCCCTTGGGCTGGAGAAAAAGTATAGCCTTGTACTTGCCTTGCATGCAGCGGACCCAGGTTCGATCTCCAGAATCCCATATGATGCCCCAAGCACTGCCAGGAGTAATTCCTTGAGTACATACAGAGCCAGGAGTAACCCCTGAGCATTGCCGGGTGTGGTTCAAAACAAACCAAAAGAAAAAGCCCTCTTAACTCTGCCATTTCTCTTTACTGTGTGAACTTGGGCAAGTCAATGAACCTCCCCGAGGTTACTTAATCTTCCCTGTGAAAGTGGGGTGTATCGGGGAGCCCGGCTTGGGGACTGTTTTCAACAGTGAATGATGTGCAGCTCCCAAACCGTATAACTGGAGACTGGCAGGTGCGGGACTCATCAGTGTTAGCAGAGGAAAGAGTCCTGGCCCTTGGGTCCCCAGAGAGCTATCCCGAATCTTTGCTCCTCCACCCTCCTGGGTTCCTTAGGCAGTGCAGACCCTCATAGCCCTGACATGGCTCAAGGATATGATCTTCGATTTCTGATGCCATCTTGTCACAGTTGACCCCATAGTCCTTGTAGTCATCTAAAAGAGATTCAGAAAACAGAGACATCAGCCCATGGAGCCATGGTGTCCCATACAACTCCCAGGACAGGGAAAGATGGTAGTGCCCTGACTTTAGGAAGCACTTCCTCTGCCCCACCCCGCCCAGTCTGGTCCACACCCTCTTACAACCCTCTTACCGTCTGCCTTTAGGGCTGCTGAGAGCATCTCCACGCACTTGTCCCGGACAGAATCCCCGGTGAGATAGCATGGTGCCAGGAGGCAGATGGAGGGGGCAAAGGTAGGGGTTAAGGGGCTGCTGGGTGTTTTGGGGCTCTCTGCTTTCGATTTGCTGCTGGTTGATCTGAGAATGACAGTCAGCAATAAACAGTGTGACATTAAGCAAATCAATCATTTCTTGAGCATCATACTAGATGTTTGCATTTAACTCTCCCAGCAACTCAATGATGTGGTTTGACTCTTATCCCCATTGAGAGCTGCATATTTTAGTGAATTTTAGAGACAGACACACTTAAAATAAGATGACTCAGGTCACAGACTTAGAAACCAAGAGAGCTAGAATCGAAACCCATGCAGTTGGAATTAGATATCTATTCTGTAAACCAGGGCTTCTTAAACTTTTTCCACAAGCCACCCCCCTACTTTTTTCCCCATGAGGAGAAACCCAGTGGTGTTCAGGGTTTACTCCTGGTTCTGGGCTCAGGGATCATTCCTGATAGGATTTGGACCATATGTGGGAATCAAACCAGAATTGGCTGTGTGCAAGGCAAGCATCATGCCATCGGTATTATTGTTCCAGCCCCAAGCCACTCATTTAATCCCAGAAATGTTTATGTGACCCCAGATATATAGGTATATAAATAGGCATATAAATCAAACATCTACTAATAATAAAACATAAATTGTTTATTTTAAAGCAACATTTCTAAAAGTTACACAAATCTGTATTGGGTTGCAACCCATAATTTAGTCTAGTTGAAGAATCTTGACTCTAAATTAGAGTGTTCAACCTTTTTTATGCCTGGAAATCAGCACCCATCCAAGAACTAGTTCACAGACCTCTGGTGGGGGCCAGAGAGATAGTACAGCAGGTAGGGTGCTTGACTTGCACATGGCTGACCTGGGTTCAATCCTCAACACCCCACATGTTCCTGGAGCCCTGCCAGAAATGATCCCTGAGCACAGAGCCAGAACAAAGCCTGAACACAGCTGGGTATGGCCCCAAAACAACAGCAACAAATTTTTCCTTGTACACGGCCAACCTGGGTATACCCTATTGGTCTCCTGAGCTCTACCAGGACTGAACCTTGAGTGCAGAGCCAGGATTAAGCCCTGAGCACTACCAGGTGTGCCCCTCACCACAGAAAAATTAGGGGCTAGAACAACAGTACAATGGGAAGGGCATTTGTCTTGCATGAAACCAACCAGATAATGCCCAGCATCTCATACGATCCCCCAAGCACTGTCAGGAGTGATTTCTGAACACAAAGATAGGAGTAAACCCTGAGCACTGCTGGGTATGAGCCCCCACCAAAAAATAAAAATTTTAAATTAAGAATTTAAAAGGGGGCTGGAGCAATAGTACAACAGTGGGTAGGGCATTTGCCTGCATGCAGCCCACCTGGGTTCAATCCCTGACATCTTATATGGTGCCCCAAGCACCGCCAGGAGTAATTCCTGAGTTCAGAGCTAGGGGTAACCCCTGAGCAACACTGGTATGACCCCAAAGCCAAAAAAAAAGAAAGAAAGAAAAATTGAGGGGGTGGATGTTGGGGCCACACCTGGCAATGCTTAGGGGTTACTCCTAGCTCTACACTCAAGAATTACTCCTGGCAGTGCTCAGAGGACTATAGAGGTTGCCAGGGATTGAACCCGGGTCAGCTGCATGCAAGGCAAGTGCCCTACTCACTGTACTATGGTTCCAGACCCTAAGAAAGAGAATCTTATTGAGCCCAAAAAGTCTAGCCAAAGGTGTAAGTAGGAGGTGGTCACTCAGAGAAGGAAAGAAGCAATGAAAGATTAGCAGAAATACACAGACGTGACAAAAACCCTGGTTCATGTGGGCAACGTCAAGGAGCTCAGAACGGCTGTAGCGCAAGGGTGAGAGAGCTGGAGGGGGGCAAGGAAATGTTCTGCAGGCATCAGGGCTTCAGTTGTAACAGTCATGTGAGTGATGGGTAGCACTGTCGCACTGTTGTCCTGTTGTTCATTCATTTGCTCGAGCAGGCACCAGTAACGTCTCCATTGTGAGACTTGTTGATACTGTTTTTGGCATATCGAATACGCCATGGGTAGCTTGCCAGGCTCTGTCTTGCAGGTGGGATACTCTCAGTAGCTTGCCGGGCTCTCCGAGAGGGACGGAGGACTCAAACCTGGGTCAGCTGCATGCAAGGCAAACGCCCTACACAGTGTGCAATTGCTCCAGCCCAAGCTTCAGTGTAAAAAATACATGTGGAAGGGTGATAAGCTGGGTATAGCCATATATTCAAAACATAGATCCAACAAAACTAAAAACGTGAGACCTAAACATCAACCACTGAAACTTCGTAAAGTACCTGTGAAATTGATGGGGGGGAGGGGGAGGGAATTTGGGAACAATAGTGGACAGAAGGTGACACTGTTGGAAGAATTGGTGTTGAATTATTGTGTGCCTAAAACTCAACTATCAGTGACTTTATAAATCATGGATCTTTAATAAAAATTTTTAAAAAGAGAGAAGAAAGAAATGGTTCTGGCCAGTATCTGGGGCTTACAAATGACAGGAACAAAGGTCAGCATTTGCCACCAGTGTGCCACTTAATCCTCTCCACAACGCTGAGAACCAGTCTGAGTAACCAGTCTGCTGTTGTTTCGTTTTGGGGACCATGACCCACTGGTGCTCAGGGCTGACTCCTGCTCAGGAATGATTCCTGGAGGTGCTCAGGGAACCATATGGGATGTCAGGGATGAGGATCAGGGTCAGTTAGAGAGGAATTATCCTTGCCTTACCCTCCCGACTCCCACTCTGGCCCCTCTGGTCTGCTTGTATTTTTTTTTTTTTTGCTTTTTGGGTCACACCTGGTGATGCACAGGGGTTACTCCCGGCTCTGCACTCACGAATCACCCCTGGCAGTGCTCAGAGGACCATATGGGATGCTGGGACTCGAACCCGGGTCGGCCTCGTGCAAGGCAAATGCTCTACTCACTGTGCTATCGCTCCAGCCCCTTGTATTTGTTTTTGGTGCTCGGGGCTGGCTTCCTGGCCCTGCACTCAGGAATTACCCTCTGGCCTGCTCTGGCTGATGAGAGCGGGCACTGCGCAACCCTATCATTTCAGAGCTATTTCTACACTAGGGGTACCAGGCAGACAAGATGGTCTCCACCTTCACCTCTTGGTTCCTTGATTCTCTCTTTCAGTAACCCACCAGGACTTACAAAACCAACCTCTCCGGCCTCCTAAGAAAAAAAACAAACTCAGCAGCTGCTCCCGCTCTGCTGCAGCATCTCATCACACGGAGCTGGCTGCTACATTTCCTGGCTCCGGGGGCACCGTCTGCATGGTCCCCGGGATACCTTTTGGAGCTGTGCGGGCCACAGCCTGGCAGGCCTGCTGAGATTTTGACAGAGTATTTCAGACCCAAGGAGTTGTTTGACTGAAATTGGTGGGGTACCACAGGCTTCCCATCTTGAAGACCAGGAATAACAGGATCATCCCCACCGCCTTCATTCTGTCGAGTGGTCCACCCTCTCAGCCTGTCCCCGTTTGGCCTGTCCTTGGATCACCTCACCTACCTTGGACCATGGGGACTTTTGTTACCGATTGAATTCCACGGGACCTCAAAAGACCGTGTGGCTGCCCACCAACGAGATGGTCAGACTTCTTTGTCAAAACCCTGAATAAACGGTTTGAGGCTCTTCCTGTTCCTGGAGCGAGCAGATATCATTGGGCTACACTAGCACACGACAGGGCTGAATGGAGACGTTACTGGTGCCCGTTTGAGCAAATCAAAGATCAACAGGAAGACAAGTGATACCTTGTATTTATTCATTGCTGCAGTTTGAGCCTCACTGTGCAAGACCCACTTACCCTGGATTCTACCTGGGGAGCCACGGACAACCTGGCAGAAGGGACAGGAACTCTAAAGTCTAGGGACTCAGAGCTCAGTAGGAGGGAAGAGACACGAGTCAAAGAAGGCTGGGAACAGGAGAATGTCTGAGTCTCAGATGTTCTAGAGCCTCAGGTGAGAGTCAAAGGGGCAGCCTGCAGCTAGCAGGAATTTCCCCATGCCCAACAGTGGCTCAGCTCGTGGGCAGACACAGCCACAATAGCCCCAAGCTCTTGCCCTGCTCTTTTTGCCTCCTCTCACCCCCTGGCAGTGCATTTGCCCTTGCGCAGCCAGATGGCCCTTTCAAACATGGCAGCTGCCCCATCCCTCCTGTGCTCCTGACCAACTTTAGCATGAAGTCCAACTCAAAACCATGACCTCCAGCCCATCCACATCTGTCCCTGCCTTCCCTCTGATCTAACCTCATGCCATACTCTCTTCACAATTCCCAGAAACCCCCTCCTCCGCTGCTCCTTTCTGTCCTGTACACAGGCCCAGCCTTCTTGCCACAGTGCCTTTGCACCAACGTGGTCCTCCTCCTGAATGCTATTCCTCCTTCAAAGAGATTTTTCTGTTCCTGATTCTTTGCTGCCTGCCAGGCCTCTGCTCAAATGTCACATCTCCACAAAGGCTTTTCCTGTCCACCACCTATGCCAAGGTCCCTGTCCTGCCACTTTCTAGCACGTGACCAGAACTCTTTCATTCATGAATGCTTGAGCAAGTCTATAATTAGCTTGTTTGTGTTGATAAACATTGCCAGCTTCCCTCTCCAGTCCAGGGGCCTATTGACTGGTTTCCCACTGTCTTTCAGCACCTGGGACTCCAGGTGCTGCTCTAGGTGGGCCCTTGATGAACCTGTGTTGGGTGCATGGATATAGCATGGGTTTAGGGAGCTGACAAGAAGTATTCAAGGGGAGGGGCTGGAGAAATAGCACAGCGGGTAGGGCGTTTGCCTTGCACACGGCCGACCCCAGTTCGATTCCCAGCATCCCATATGGTCCCCTGAGCACTGCCAGGGGTGATTCCTGAGTGCAGAGCCAGGAGTGACGCCTGTGCATCGCCGGTGTGACCCAAAAAGTAAAATAATAATAATAAGAAGAAGAAGAAGAAGAAGAAGTATTCAAGGGGAACTTGGGAGCACTGGAACAGGTGCTTTGAATGCAGGAAGCCTGGGTTTCTCCCAGGTACCACATGCTCTTCTGTGTACCACCAGGGATGACACCCCCTCACCCTCACCCCCCACACACCAAGAAACCAGATATTGTGCCTGAGCACAGCTGGGGGTGACCCCAAAGCAAACAAACAAAACCAAATGCGTGAAGGAGTTCAGCCAGAAATTATAGGGCAGGAGCAAGAATGTCAGTGCCGACTTATGCTATTCCTGAATGCTATTCCTCCTTCAAAGAGATTTTTCTGTGTCCCTGCGCTCGGCTTAAGACAGGGAAGTCTCGTGTTAGCTCCCACGACCTGGATCGCCCCCCCCAACCCCCATCTCCTATAGCTGATATTCAGCCTGGCTCACTATGTACCTCAGCCACCACCCTTGGTGTCAAGGACTCACTAGAGGGAGTTGCCAGTGGGGCCCCTGCGGTGTGTGGCTTGGAAGGAGGCGTAACAACAAACAACAGCAACAACAGGCTTCATGTGGGGAAGGTCTTCATTGGGGTCGTCTGCTTTTTCAGGATTCAGACTCCCGAGCCAGACTCCTGGGTTCAAAGCCCGACATAGATGCCTGTCGCCACCTGACCTGGGGAGCTTTTCATAAACTCTAGTTGCCTCCGTCTAAGCGATTAATTTATGGGGTTGCTTAAAAAGGTGAAAGCACGAGGGAGAATTCCAGCAAAAAATGAGCCGACCATTCACAGACATTTCCACATCCAGCGTGAGCATTCTGCCTGAGCACCCTGCATTGGCCAAGCATTTATATGGATTAGGAAGAGGGGTCAGCATTTCCCTACCTCCCATGGTCCTCCTCACAGTGCTCTGGAGAGGCGTCGTAACTATCCTGCTAGCAAACTGCAGTCAGATCACAAACCTTGCTTCCTAATTCTTTTTAGGGCATCTGACTGTCTCTAAAAGGCAGCTTCCCAGAGTCTCCTTACTGGGCGAAATGAGGCTGCTTGCTGCAGCAGCTCTGCCTTCGCCCCCCACCTTTCTGGCCGGGAGCTCCCCACCCTGGCCCCTCCTTCTGGCCAGAAGCCCGCTGGCGGGCTGGAATTCGTGTCTGGGTGGCATTTCAGGCAGCCACGCTCATTTTGCTTTCAATGCACACAGTTAGGAACTGCACCAAACTGCAGAGAAGGCGCCTTCGGCGGGGGTGGGGGTGGGGTGGCTTTATCAACAGCTCATTTCTGTTCGCGAGACGTGCGGGCACCGGCGAACACAGAGGGGCTCGGAGGTCCGGTTCGCTGCTCCAGCGCGCCACCTCGAGGCCATTTCAGTAACTGCATCACCAAGAAAGCCCAAATAGCTCTGGGAAAACCCGCCAACCAATTCCCACTGCTGGGTCCTAAGGGCAGCCTTTCCCATAGCAGAGGCGCATTTTCTGTTCTGTCGCTATTGCTCCGGAGCCCCGTGCTCACTCAGAACGCCACGCCTTTGTACATCTCATTCCCTCTGTCTGGGATGCCCTCTCTTGGCTTGTCTGTATTAGGCAGACTTTTACTCAACCGGCAGTTCTCAGCATGCACACCCTCTTCCATCAAGCCTCCCTTAATCCTCGGGTCACACCGAGCCGAGTACTATGCTCCCAATTGTGTGTTTTAGCTTCCCAAACGAGGCATCTCTGCTTCTCCATACGAGTGGCTAGTTCTCCTAAGGCAGAGGTTAGTAGTTTAAGTTTCTGCCTGGGCTTAGAGGTTGCAAACGGGAAGGATACAAATAGGTTTTGTTTGCTCTGCAGTGTCTTAGAAAATATACTGTATGACTTTGTCACCAACATTCAAAAGTCTCCACCATCACACCACCAGTATGCGTGCATGGTTTTGAACACTGCGCCGCAGCCAGATGTGTGCCCAGTCCACAGGTTACCTTCTGACCCATTGCACAATTTATTACATGCTTTGTCTGGCTTCTCCATTTAAAAATAGGACTGTGAGGGAGATAGAGCAAAGACTGGAGTTGCATGTGGGAGCTCCATGTTCAATCCCCAGCACCACCTGGTCCCCTGAGCACTACTTGGAGTATCCCTGAGCACTGAGTCAGGCGTAGTCCCACAGCAGTGCTGGGTGTGGCCAAACAACAACAACAAAGAACACAGAATATGCTCAACTCTTTCCTTTTCACCTGTGCCTGGCAAAGGCTTCCTGGTAACAAGGATGGTGAGAAAAGGGTCATTCTGCCAGCAATGAGGATGTGACCTGAGAATACACTATCAATAGTCACAAGTGAATCCATGGAGTGGGCTTCAAGAAGCATGAATGATGGGCACCCAGAGAGATCCAGAAATTTGCCAAGCAGAGCTGGATACTCCAGATGTGCATCTGGATGCCAGGCTCCACAGAGCTGTCTGGATCAGAATAATCAAGAACATCCAGTGCCTCTCCATGTGTGCCTGTCCAGAAGATGCAGTGGAGGATGAAGATGGGCCAAGCAAGAGTGGCACATTGGTGACCCAGGTAGCTGTCACCTCTTTCTTCAGTCAAGGTGGATGAGAACTGAACTAACAGCATAATAAATTTATATTTTAAAAAATAGGCCTTGGGGGCTGGGGTGATAGCACAGCAGGTAGGGCGTTTGCCTTGCACGCGGCCCACCCAGGTTCGATTCCCAGCATCCCATATGGTTCCCTAAGCACCACCAGGGGTAATTCCTGAGTGCAGAGCCAGGAGTGACCCCTGTGCATCACTGGGTGTGACCCAAAAAGCAAAAATGAAAACAAAAACAAAAATATATAGGCCTCATGAGTTCAGGATTTGGGTTTCTTTTGTTTGCTACAAATCCTGATAGCGAGAACAGCTCCTGGCACAGAGGAGCACTCAAGGAATATTTGGTGAATGAACAACCAATGTGTCTGCTACTTTGGGGTAGTTCCAGTTCCACACAAACCCGAAGATCCACTTCCGGGACAGGTCCTAGTGACCTTTGTCCTCACTAATTTCAACTTTATCTCAAGAATGTTCCCCAACATTGAGAGGCGACAGCTTGGGAGTCACACCTCTGAGTCAGGGGTCTCGTCAGGTTTACATGTAGGTTCTCAAATCTGGAAGACCAGCTGCTTCTCATGGTTTCCATCTCTTACTCTTCACCTTTTGCAACTTCCCATCTTATGCTCTCATATTGCATGAGGTTTCCCCCTTTTCCCTGCTCTGGGCCTGTCCATGAAAGCAGAGAGAGGGACACGGCTGACCAGGGTTTCCTTTACCTTTCCACTGATGGCCTCCTTGGAGAGGAGGTAGCTGAAGACTTGGAATCCACCGAGTCTCTCCTGAAAGAAAAAATATAGAAGGGATTGGAGAGATAGCACAGCGGCAGGGCACTTGCCTTGCATGTGGCTGACCTGTGTTTGATCCCCAGAACTCCATACAGTCCCCTGAGCACTTCCAGGAGTGATTTCTGAGTGCAGAGCTCGGAAGAACCCCCGTGTATCACCAAATGTGGCCCCAAAACCAAAACAAACAACAGGAAGGAAGGAAGGAAGGAAGGAAGGAAGGAAGGAAGGAAGGAAGGATGGAAGGAAGGAAGGAAGGAAGGAAGGAAGGGGGAGGGAGGGGGGAGGGAGGGAGGGAGGGAGGAAGGGAGGAAAGGGAAGAAGGGAGGGAGGGAGGGAAGGAGGGACTCACAGGGACCATAGCTGTTGGAGGGGCTCTCGACAGTGAGGGCTGCTCACCCCCACCTACCGCCAAATGAAGCAACATGAGAGACAGAACCTTAACTTGTGCCAGGTATGTTCTCTGTGTTGTGTCGACCGCTCTTGGTTATTGAAAATTCATTTCAGCAAGCCCCTCCCCTTGTGGTTGGCAGGCCTAGCTAGTGAGTTCACAAAGGCTGAAATTCCCAAGATTGCTGAATTTCTCATGGGAAGATGGAGAAGACTAGATTTAGCCTACTCTGAGGCCGTTTTAGGAGAAAAATAGGAAAAGCACATGGGCTGTGCAGATGGAGAAGCTCCATTAAAATGGCAAATGAGGGGCCAGAGAGATAGTACAGTGGGTAGGGAGCTTGCGCTGCATGCAAGCTGGGATCGATCCCCAGAACTCTATATGGTCCCCCAGTCCTTCCAGGAGTGGTCCCTGAGTGCAGAGTCAGGAGTAAGCCCTGAGTAGTGCCAGTTGTAGTCCATAAAACAAACAAAAAATTGTTTTTAAGACTACAAAATTGATAGTTATAAAAGTAAGTCAAAGAGTGGGGGCTGAAGCGATAGCACAGGGGGTAGGGCGTTTGCCTTGCACGCAGCTGACCCAGGTTCGATTCCCAGCATCCCATATGGTCCCCCAGCACCGCCAGGAGTAATTCCTGAGTGTAGAGCCAAGAGTAACCCCTGTGCATCGCTGGGTATGACCCGAAAAGCAAACAAACAAACAAAAAAAGTAAGTCAAAGAGAGCTGAAATAAAATTTACACCACAATATTAAGAATATAACACAGTATTAAGAGTGCAAGAATATACAACAATATTAAGAGTGATTGTTTTGGGGTTTAGAGACAGTACAGTAGGTAAGGCACTTGCTTTGCATGCGGCCGACCCAGGTTTGATCCCTAGCATCCCATATGGTTTCTTGCGTGCTGCCAAGAGTCACTCCTTAGTGTAGAGATAGGAGTAATGCTGGAGTGTTGTCAGTCGTGGTCTAACACCCCCTGTAGCCCCCAAATACAAGATAATAATTTTTTTAAAAAGAGTGATTGTTTGGGGTAGTAGGAATGTAGGTGGTTATTTTGCTAGTTGTCTATATTCTCTATTGTTTATACAGTAGATTTCAGAATTCTTCATATTTTCTTTTATTTTCCTTGGAGGCAGGATGTGGTCTCCCTGGCGGAGCCTGTGAGGCCTAGGGACCCACCGAGGACTCTCAGCTACGCAGCACTTCAATACAGAGCTGAGGATGCTCTGCCACTCAGGTGGGCCCAGCGGTCCCTGGATGACTGAGGCCTCCTTGTGGTGGTGCTGGGGGCCTTCGGGACCACGCTCAGGGGTGCTCTAGGGATTGGACCCAGGATTCGAGCATGCTAGGCGTAACTCTAACTGCAGTACTATCTTCTGACCCCTCTTATTTCCTCATCTTTGAAATATAATTTTATTTTATTTTATTTTATTTATTTTTTTTTTTGCTTTTTGGGTCACACCTGGCAATGCACAGGGGTTACTCCTGGCTCTGCACTCAGGAATTACCCCTGGCGGTGCTCAGGGGACCATATGGGATGCTGGGAATCGAACCCGGGTCGGCCGCGTGCAAGGCAAACGCCCTACCCGCTGTGCTATCACTGCAGCCCTGAAATATAATTTTACATCCCACCCAGAGATGCTCATGGCTTACTCACAGCTCTGTGCTCTGAGATCACTCCTGGTGGTGCTGGGAAGACCATATGAGGCGCTGGGGGGTCAGACCTGGGCAGGCCATGTTCAAGGCAAGTATCCTATCCACTGTCCTATTGCTCCGGTCTCCTTATTTATTTAAAAGCACAATCATTTGTCATGATTTCCAAAGCAAGACAGGATTATTTGAAAGAATAAATACTACACAATAGAACTTTTTACTATGGAATATGAAACTTCTCAAGTCAACACAGATGACGTTGTTTGTTTGTTTTTTTTTTTTTTTTAGCTTTTTGGGTCACACCCAGCGATGCTCAGGGGTCACTTCTGGCTCTGCATTCAGGAATTACCCCTGGCCGTGCTCGGGGGACCATATGGGATGCTGGGAATCGAAACTGGGTTGGCCACGTGCAAGGCAAACGCCCTACCCGCTGTGCTATCACTCCAGCCCCAGATGACATTGCTTTTAAAAATAGTTTCTTTTTTACTATTTCAAAATTGTACTTATTAGAAAAAAAACAGTGACATAAATTTTCAAAAAGAGAAATAAAAAATGCCCTTTCAATCCTACCACCCAGAAGTAATCTGTCCTAGCGCTAACCTTCTTGTCAGCTTTCTGTTACATATACATAATGTACTTATTGAATATTTATAAAAATAGGATCATGCTTTATTATACAGATTTATGTATTTATTTATATTTTAGGACGGTCACAACTAGTGGGGCTCAGGGACCATACAGGGTGCCAACGATAGAACCCGGGTCAGCCATGTGCAATGCTAGTGCCTTCCCTGTTGTACTATTTCTCCAGCCCTCAAGCTTCTTTCATTGTTTTTACCAGTTTTGGGGCCACATCCAGTGAGGTTCAGGGCTTACAATTGGCTTTGCACTTGGGGATCACTCCTGGCAGTGCTCAGGGATACAGAATGCCAGGGATCTAACCCAGCTTGGCTGCATGCAAGGCAAGCACCCGGCCCACTCTACTATCTCTCTGGCCCCACTACTTTCATTAAAAATTTTTGGTTTTGGGGCTGGAGCGATAGTACAGCGGGTAGGGAGTTTGCCTTGCAGGCAGCTGACCCGGGTTCGATTCCCAGAATCCCATATGGTCCCCCAAGCACCACCAGGAGTAATTCCTGAGTGCAGAGGCCAGGAGTAACCCCTGAGCATTGCCAGGTGTAAGCAAAAAAAAAAACAGTTGGTTTGGGGCCACACTCAATAGTGCTCAGGACTACTCCCAGTGTGGGGTTTGTGACTGAACTCAGTTCCCTCCTGCAGAGTATTTGCTGCAGCCCCTTTGAGCCATTCTCCCAGCCTCCTAGTCAGCTTCTTTAAAACTTGGATAAAATTTCCCTATTATGCTTCTATCCTGCAGTGCCTCTTGAAGGGATCTTTTCTGACCTTGTGAACCCTCAGAAGTGTGGACTAACAGCTATTTCTACACTCCCCAGATGGGAGCTATGCAGGGAGGACATCACTCCCTCCCTCTGGGTGCAGGAGAGTCACGGTTCTTAGAGTGTCAGTGCTCCAAGTGTTGTCTGCAGAGTATCTGCTTCATAGGTCTATAATACACATTCACTTAAATGGCTCAGGGTGGTGGTGGGGAACAGGATGGGAGGGCACCTGGGACAGCAGTGGGGGGAGTGGACACTGGTGGAGGGCCTGGTGCTGGAAGGATTTGTGCAAGAAACCATTATCAGTATCGTAAACCACAGTGCCTAAAATCACTGTATCACGTATCACTGTCATCCCATTGCTCGAGCAGGCACCAGTAACGTCTCCATTGTGAGACTTGTTGTTACTGTTTTTGGCATATCGAATACACCATGGGTAGCTTGCCAGGCTCTGCCATGCGGGTGAGATACTCTCGGTAGCTTTCCAAGCTCTCCGAGAGGGGTGCAGGAATCAAACCCGGGTCGGCCGCAGACAAGGCAAATGCCCTACCCGCTGTGCTATCGCTCCAGCCCAGTGCCTGAAATAAAACATTAAAATCATAAAAATGGCTCATGGGCTGCAGAGATGGCTCAAGGAGCTGGAGCATGCACTCTGTATATGGGGACCCCAGGTTTAGGCGTGGTCACCAGCACTGCTATGAGAGTGGGACCAAGCACTGCTGGGTATACCCCCCAAATTATAATACCCCCCCACAAAATGCTGAGTCCATACTTTGCATGCAGGAGGTATGGGTTCGATCCTGAGCAAAGGATGGTCCCCCAGGCACTGCCAGGATCACCAAGATAGGAGTAGCTGCTGAGCACTGCCAGGTGAAACCCCAAAACAAAAACAAAAAAAAATCTCAAAAATAAATAAATAAGGCACAGGGATAGGAATGGTAGAGCATATGCCTGGCATGGATGAAGCTCTGGGAATGACTCCAGCACACAATGAAAATAAAAGATATTTAGGTTTAAATTAGAAGAGCTTGGTGGGGGTGCATTTCTGACGTGACAGTGGAGAAGTGTGACACACAGAACATATCATCTTTATGCTTTAATCTGATGAAATCCCTAAAATGAGTTTCTAGAAGAGGATACACTGGGTGCAAAGGAACGTAGAGGGCTGGGGACACGGTTCAAAGGGCTCGAGTAAGCGCAGGCTCCATCCCCTCAGCTGTCTACCTGCCTCTCCTGACAGCTCTTTGTCTATTTCTCTCATTAGGCACTTGGGCCCAATCAGAGGTCACGTAATTTTGAGGATGCTGGCTATGATGGGCAAGGGGAAACAGACGTAATGCGGAGACAGATGCTGGTCCTGTGCTCAGTAGATGCATGCGATCTTGAAAAAGTCCCAATCCTCAGGGTCATCACTAAATGGAATGTCAGAGAAAGGGCTAGGGAAAACACCTTTCCTTCTCTCTGGGCGAGTAAGTTACATTCACCCAAGTGCCCTGACAAAGGTAGAAGAAATGTCAACTGTGTCACAGGCACTATTGCTTACTGTGAAAGTGAGCCCTGATTGGTAATTACGTCTAGACAGGAAGGCTATGAAGGAACTACAACGACAGGGTGGAAAAGCACAGGTTTTAGGCTGCCCCTTATACCACTGATCTTGGACTGGGATCCTAGAAACAGTCTTTTATTTTTTTTTTCTTAACCTGGCAGTGCTCAAGGGTTACTCCTGGCTCTGTACTCAGGGATCACTCTTGGTGGGTTTGGAGGAACCATATGAAATGCCGGGGATTGAACCTGCATCAGCAAGGCAAGTGCCCTAGTGCCCTACCCACTGTACTCTCTTTCCATCCCTAGGAGCAGACTGCAGACTGTTAGAAGGTTCAGGACATGAGAATTCTAAGTCAGTTGTTCCCACCAACAGAGGGTTGGCTGCAGCTGGGTCCCTGCAAGCTTCTAGGTGAGACCAGCACCAGGCAGAACCTCAGTGGGTCTTGTGAGTTTCTTGGCTTGAGCCAAAGAAGCTCCCAGAAAGAGGACCAGAGGAGATACTGAGAGGGCCACCTCTTCTGCTTTTGGGGTGTAAACGAAGTTATATATATAAACGGGTGCCACCCTCCAGGACAAGGCAAAAGTGGCCCTTCCTGCCCCCTCCCCCCACCCCTGTCAGTCGCAGAAACCTACCTGTCTTTTGGCTCTTCCTTTCGTTTTTTCCTTGCTGAAGAAAGGTCTGCCTCTGGCTTCCAATCTGGACATTCAAGTTCTTGACCCTTCTTCTTTGCTTTTTCTCTTTCTTCTCCTTTTTCTCCTTTAGGGGATGTAGGGGAGTCTGGGTGTGGGGGAGAAAAGGGAGGTGCCCTCGTTCCTCAACTCAGCTCTGTCTCAACAGAACCCAGTATGAATCGGGGGAGGAAGAAGCAAAGGGCAGGGACAATGACAGTCAGCATCTTGTAACACACAGATGCATACAGAATGTGTACCTTTGTGTGCAAGCCCACACTCACGCAAGGGAACAGAAGGACACAGCAAACCTATTGTCCTAGTCGTACCAACACAGAGAGAGAGAGATGTGCTATATATACAAAAACACAAGCACAGAAATAAATACACAGGCACATGGACACGCCCACGTGTCTACAAATCTCACCCTTCTCTATACAGTCACTAGCACGGCCTAGGGGCCATCTGTCATTAAGTCATTCGACAAACATGCCCGAGTCCCTGCTCTGAACTGGGCGGAATCCCAGCAGATGCGAGGAGGAGAACATAACCCACCCTCCACCTTGCCTCCTCTCACCCAGCAGCCGCTTCCAGTTTTTGATGAGGACTTTGGCCAAGGACACCACCTCCTTGTCTGAGCAGTGCTTGCGGACCCCGTTCACAGCAACGCCAATCCTGGTTTTCTGCAAAGTGAGAGGGTCAGGGGCTGGTCTGGGCAAGGATGCACGGGACAGATCGCTTTCACCTGGTAGGACCACCCCTGGCTCACCCTTCCCCTTCCACTAGCCTCGGCTTTTCCAGACCCCAAATTCTGACTCCTGGCTGAGATAATCCTGATCTTACTGAACCATGGATCTGCCCCCCTTCCTGGACTCCGGAGCTGTGCTGATTTTTGAACCAAGCACCTTTAGAAATTTTTTTTTGGGGGGGGCAGGACATGGACACCACAGCGGGCATCTAAACATGGCAGCATTTCCTTTTCTCTGGGTCACTGATCACTTGGATTCCACACTCCAGGATCTGGGAATTGGAATATCATGGTAAGTCTGTCAGTCTTTCTCCCAGACCCAGGGGGACCCGCCGAGTTGGGGAGTATCTCAGGCCCCAGCCTCAGAGCACCTCAGGGGCCCCCCACCTCCAAAGCTTCTCCCAGATCCCACCCATGGGGTTCTCTCCCCTTATCCAGACCTCCCCTCCTCCCTCAGAGAGGCCCCCCACTTCCCTGCGATGCCCCAAGGACACCCCACCTGGAGTAGCTGGATGGTCATCTGACAGCTGTGAAGCTTCTTCAGAAGGTCAAGGGCCCCTTCCTGTGGGAGGCCAGAGTTAGGGCTGAGGCCGGGGGCTCCGCAGCGGCCCCCGGGGGAAAGAGGGCAATAGGAGGCAGGGAGGACACTGTTCGCAATGGGATACAGGCTGACAGAGGGGGCACCGTGGGTCTGCTGCCTGCTGTCCTCTCCCCCCAGCCCCCACCCCCAGCTCTTTCCTGTCCCTTCTGAGCAGGCCACAGGCCTGACCACGGCCAGGACGCCCGGTGTGAGTGTCCCCTCCTGCCGCCCCTTCTACCCGTGTGCCCTGCCACCCCAGTTTCTTCCTCTACAATGAGTGACGTCCCTGCTTCTGATTACTGCAGGGGTGCTGCGCAGCCCTCACGTTCCCAAGGGGCGTGTCTGCAGCATGTGTGCTAGGGGTCTTCCTCCCACAGCTTTAGTGACGCATAACTGGTATATGACAGACCGTCCGTGCCAGAGCCCATGGCTGGGTGAGGTCTGGCCTAAGTACACAGGTTTGAACTGCCACCACAGTCAAGATCAGAACACAACCATCACTCCCCAAAGTTCCCTTGTGCCCCGAGGTAACCCACCTCTCCTTGAGCCCCCAGCCCCAGGCCCAGACCACCACTTACTGTTCTGCTTTCTTTTATTCTAGTTGAACTTAATTTAATTAATTTATTTTTTAAAAATAGGGGCGAGGGCCACACCCAGCAGCGCTCAGGCATCATTCCTGGAGGGGCTCAGAGCACCATATGCAGTGCTAGGAATCAAACCAGGCGCAGCCACGTGCAAGGCAAGCATCTAAACCCATTCTACTATTCCTCTGGCCCCACCTTACCTTTATTATTACTCTGTCTTTGTTGTTGTTTGTTGTTTTTTGTTTTTTTGCTTTTTGGGTCACACCTGGCGATGCTCAGGGGCTACTCCTGGCTTTGCATTCAGGAATCACTCCTGGCGGTGTTCAGGGGACCATATGGGATGCTGGGAATCGAACCCGGGTCGGCCGCGTGCAAGGCAAACGCCCTATCCGCTGTGCTATCTCTCCAACCCCTATTATTACTCTTTTTAAAAGTATAAAACAGGGACCACATCCAGAAGTGCTTGGGGGGCATCAGGGTCACCCCAAAGTGTTCAGGGAGGTACTTTAGGGGGCCATGCAGTGTTGGCAAATAAACTTGGGGTTTTAAGCCATCTCTCCTACTCGAGCCATATCCCAGCTGTGAGCTTGCATTTTTGTGT
The DNA here is from genome assembly GCF_027595985.1 of Sorex araneus. NCBI lineage: Eukaryota > Metazoa > Chordata > Mammalia > Eulipotyphla > Soricidae > Sorex > Sorex araneus. The sequence continues at coordinate 51,187,046 of NC_073306.1, read as the reverse complement.
TTGTTTGGGAGCCACACCCGGCATGCTCAGGACTTACTCCTGGCTCTGCACTCCTGGCGGGGCCTGAGGGGCCATATGGGATGCCAGAGACCGGAGCTGGGTTGGCTGTGTACAAGGCAGGTGTACCATCGCTGTACTATCGCTCTGGCCCTGAGAGTTCACATTTTGAAGGATTTTTATGCAAAGAGAATTGAAATGTGCTTTACTATCTGGCTTCCTTGGCCCCGAGTCATTATTTTGAGATATACCCATGTTGCTGCCTAGAACGGGTCCTTTGTCCTGCTGAGTCCATTTCTAGTGTGTGTGCACAAGTTGCTCATCCATTCACCTGTGGATGGGACTTGTGGGTAGGGACCACCCGGAGCTGCTCAGAGCATTCAAGTCCAAGCTTCTTTTTTTTTTTTTTTTCCTTTTTGGGTCACATCCGGCGATACTCAAGGATTACTCCTGTTTTTTTCACTCAGGAATCACTCTTGACGGTGCCCAGGGGACCATATGGGATGCTGGGAATCGAACCCGGGTCAGCCGCGTGCAAGGCAAACTCCCTCTTCACTGTGCTATCACTCCAGCCCCAGTCATGTCCAAGCTTCTGTGTAGACAGATACTCTCCTTCTGCTCAAAGAGATGGGTGTAAGCCCTGAGACCCCAGGGCAAACCAGTGCTCCCTGAGTACCCTAGGAGATCAGAAAGTGGAAGGAGGTGAGAGACCAGGACAAGGAGATGCAGATCTGAAAACTCAGGAGGAGCTGAAGAAATAGGACAGTGGCCAGCCTGGGTTGGATCCCCAGCAACCCAAATGGTGCCCCAAGCACTGCCAGAAATGATCCCTGAGCAAAGAGTTAAGACTAAGCCCTCATTCCAGACCGTGCACCACGGCGATTTCACAGAGGCACCTCAGATGGGAGCAAGTGTCCTCTCACTCTGCCTGCACCAGATGAACCCGGGCAGCTGGAAACCTCCAGAAATCAATCACAGCCACCCTCATGGCTGATCTTCACAGGCTCGTCCTGGGCCCCCCACACAAGAGAATAAATCCGCTGAAAAACCCAGGTACGTGGGACCATTGAAAAAGTCAGGACCTGAAAAGTCAGGCCTCAAGGGGTCAGGACTGGGCCATCCCTTCCCACCTCCCTGCACTTCTGAGGTCCTGGCTGTCATGCCCACAAACTGCCTGTGGGTGCCATTTAAGTGTTATAAGGGCTGTGATCCAGAGACTCACAAATGAATCTCAAAACTGAACATCTCACTACAGAGATGGCTCTGGACCCCAATTATTTTAATTTTTAGAATCCAAGAAGTGCACAGCCGCAAAAGCGGTGGCGCAGTATCTCATTATATATATATATATATATATATATATATATAATTATATATAAATATCATTATATATATATTTGCTTTTTTGTTGAATCACTGTGAGATAGACCCTTATAGACATCTTCTACTATTTATAACAAGCAGTACAAAATAAATTATCTTATCTTGCATCTGCCTGTGGGGTAAGCTTGAGTGGTGGTGGAAACTTCAAAATAATAGTGGTGGGAAGGTGTAATGGTGGTGGGACTGGTGTGGAAATAGCGAATGTAATAAATTATTGTGAACAACTTTATGAAATTAGTTAAAATTTTTTTCGGGGGCTGGAGTGATAGCGCAGCAGGTAGGGCGTTTGCCTTGCACGCGGCCGACCCGGGTTCGAATCCCAGCATCCCATATGGTTCCCTGAGCACCGCCAGGGGTGATTCCTGAGTGCATGAGCCAGGAGTGACCCCTGTGCATCACCGGGTGTGACCAAAAAAAGCCCAAAAAAAATTTTCTTTTTCTTTTTGGGTTACACCTGGCAATGCACAGGGGTTATTCCTAGCTCTGCACTCAGGAATTACTTCTGGCGGTGCTCAGGGGACCATATGGGATGCTGGGAATCGAATCCGGGTCGGCCGCGTGCAAGGCAAACGCCCGACCTGCTGTGCTATGCTCCAGCCCCCTAATTAAAAAATTTTAATTAAAAATTTTTAATTAAATAAAAAAAGAAAAAAGAGAGTAAGCCCTCAGCACAGTGTGGCGCTCAAACAAAAACAAACAAAAAGGGTGGGGGATTGGAGAGAGAAGAGAATAGAATAGAATAGCCTTGCACAGAATAGATCTGGGTTCACTCCCTGGCAACCAGGAGTGATCTGTGAGCACAGAGCCAGGAGTAAGCCCTGCTGGATAAGGCCCACAAGGCAAAATCAACCAACCAACCAAAACAATAACAAAAATATCCCACCAAAAAAGTGGCTTCCTGGCTACAAGGGGAGTTTCGGCAGCATGTGTGCTAGGGGTCTTCCTCCCACAGCTTTAGTGACGCATAACTGGTATATGACAGACCACCCATGGCAGAGCCCACAGCTGGGTGAGGTCTGACCTAGGTACACAGGTTTGAACCGCCTCCACAGCCAAGATCACAATACAGCCATCACCCCCCAAAGTTCTCTTGCGCCCTGAGGTAATCTCCTAGTGCATGGAGATTTGATCAAAGAGACAGAATAGTGTGTAGGGCGCTTGCCTTACACATGGCCAATCTGTGATCCCCAGCATCCCACAAGGTTCCCTGATCACTGCCAGATGTGATCCTTGAGCACAGATCCCAGAGTAATCCCTGAACACTGCTGGGTATGCCCTCCCCCAAAAAACAATACACACACACAAAAAAATTTGCTGACTGCCAAAACACTCCTGATTCATTTTAGCCTTTGCCCTCCCTTAGCATTCATGCGGCCATCTCTGGCCTCCTGCCGCCACCGCCAGAAACAACTGACTGTCCTGTGTGCCCCATGTCCTGCCCCATTGCCAAACCCGCCCAGCCAGTCCCCCTGGACCGAATCCCAAAGGCTGCCCTGGGTCAGCTGCAGTGTCCCTGAGAACTCAGCTCACAGGTTTTCAGAGGGGGCTGGGCGTGAGGTCAGCCTGTGGGAGTCCAGCTCAGTGTGAATGGTTTAGGAAAGCATCTGAAGTGCCGGGCTCTCTCTAGGTATTTTACTTCCAGAGCCTCGGGTCATTCTCATAACCACCAACGGTTGCCATTTTTACAGAAAAGAAACCTCAGAAACAGGTTAAATGATGTGTCCAAAGTTACTAGGATTCAAACTCAGCCCTCTTAGATTTGAACCCCGATACAAACTGTTTAGGTACATACAAGACCTGCCCGGATATGTACAGTCATGAAGTCTTGACTCGGCAAGTGTTATATTGGTCAGTGTTTAGCAACCAGTTCTCAAGGGGGGGAAATGGAGGATTTGTAGTGTTTGAAAATTTCTGGGGAAAATTCTTATGGTGTATTCAAAATTCAAGCTCCCAAAATATGACCACTGAGCTAATGAGGACATTGGAAGAACCTGGTGGCACCACGCCAAAGTCAAATGAGGAGGGGCTGGAGTGATAGCACAGCAGGTAGGGCATTTGCCTTGCACGCGGCCGACCCAGGTTCAAATCCCAGCATCCCATATGGTCCCCTGAGCACCGCCAGGGGTGATTCCTGAGTGCATGAGCCAGGAGTGACCCCTGTGCATTGCTGGGTGTGACCCAAAAAGCAAAAAAGTAAAATAAAATAAAATAAAAATAAAACCAAAGTCAAATGAGGAAGGCAAAATACTCCACTGTGTTGCTCAATCTTTTTTCCAACTAAGACCATCTTTGACTTTTATTTCCTTTCTTGCCATGTCTCTCATCCTTTCAGTTGGCCTCCTAATCTCATTCTATGGCCTCCCATTGATGTAATTTTCACCTGTGACCCCTTGAAATAAGTTGGGGGCTCACAGGCGGCCATGAAGAAAGCACTGCTCTAGGCTACAGAGGACAGAAAAACAATTAGGAAGTGATGCTTTTTTAGTGTGACCTGCATTTTTGTTTTGTTCTATTTGGGGGCCATAGTTGGCGGTGCTCCTGGTGGTACCCGGGATACAGTGTGATACCTGGAGTAGAACCTGAGCTCCCACATGCAAAACATGCACTCAGTCCTTGAGCTATCTCGCCTGGTCCTATTATGTTTTTAACTTTTCATTGGAAGCGTAGCATCAAATTATTTAAATAATGGCTGTGTAGAATGAGAGACTTTAATAGATTCCTGACTATTTAGCAATCAGTGTTAAGCTGTTGACAGCTCACTCCTCTCAGGGTGTGCCGCTGTGTGTCGCATGCTCTAATTGGGTTGTGGTAGAGAAACACTATGAGACTTGTTTGTAGCAGTGAAGGTGTGTGTCTCTGTACAAGGTCCAGCCAGCAGTCTCTCTGGCCCAGGTGCAGAGCTGTGAGCATGCAGTTCCAAGCACAGAGTGTCTACTCGTGAATGTTGAACAGCACGGCTGTTTGCTAATGTGTGTGTGTGTGTGTGTGTGTGTACACATGTGTGTGTGCCTATGTGGAGTCATCTCAATCTTTCAGTAAATAGAATGGTCTGAGTTTGTCTTACAGGCGTCAGAGTGCGTGTCATTTCAGTGTCTGTAGCCGTGTGGCATATGCAGCTATTTGTAGCTGACTGTTTACCTACTGGGTATGGCCTGGCGATGCAGCTCTGTTTATCGCGTGTCTGAACTGTAGGTCTAGAGCTGCTTGGGCTGGGAAATGCTCAAAACATTTAATGAAACCCTGGCTTACTGAGACTCCAGCCACTGGCAGGGAAACCCGGCTCAGCTGCAACGTGGAGTATCCGTCTTATTAAGGAAGTGTGTCCTTCTCTCCCAAACCACCAGTGGGCGGACCCACATTCCCTTCCAGAGCAGGCCCCACCTTTCTCGGCCGCAAGCCCAGAGCTCTGTGCCCACCCAGAAGTTGCCAAGGGCCCGGCGTAGACGTGGCTGCAGAGAGGCTCCCCGCTGCACGGACCCTGTGCTGAAACTTGCTTCTTCCCTCCCAGAGCTTTGTGCACTCCCAGACGCTTCCACCTCCGGGGTACTCATTTCCTCTCCCCATTTGGCAGAAGATAAAATTGGGGTCCAGGGAAGGAAGCACCACAGTGAGTTATGGGTCATCAAAAGGAGGGAGGTGTTCATCCCTCCTTAGCCAGATCTCCCTCCCCAAACAAGCAGCCTTCCTTTTCTCTGGTCTCCCCAGTTTTTGCGCTCACCCCAGAAACCGCTAGCCTGACCCTTGCTAAGCAAAGGAGCAGGCTGGGAATTGGGTAAAACTATCTAACCCGACCTGGTGGAATTGAGCTCTGAAGACCTGGGCTGGGCTCTGCCACACCTGGTGAGGAAAGTGTCCCAAGACCGAGGCTGTCTCACTAATTTTGTAGGACCCTGGTATGGGGATGGGCGGCTGGGAGGGGAGAGGGGAGAGCCCTCTCCTTGTCTCTTCTAGCTGTGTAAAGCAGGTCTGACACGCTCTGTGTTTTACGAGGTACCTATCTCTGTGGGCTTTACACAACTGTGACCTCTTCCTCAGGGCACAGCTTGGGGTTCCTGCATCTCCGCGCTGGGGTGGTTCCACCATGCTCCACGCCTGTGCCCAAGAGAAGCCAACTTGGTGCACGTGATGTCTGCCACGCAGGCTCCACTGCATGCCGCTGCCTCCTTACTCCTGCCCAGTGTCCCCTCTAGCGCTTCCTGATAGTCCTACAATCTCTTCTGCTCCAACACCTCCCTCAGGGTTTCCCTACCATCCCCAAACTCCTAAGGTCACACACAGAAAGTGCTAGATACGCAGCTGCTGTTCCGGAAAGTATATGAAAGGAGGCAGGAGGATGATCCTGGGCCAGAGCCAAGAGCGGGGACACCCCCAGTTACCTTCCTCCCTCTCCTCCAGGCCCAGCCCTCGCAGACACAAGGCCAAGCTTCTTTGGCTCGATAGTCCAGCGGGTGCCAGGCTGAGGCAAAGATCGCAGGGAGGGTCAAACATTAACTTCACCTGGGCCTGCAGCTTGGGGTTCCTGGCTCTGGGTGCCCCAAGTCGGGACCCATCAACCCAACGCACCCCAGCATCCGGGTCCCGTCCGCCCTCTCTCTTGACCACAGGCCGCCGCACCCCCACCCGGGTCTCCCCCCACAGTCCAGGCCTCCCGCGGCTCCTCACCCCGCCCTGCTGCCCGCACCTGTTCCACCCCGCCCGCCCTGCCGGGGCCTCACCCTCCTCCAAGGAAAGGGAAAGTTGCAAACAACCGCTCTCGTGGCATCCCAGCCCGCGGGGTTGCCGCTCCTGTCCCCCACTAGACAGCTTAGCAGCCCTCTTCAGTCCAACTTCATCGCCTCTCCTCGAGTCACCCAGGATTTGGTGCCCCTCGTCCTCCCTCTGTCCCCTCCCCGCCGTCCCCGCGCTCCCCGGACGTTGCGCACTCGGAGAGTCGCGGGCTCCGAGAGACTTTTCCCTGGTCCTCGTCTCTCCCTCACTCGCTCCCCGCGGCCCCGTCCAAGCTCCCCGCGGGGACCCTCCTGAACGTTCCACGTCCCGACAGCGAAGCGCACGAGCCGGAGCTTCCAGCCAGCGCGAATCCCGCCCCGGGTCGTGCACACGCCCACCGTGCACAACCCGGCCAGCCCCGAGGGCCCGGGAGCCCGGCTCGGGCCGCGCCTCCCTCGGGCCTGGGTGTCCCGCACGCGCCGCCCGGGCGCGGGGCCAGCACGCGCCCCCGGCGCTCCGGAGCAGGACTGCGCCGCGCCTCCGGGACCCGAACTCTGCAGCCTCACCGTGTTCTTCCTGGTCACCATCTTCTCCAGCTTCTTGGCGATCCGCAGCAGCTCCTCTTCCGGACCCATGTTGGCCAGCGACGCCCGACGGGGCGCGGGGCGCCGGGGCAGGCGGCGGAGAGGCGGAGGCGCGCGGCTCGCTGGGGCCCCACACCCCACCGACACACACTCGCCCGGCGGGGCGGGGCTCCCCGCACACCCCTCGCGGCCCGCCCGCCGCCCGGCCGTGGGGGAGGGGTGCCACTCTAAATATAGACTTCAAGGACTCGCCCGGGCAAAGATTGCCCCGGCCGGCCGGCCTGCCCGGCCCCCGCGCACCGACGAGGCTGGCAGAGCGCGCGCGCTGGACCTGGCGAAGGGCGCCTGCTGGGGCCTCGGAGCGGGGCGCTTCTCCCCGGAGCGCGGGGTTTCTGCGGTTCCACCGTGCTCCGCTCCGTGCCTGTGTCCAAGTGAAGCCAACTTGGTGACCTCGAATCTCTCCTGTCTCTGCTCTGTCTCTGTCTCTCTCTGTCTCTGACACTCTCTCTCTCTCTTTCTGTCTGTCTCTCCTGATCCTTAAATCCAACTCTTTCCTACCCTGTGCCTCTGTTTGCATCTGTAACCCTAGAGCATAGTTTGATCCTGTTTGTTGCTGTGCTGCTGTTTGTTCTCTTTTCTTAAGTTTTCCTTCTTTGTTTGGGTCTGCACAGGGCGGTGCTCAGGCTCTGCACTCCTGGCTTTGCACTCCGGCATCACTCCTGATGGGGCTCAGGATCCATTTCAAGTTGGCTCGAGCTCAAGTCAGCCACATATAAGGCAAGCACCTTCCACAGTACTGTCTCTCTGGTCCGGTTTGTTTTGTTTTACCCCCCCTTTTTTTGGGGGGCGGGTCACACTGAGGTGACTCTTTCCTGCCCTGTGCTTAGGGGTTGCTCCCAACAGTGCAGGGGTACCAGGGATTGAACCCAGTCCTACCACATGCAAAGCTTGCACTCAGTTGAGCTCTCTCAGCTCTAAGATCTTGCATTTTTTTTTTTTTTTTTTTGCTTTTTGGGTCACACCTGGCGATGCACAGGGGTTACTCCTGGCTCTGCACTCAGGAATTACTCCTGGCGGTGCTCAGGGGACCATATGGGATGCTGGGATTTGAACCCGGGTTGGTCGCGTGCAAGGCAAACGCCCTACCCGCTGTGCTATCTCTCCAGCCCCCTAAGATCTTGCATTTCTAACAAGTCCTTGCAAAGCCCATAGGGGCTGCAGCTCCTAAAGACCTCATTCTGAGTATTGAGAGCCCAGGAGAGACTTAATTAAACTAAAACTTGGAAAATACCCATCCAGATGCATGAGGGGATTCTTGGGGTAAGACCATATATGCCTCTCCAATGGAACTGGGCTTGGAAGATCATCTCTGTAGAGGGAGGAAACAGAATTCTATCCCTACAGGGGCCAGAGAGATAGAACAGTGGGTAGGAAATTTGTGTTGCATGTGGTTGACCTGGGTTCAACCCCCAGCATCCCCTACAGTTTTTTGAGCACTGCCAGGAATAATTCCTGAGCACAGAGACAGGGGTAACCCGTAAGCACTATCAGGTATGGACTCCTCCAAAACATTGTTTTTTGTGGGGACACAACCAGTTATACTCAGAACTTACTCTTGGCTCCATGTTTAAAGGTTACTCCTGGCTGTGCTCAGAGGACCATATAGGGTGTCAGGGATCATGGCACTAGGGCTTGCACCTGGGTAGGCTGTGTCTAAGGCAAGCTCCAAGGAACCACCAATTTCTATAAATCAGGTAACCCTTCCTCAGCAAGAGGGTTTAACTGAACAATCTGTGGTGGTAGTTTGGGGTTTGGGGCTGGGGGTTGGTAGATGAAGAATTCCCTGAAGGGGAATCATGAAAAGTGGTCACCAGTGGGGGGAGGGGGAGTGGGGGGAGCTGTGACTTGGAGTATTCAGTGAATTCTCCAGGCTTTCCTGAGAGAACCTTAGAGAAACCCATCCCAGCTTGGGTCTCAGAGCCAACATGGTGTGAATTCAACAAACTCTTACCTTGTGGTATGAACTGGGACCAAGGGAGGAAGGGCCATGTTTGTTTGCTTGTTTCTCATTCATTCAAAAGTATATTGCCATGTCCAAGCCATCAATAAGACATACCCACCCAGTCACAGCAAGCTTGGAACAGTTTATGGGTAAGGAAAATGTGTATTTACACACACACACACAATCCTTAAATCCAATTCTGTATAATTGTATAATCACAACTGGATGAGGATCATAGATACCTAGGAGACAGGTGAGGGGGATTTGCCTGCTGGGGTACATTCATCTCCAAAATATAAAGTTTTAAACTGCGCAGAAGTGCAGGGTAGGAGTTGGAAGAGAGTATTCACATGAGAGGAAAAACATTCATTTAATATGTTTGTTGGGCACCTACTATGTACTAGGTATCTAGAGAGGAACAAAGCAGTCACATCTTCAGCCCTTTTATTGCTTTTTAAAAAAATCATCTTTGAATCATTTCCCCCCCCCTTTATATTTCCTGAGATCATCTCACGATTAAACTGCCCCTTTGGTGAGAGCGAGATTATAGGGGTTTAGGCACTTGCCTTGCATGGGTCAACTCCACTTCCATCCTAGCACCACACATGGTTCCTCAAACAGTGCCAGGAATGATCCCTGAGCACAGAATCGAGTAAACCCTGAGCACTGCTGGGTGTGATTCCTCACATTAAATATAAATACACAACTTGCCCTTAAATCCTTATTTCAGGGGGAATCAAAAGTGACATTGGAGCCCAGGCTGAGCTAGACTGCAGATCTTCAGACTCCTAGTCCAGTGGTCCATCCTCCACACCAGGGTTTCTCAGTGTCGGCACTACAAACATATTGGATAAGTCACATCTGAGGAGGGCTAAGATGTGTATTGCTTTAGCAGCATCCATGGACTTAAGCCACTAGATGCCAGTAGCACATTCCAGCTGGCGACAATTGAAACTGCAGTAGGATGGGGGAGAGAGTACAATGGGCTGGAGTACATACCTTACATATGGGGAGCCTGGGTTTGGTCCCCAGCACTGAAACAATATCCCAGGCACCAAGATGGGAATAGCTCCTGACCACTTCTGGGTGTGCCCCCAAAAAGAAACAAGCAAAGGTCTCTGCATCGCCAAATGTTGCCAACTGCTGCTACCCTCAGCTTCTCCCATCCCAGGTCTGGAGAAATGGTGCCAAGTCCTAACATTCCCTTCCCTACTGCTCTTCAGATCACAGAAATGAAACCAATGGAATTATTTAAAAAAATAGTTTATTAGAGATGAGCAAAATAACAAGTCTGAGATGAATAAAACCAGCAGATGGGGAGTGAGGGGGCCTCAAAAGTCCGCCCTGGCCTGGGGGCATTGCAGACCATTTAGCACGCCAGAGAAAAGAGCTAGTCTCCCAGGCCAGACTGTGTTGGTCACTCATGGCTTTCCCTGCTTGGCCTGGCACATCCCTCCCAGGGCCCTGAGCCCAGTGACAGTACAGCTGGCATCAATGATTAGTGATGCTTTTAGATGTGGGACCCTCCTGGGCCTCCTGCACTGGAGGCAGAACCTTTGAGTCTCTGCCCTCCTACATCTACCACTCTCCTTGCTCCTTGTTTGTCCTTCGCCTTTCCTAAGACTAAAAGGAAAGTCCTTTCCTAACACTGCTCTTGCAGTGACTGAGGGAAAAAGGAGAGAGAAATCTGAACTTCCAGACCATTCCTTTTTTTTTTTTTTTTGGGTCACACCCGGGGATGCACAGGGGTTACTCCTGGCTCATGCACTCAGAAATTACTCCTGGCTGTGCTCGGGGGACCATATGGGATGCTGGGATTCGAACCTGGGTCGGCCGCGTGCAAAGCAAACGCCCTACCCGCTGTGCTATTGCTCCAGCCCCCCAGACCATTCCTTTTGGAAGGATGTTGGGGCACATCTGGAAGTGCTCAGGGCTTACTCCTGGCTCTTCACTCAGTGACTGCTCCTGGAGGACTTGGGGACCATCAGGGTGCTGGGGATCAAACCTGGGGCTGCCATGTGCAAGATAAGTATCCATCCTGCTATAATATCACCCCAGTTTCAAACCATTCCTTTCTTTCCTGCTATGTTAGGGGAACAGGCTAACAGGAGTAATTATTGCTCTACTTCTTAGCTGGGGAATGAATGCCTGGTGAGGTTCCCAGGAAGGCTGTGCTGTTCCTTAAATGGAGCGATACTCAGGATACTTATTTATGAACCAGCACAGTATGGACTCTGACAGGTGGACAAAGGCTATAGATAATGGCAATGTCACACAGATACAAACCAGTCTGCCTTTGAGTCCAGAACCATATCCAGAAATCTAGTCCTACGCATCCCCAAACCCATCTCCCCTTGAGATCAGTTTTCCCAGCAAGAGACCACACCTGCAGGACCCTGTCTTCCTCATCCACTATCTGCGATGCCCCGCACAGTTATAGACATAGAGCTGGGACGTAGGAACAGCAGACAAGCTAAGAATGGCAGAAAAGAAACTAGTCTGGCAGAATTCCTGGTCTGGAGAATGATGGAGCGGCTGGTCCGACTCTTGTGAACACCCCTGAGTGATGGAAGATGAGGCCTGGTCTGATGAGGATTGAGGTTCTGTAGCTGAAGCTAGCTCAGCAGCACTTAGATCCATCCACAGGGCTCCCTGGTGTCTGGAGGCAATGAGATGGGGGAGACACTGGGTTGTCAGCTCAGGCTGGGAAGGGTCGGTGTCCTGGCTCCACAGCAAGAGGGAAGGGCAGCTACAGAGGCACAAGGGACAGACAAAGTCAAGATGGAGGGGAATGAACACAACTCCCCAGTCTCATGGGTTCAAGTCCTAGCTCTGAATATTGGGGTCCAGCATGGGGTGGTTCAGACACATGAGGGCCAGCAAGGAGCTAGTCTTGCAAAAGCTGCACAGAACTTGCTGGAAGAACCCCAGTCCTTGAGCCGTCTCCATCGGTGAAGCCAGCCTGTGGAGAGAAGGGTGCAAAAAGGCACTTCTAAAGTACCGATTAGATTCCACTTGTTTATATCCATTTTGCAAGTGTCTCATTGTGGCTATATGAAACCAACCCCATTTTATTTATTTTTATAATCATTATTTAGTTTTGCTTTTTGGGTCACACCCAGTGATGCTCAGGGGTTACTCCTGGCTCTGCACTCAGGAATTACTCCTGGCGATGCTTGGGGGACCATATGGGATGTTGGGAATTGAACCCGGGACGGCTGTGTGCAAGGCAAACACCCTACCTGCTGTACTATCACTCCAGCCCCCACCAACCCATTTTACAGATGATAAAAACTGAGGTAATAAGGATGTGAAGCGAGGGACTGAAGCAATAATGCAGCAGCCAACCTGGGTTTGATCCCCAGGGCTTACTCCTGGCTCTGAGTTCAGGGATCACTCCTGGTTTGGTTCAAGGAAGCAGAGGTGGTGCCAGGGATTCAACCCAGGTCTGCTGCATGCAAGGCAACACCCTACCCACTGCGCTCTCCAACCCCAGATTTGTAATTCTTTTTTTTTATTATTTTTTTTGGGTCACACCTGGCAATGCACAGGGGTTACTCCTGGCTTTGCACTCAGGAATTACCCCTGGCTGTGCTCAGGGGACCATATGGGATGCTGGGATTTGAACCCGGGTCGGCCACGTGCAAGGCAAACGCCCTACCTGCTGTGCTATCTCTCCAGCCCCTAGGTTTGTAATTCTTTCTTGGAGCTACCATCTTGGTTGCCAGAGCCCTGCTCTTCCTTGTGTCTGCTGGCCCCCTCAAAACCTGGGCTCTCTCCACATTCCCTGCCTTGGGCTGAAGCCTGAAAAGCCACACTGTGGCTGCCTGGGGCCCTCCAGTGCCCTAAACAGAGAGGGAGGTCTGCCACCCCAACACACTTACTGATGACCAAAAGCCTCGGGGCCCCGCCACCCCCAGTGCCACCACATCCCGGAGCTCCTACCGGTGTGTTCCTTCTTAGGAGAGGTTGCCTGGCTGAGGGACTGTCCTCCAGGTTCCGGGCCCCACGCCGATAGGAGCGAGTGCTCTCGGAGCTGGAAGACAGATACAGGTCAAGGTGGCCCCCAAGTCCACAGAAATCCCCACCCCTCAGCAGGGGAGACAGGGTTCTAGAGAGCACGGCTGGGGCAGAGAGTGTATGAGGAAGGTCCATTAGGTCCCCAGGCCAGGGCTGTCCAGGCCCAAGAACTCACAGAGCTCTGGAGATACCTCCTGACCAAGTCCTAAAACCACAAACTGAAAGAGTTTGTACAGAAGGGAGGACTAGGCCCTGGGTCGAAGGTGGGGATGGTGCAGAGACCCCACAGGGAGCCCACAGAATGGGGTGTGGGTGGGACGAAGAGGTCCCCATCCCGGCCCCTCTCCAGCTCTCCAGCGCATGAGGCGGGTGACTGTGAAGGCCCATCCCCATGTCCTCCAGGCCCAGCACTTCGGCAGTGGGCAGGGGCTCGGCGCCACACAGCAGGCACCGTTCTGACATGGAGAAAAGAACGGATGCCCAGAGAGGTGTGAGAATGCCCCAGATTGCACAGCGGGGCTCTTACTGACCTGAATCTGACAGGGGGGTACGTCTCCACAGGGGCGGTTCCAGACATCAGGCCAGGCCGGGAGAGGCCCGGGGACTCCCAGAGACCCTCTTCAGACCCCGGAAGCGTTTGACTGGGTCCTCCATGTTCCAGAGGGCTGGTGAGGCTGGAGGAGGAGGAAGCTGAACTTGCAAGGCTCTCAGGGGGTCCGTGGGGCTCTGAGCTCAGGGTGGGAGCTTCTGATCGATCTGGAATCAGAAGTGATAAAGCCTGTCTTAGCCATTTTTGTGCTGGTTTCAGAGAAGTCTTTAGCCGCTAGGTCTATCCTGGTTCTGACCAACAGCCCGCTCCTACATGCCATTAACCTCTCTCCTGCCCTTCGATGCTTCCCCACCGTGTTTGTCCCGTTCATTCATGATGCACTCGCCCACTGATCTGCTTCTGCTCACCCCTCAATCTGGACTCTCCCGCTCATCACTCAGGTTCAGCTCAGAAGCTATCCCCACCCAACTTCCTAGTCAACCCTTCCCTCTCAGATACACTCCCTCTCCCTCCTGAACTTCCAAAGAAAGTCTAATTTATCTATTTGACAGGGAGCTCTTGAGAACAGCCAGGCACTATATTAGTGTGGGAAAAATAACGTTCAAACACTCAAATGCCTGACCTCTGTGATTTATGTTCCCTATAATGCAGTGCCTTACACTATAGTGAACTGCATACCTTCATGTGTGTATGTGTGTCATTTTCTTAGAAATCATTATCCTTTAAACTTAAACTATGTAGAGACAAAGGAGAGGTAGTTAATATTCAGAAGACTGGGAAGATAGCTCAAAGGGCTGAGAAGATAGCTCAAAGGACTGGATTACATTCTTTGCATAAATAAGGCCTGGATTTGATACCTGGCACCACATGATCCCCTGAGTCCCTGAGCACCACTAACCATGGCCCCACAACCAAAAACAACATGCAAGTTAAAAGAGATAGAAATGGGGCCTAGTGAGATAGTACAGTGTGTAGGGTGTTTATTTTACATGTGGCAGACCCGGGCTCAATTTCTGGCACCCGATATGGTCCCCTGAGCCTGCCAGGAGTGATTCCTGAGTGCAGAGTCAGGAGAAACCCCTGAGCATTGCCAGGTGTGGCCCCCAAAACTACAAAAACAAAAAAAGAGATGAAAATGGGATAATGGAGTATTTTTGTTTCTGACAATGTCTTTTTCTGTGGGGGGAGGTGTTTTGGGTCACACCCAGTGAATGACTATGTGGGATGCCAGGGATCAAACCTGGGTTGGGTCAGTCATGTGGAAGGCAAATGCTCAACCCACCGCACTATCACTCCAGACCCTTGGACAATGTCTTAAGCACATAAAATATTTACTGTTCTCCCCCATAAAGATATTTTTATACAAGCTATCTTTAAGATTTATGTTGTATGTTCTCAGTGTCTTCCATTCTATTTGCAGAAGAATGTTCAACTTAGGTGTGTAAACATCCAGCTTACATCTCCCCTATGACACTGTCTTGGTAGCCTCCAGAAAGCCAGAGACAAGGTAAATGCTCAATAAATACTTTTCTTTCATTTGAGTGAACACCCAGGAACTTAAGAGTAGCACACATCTGGGTTTTTTTGTTTTTCTGTTTGTTTGGGGGTTATACCACATGGTGCTCAGGACTTGCTCCTGGCTCTGTGCTCAGGGGTTACTCCTGCGGGGGGAGGGGGCACCTTCAAGGACCATGCTGGTGATTGAGTCAGGGTCACCTATGCAAGGCAAGAGTCTTAACCCCTGTGCTATCTCTCTGGCTCAAGAGCGGGGTTTCAATCCTACATCAGAGACTTACTGGCTGTGGAATCTTGGGCACATTATATATTTTTGCTTCTTTTTTGATGTGGTGGTGGTGGTAGTGGGAGCTTTGGGGCATGGAGTGTGGAGGGGCATGCCACACTCAGTTGTGGATAGAACCCAGGACCTCATACTTGCAAGACATGTGCTTGAGGGGCTGGAGAGATGGTACAGCAGGTAGGGTGCTTGCCTTGCAAGTGACAGTCTGAATTTGATTCCCAGGTACCCTATATGATCTGCTGTGCACCACCAGGGGTGATCCCTGAGTGCAAAGCCAAGAGTAGACCCTAAGCACTGTCAGTATGGCCTAAATATGAAGGGAAAAAAAGAAGAAGACATGTGCTTGACCATTTGCACAGTATTTATGCTCCTTTCAGGGATGTTATTAACCCCTACTTGACAGGTGATTGTCAGGAAGCAGAGTAACATCTGCATTCAGCTCAGCACCCAGCAACACACAGCAGCCCTCAGTGAACAGGCATTCTTTGGGGTGGCCACCATACCTCCGCTGCCATATCCTGCACGTGCTGGGATCACAGTCCGGGAAGGGTTCTTGACTGGCAAGGGTGGGGGGCAATTCTCATTCTGGCTCTGAGGGGTGACTGGTCCCACGCTGGCGATGGTCTCATAGGTCTTGTTGCTGATATCCAGTCTCCCACTGGCCCAGCGGGTCTGGGTTGGGGGTTTCAGAGGGCAGCGCTGCTGGAACAAAAGTGTGGGAGGGAAGATGTTCTGGTTCCTTCAGACCAGCCCTGGCCTACACCAGGTCCAAGCTTGGCTCTTCCCTTCTGCTATCTAGAGGCCTGAGAGGCAAGGGCTGGGACTCACCTTCTCTTCCTCCTCCTCCTCACTGTCAGAGCCAGCCTCTGGAGACACCCCCCAGGAGTAGTCCAGGTGCAGAGGGAAGGCCAGGGTTCCAGCCTGGGCCTGCTCCAGCTGCCCCAAACAAAAAGCAGGGACAGTTTAGCTTGTCAGCAGCTTAGCAGAGGGAGAGACAGGGAGGGACATATCAGGCAGGGGTGGGGCTCAGCACAAAGGGGCGGGGTTCAACAGATAGAGGCGGGGCAGAGTAGGTAGGGGCGGGGCTGAGCAGGGAGGGGCGGGGCTGAACATGCAGGGGCGGGGCTCAGCAGACAGGGTCAGAGGCTCTCGTCTCCCATTAGACCTCACCAGCAACTCGCACTCCTTGTGTTGCTTCTTCCTGGCAATGTCCAGAGCTGTCTCTCCTGCCTCGTTCACTGTAGGAATGGTAAAGGTCAGGGTGAAAAAAGTACATTACAGTTCAGAGGTTAAGAGGGGCCTTTGGAACCAAATGATCTAAGACTGAATCTTGTCCCTGCTACTTCCTGGCTAGGTGGCTTTCTGCAAGTTACTTAACCTCTCTGGGGTTTAGCTTTCTCACCTATAAGATGAAAAGGATATTTATAATAACCTAATGAAGCATTCTTTGTTTTGAGGTGGGGAAGGTGGGAGGTGTTGGGGTCACAGTCAGTGGGCTCAGTGGCTATTCCTGGCTCTGTGCTCAAAAGTGACCCCTGGTAGTTCTCAGGGGACCATATGCAGAGCCAGAGACGGAACTGGGTTGGCTGCATGGCAGCAGGCAAGTATAATCTCTCTGGCCTATATGGTTATTGAGAGGATTAAATGATTTAATGCTTGTAAGAGCACTTGGCCTACCAAAAGACAAATATTAATATTAAATAACAAATGGTAGCTATTACAATGACTGTTATTCAGATAAAGCTGATGTTTGTTTGACTAGGGACTTTCAGAAATATCATCTTTCCTAGCAGACCCACTCGGTCAGCAGTTTGATTCCCATTTCACAAAGAAAGATGCTGAGGATCCGAAGCTTGAAGGGACAAATCCAGTGTCCCCAGAGTGAGCAGAGGCAGACCAGGATTAGATCCTGAGAATGCCTGCAAGGTCTAGGCTGGTCCTCGGTGTACCGTCCATCTGCGAGAAAGGCAGGGCTTCCCACTGGGTGAGGGCAGTGAGAAAGGGGGTATGGAAGGGGAGGATGCCCACCTGTGCCAGCCGAGGCTCTCCCTTTCAGCAGCAGCTTGAGGCAGTCGAGTTGGTTGTAGAGAGCAGCACAGTGCAGGGCACTGTTCCCATCGGCAGCCTTGGCATCTGGGTGACCACTGGGGGCCAGGGAGGGGAGAAGGGGGAAGCCAGGTGAGGGGTTCGTGTCAGGTGGGGGGGGGGAACAAGGAGAGGAGAGAAGACAGAGAGGGGAGGAGCTTGGGGACGTGGACAGACAGGGAGGCTCTTACCCATTCTGGATGATGAAATCCACCAGGGGCAGAGAGGTCTGGTCAGCGACCCTGATGGCCAAGTGCAGGGCAAGCTCTCCAGGTGCCTAAATACACATTCAAACCACTTGAGTTTCTCCTCAGTCTGCTTGCCACCCGCCCCCAGCCCCTGCCCCATAGTACTCTCTGCAACCCTTGCTGCCTCCTCACACATGAAGTGGCCAGAAACCCCATGGGAGGAGAGAATATGGATGAAGCCACATTTGGGAGGATAGTGACAGACCTGTTTCCTTCCAAGATTCTTCATCCTTTTAACTCTGCAGAAGGTGGTTCCTAGCTTAGGGCTCTACCGCTTCTCCTGCTAACCTCCTGCTTTCAGCTCACACTCATGTGCAGACTGTCCCAACCTGGGTTTGATTCCCAGCATCCCATATGGTCCCCTGAGCACTTCCAGGAGTAATTCCTAAGGGCTGAGCAACTCCTGAGTGTTGCTGGTACGGCCAAACAACAATAAAAAGGTAAAATGACCTGCTCTGGATCACTCAGCTAGGAAGAGTCTGCACCATGATTCAGCTTCGGTCCGCTTGACTAAAGTCAGGATCTCTCCCTTTTTCTTCTCTGTTGTTTTGTTTAGTTCATTTAGTTTGGTGCTCAGGAACTACTTACTGCTGGGAGATAATGCAGGACTAAACCAGAACCCAGGACCCAGGACCTCACATATGCAAGGCAAATGTTCTAACCACTAAGCCACATACTCGGTCCCTATATCCCCCTCCGATGGATGGACTTGAGCAGATTTCAGGTAGGGTAAAGGAAAGTAATGGCTGGTTCTGGAGGGGGATTAGGGAGCATGAGAGTGAAGGTGGGTTATAGGTGGACCTTGGAGGTGGTTCTCACCTGCCCATCTGGCCCAGGCAGAGGTTGTCCAAAGTCCTGCCCATTAGCAAAGGCCTCCAGCACTGACAGAAGATCCTGGCTGCAAATGGCTGTCCGGACTCTCTGGGGGTCTTGCGGAGCTCGCCGGGCAAACCTGTGTTCCACATACTTGGCCACAATAAAGTCTCTGCGAGTGCTCCTGCCGAAGGCAACCAGGGAATCTCAGAGCAGAACTGTCCACCCGATGAAGCCCAGGAACCATCCCACGAGAATTAAGACTCTCCTTCCGCTTAGACGGGGACCCTGGACTCTCCTGGGCCTCCCCTCAGCCCTGTTCAAGATCTAGCCAGGGCCCTTACATGTCACTCTCAGCTGAGGGTTTAGCTCCACCGTTTGAGGGCAGCTGGGCTTCCATGACCTCATTGAAGCGCGTGTTCCCAATGTTCAAGGCAAGCTCAGGTGGAAAAGAAAGTGGTGGAGATTAAGATGGAGGGGTTGGGATAGCGCCCCCTGGAGGATGGACACTCCCGCAGCCCTTCCTCCCAATCCAGCCTCTTTCTGGATCCAACCTTGCCTCAGACTGCTTCCCCAGAGACTCTAGACCCTGCCCTGTGCCCTGATCAAATCACACCCCCACCCTCCCTTCCCAGCCGCCCTCACCAGCAACTCGGAGGGACCCAGCAGGTCCAAGGTGAGGGACTGAATGCGTGAGAAGCGCACGCCCAGCTCCCGGTGGACGCCTGAGCACTGGATGCAGGTGAGCACGCCCAGGTTGGTGCTGAGCCACGTGGGGTCTGTAAGGAAGCGCAGCTGGTGTCCAGGGGTGCAGCCCCCTCCTCAGCTCCCACCCCCAGCCTGGTCGCACCAGCCCCACCTGTGGCCCCGCAGTCGCAGCACTGGCCATTCCCGGGCCTGCTCTTGACCTCGGCGATGAGCAACTTCGTAAGATCTTGGGGCTCCCCGTCCAGCCCAGTGGCGCCTCCCCAGGGCGCCGGGCAGGAGCTGGGCTCCCCCAGGAAGGCACTGCTCAAGGCTTCATCCTTGCTGTTCTGCAGCACCGACACCCACCTGCAGAGTGTGTGTGGGGTGACACCAGACCTCTCTGGGCCATGAGGCGCCCCTGTCCCACCCCAGGCTGGCCATGGGGAACACTCACGCCTCACACTCATGTTCATCTTCCACCTGGAAGTGGTATGTCCTGTTGTCTGTGGGGACAGGAAGGAACAGGTCAGGCGCAGAGACACCGAGTGGGTCTGCTTTGGGCCTGAGACCCCCTCATCAAAAAAGGTGTGGGCGGGGTTCCAGAGTGGGTATTTCTTTCCCTGCGGGGCCAGCTCTGAAAACTGAGAGGGGTGTGGAAGGGGGACTGATAACAGTGGACAGTGGGGGGTGGGCAGATCCACAGATGTCACTTCCCAAGCAGAATCGCAAAGGTCCCCCTGTATGAGGCCCTGCTGGAGGGTGTCCTATTGTCACCGCACCCTCCCCACCACTCTGTGCCCTCACTCCTGCCTTTCTCCCAGCCTGTGCCAGCTGTCAGGGGGAGCGAGAGGTCAGACTCTGACGAGGCTACTCCTCTGCTCTGGAGCTCCTCCTGCCACCCGCCATGCCTCCCTGTTTTTTTCTTGTTTGGTTTTGGGACACACTGGCTGGCTCGGGCTTTACCCTTGGCTCTGAGCTTAGGGATCATTCCTGGTGGTGCTGGGGAACCATATGGGCTGCTGGGGATAGCACATGAGTTGGCCATGTGCAAGGCAAGAGCCCGACCCTCTGTATTATTCTTTGGGCACAGCTCCCTATTGCCTGGAGACAAGGTGAAGAGGGTTTCCCAAGTCTCAGCGAGCCACCGCCTGGGGATCCACATGGGCTGGGCCCCTCTCCTGCTTCTCTGCCTCTCATCCCGCCCATCCTATCTCCTAAGATATCCTTGCCCCAGCTCTGCCTCTTTGTATCCCCCTCAGCTAAACTCAAATACTCTCTTGTCTACTGCAGCCTTTCCTGACCCTTCCCGCTCCCGAGGGTCCTGGCAGTGCTCCCTCTGTTCCTCTCCTCTGCTTGTCCCCACCACACAGTCCTGGCCCTCCCAAAGGACCAGAGCTTTCTAGACCTGGGTGCAGGTGCAGCAGCCTGCCAGTCAGGCTGAGCACCCAAGGATGCAGAGGATGCAATGGAACATTTGAGACAGCAGTTCCAAAGCTGTGTCATCCAGACCCACAACATGTTTTACAGGAGCCTTGTGCCTGCAGAAGCAGCCCTTGTGGGACTGGACAACGACCACCATGCTCCCCATACTGACGCCCCCTAGTTGCTAAGGGGTCTGACAGAAGCCCTGGGCAGTGGGGGTGGAGGGCAGAGGACTCACGTGTAACCAGATCAAAGCATTTCTTCTCCTCAGGGTTGGGCCTCACTTGGCAGGTCAGCAGGGTCAGCTTCACCGGGGGCCGGTTGATCTGTGTCAGTGAGAGTGCAGGGGTAGAACCGTGTTTCCCAAAGTGGCTGACACCACCTATGCTGGGGGTGCAGGAAGGATCCAGGGGGATGGTAGGAACTTCAGGTACAACTCGGGGCACTAAAGAAGGTAGATTTCCAGGGACGGGGTACTGAGGGGTTTTGTTTGTTTCTAAAAAGGGGAGGTATGCCAAGTAAGTTTGGGAACCTCTGCCATACATGTTATCCTCTGGGCCTCCCAAACTCTTGCTTGTCTGTTTTGAATCTGTTACATGGGCATAATAATCCTGCTCCAGTGAACCTCTCCTAGGGCAGGAGCTATAGTAGAACAGGTAAGGCACTTGCCTTGCACGCAGTTGACCTGGGTTCGGTCCCCGATACCCCATATGGTCCCCGAGCCCTGCCAGGAGTGATTCCTGAGTGCACAGCCAGGAGTAACCCCTGAGCAACCCCCAAACAAAACAGTGTACCTCTCCTCTCCCATCACCTTGAGAACATGGAGTGGCAAGGAGCTGGAGCACCGGCCTTGCCTGTGGAGGTGATGACCATCCCCAGCACTGGTCCCCCCAACTAGCACTGCTGGGTGTGGCCCTGGAGGCCCCCAGTTAGGCTGAGAATCAAACGGGGTGACTCCCAGACCCCCTGAGCACTACTTGAACACCTCCAAACCCTGAAAAATAAAAGGTGGAGTGTGGGTCAAGGCTAGGCTGGGGAGCTGGGGTCCCAGCCCTCTGGCTACTTGGATCCAGATCTTTATGCCAGGATTGGAGGGAAGGTTTAAAATGTGTCTGTCCATAACACCGAGGAGAGGGCCCGCCACTGTGCCCGACCCCCGGCCCAGCCTCACCGTGCTGTGGGAGATAGTCAGGCAGCCATACTTGACGCCACACTTCCTTTTCTGCCAGACTCTTCGGATTCTAGGACCCAGGGGAGAGAAAAACCGTGATCCAAGCTCGCCCCTAATTCCCTTGTAGCAGAAAAGAGATTTTTCTGCAGCGGATCTGTCTGTCATCTACCAGACCATTCACTCCTCACTTCGAGGGCTCCCTTCCAATGGAGGAGACAGTCTTACCCTAAGGAATCTCCCAGCCTGATGGAGGGAGAACATGGGATTACTCTCTTGGGGCCTTATTCTAAAGAAGACCATGTGGCCCTGGATCTCCAAGAGTGGAGAGTGTGATGAAGGGACCCAGGCCATGACCTTACAGCACTCCCCGCCTGGGAGGAGGGCAGGCATTTGTCTGTAACCGATGAGTGTAGGCTAAGGACAATGCAAGGTACTAGCAAGCCCTCCATAATGGCATCTGGAGGGCTGAGAGACTGGAGGGCACGCTATGCATACAGGAGCCCCAGTTTGATCCCTGGCACTATGTGATCTCCCACGGAATAACCCCTGAGCACCCTGTGGGTGTGACTCCCATTCTCCCCACCCCAAAAATAAACTGATAAATCCAGGATCCAAAGTTACTTCACACTTCTGCTGTATAAAACAAGTATTCATTGGTTTAATAGTTATTTCCCATAACAATGAATTAACAAGTAGAAACATGAATGTACCCCATAGGGTCTCACATTTCACAATCCAGTTTATTTAGTTTTTAAAATTTATTTACTTTTTGATTTTTGAGCCACACCCGGCGGTGTTCAGGGGTTACTCCTGGCAGTGCTTGGGGGACCATCTGGGTTGCAGATGATCAAACATGGTCTACTACATGCAAGGCAAGGGCCCGATTCGTTGTACTATCACTCCAGCCCCTCTCAGACTAATTCCTTTACACTGGGCTGCAAGGCTCAGCCAGCAGAGGCCCACCCAGTGTATCGTGGAGGTTAAGGCATGAAGTTGTCCAGGGCAAATGTTAGCTACACTTGGCAAATGATGCTTTTCTTCTTCAAGTTAAGAACAACCAAAGGCCAGAGAGACAGTTAGGTGCTTGCTTTGCTTGTGGCTGACACTAGTTCTATCCCTCATACCACAAATGGTTCCCCCAGGCACTGCCAGGAGTGATCCAAAGAGCAAAGACAAGCCCCTGAACACTGCCTGGTGTGGCCCCCTCCCCCCCAAACAAACAAACAACAAAGGAGAAAGATGAGCCAGTGATTTTTAGTAGATGTTCGTGTGTCTGGATTCTGGTGATTTGCTTCCCCGGTCCTGTCATTTACTATGTGACTCTGGGCAAGTTGCTTGAGCTCTCTGTGCCACTTACCCGTCACTTTTCTTGTACAGAAAGCCCACCTTCTCCGTGCCAAACTGCTTGTTGCCCTGGTGTTGGTGGATGCTGTAGCCACCTCCCGAGTTCTTTCTGCTCAGATTCTCCTGTTCCTCAGACATGCAAAGGAAACCTCAGGGTGCTTGGGGTTGGCGGGGAGACCCGATTCTGCAGTGCTCCTCCCCAGGGAGACGTCTTAGGGGTTTACTTTCCTTCCCTCCATCCAGGCTGGGCCATGGTGGGGTGGGGGTGGGGGCTGAGTTTGCTAGGGGATGGTTCGGGGACTGACTTCTCTGTTCTCGAGCTGCAGTGTCCCTCGAAGGGAGTCCCGGAGCTGGGTCAGTTTCTGCAGCTCCTCTTCCTGGGCCTGTCGCAGCTATGGCACAGAGGGCAGACCCCATTACCAGCTGTGTCCTGTGCAGACCCCATTACCAGCTGTGTCCTGAGCCCAGCGAGGTGGGGCCTCCCTCTCGAGGCGGGTGCCAGCTCTCACTCTCCCAGACTGTTCAGATCACATACACGCCTGAGGCTGAGGACCGACTTACTGTGTGGACCGTGGCTGCCAGCTTCTCGATGAAGGGGGACAGGCTCTGAGCAGCCTTCCAGCCATCTTGGAAAAAGCTGAGAGATTCCAAGATCAAACAAGGGACCAGAGAGGTGAAAAACAAGACATGAGCAGCAAGTGTAGGGAGAAGATACACCCAGGATCACAGACTCAATTTTCTCATCTGAAGAATGGGGATGGGAG
The DNA here is from genome assembly GCF_027595985.1 of Sorex araneus. Taxonomy (NCBI): domain Eukaryota; kingdom Metazoa; phylum Chordata; class Mammalia; order Eulipotyphla; family Soricidae; genus Sorex; species Sorex araneus. The sequence continues at coordinate 51,163,471 of NC_073306.1, read as the reverse complement.
TGTGATCACAGGACCTGCTCATAGGGGAACTGTGGGTCTGAATGAGATTACTATGTCAGGTACTTAGTTCCTGGCGCATGGTGAACACTCAATGCATCACCAACAGTGAAGGGTCAAGTGACACAGGGGCCATGGTGGGACACGGGCAGATACCTACTTGTGCTGAGCATGGAAGAATTTGATGAGGCTCTGCAGGAAATCAGGCCCTTGCTTCACCTGGCTCTCCCCAGCTTTGAGCAGATACTATGGGGAAGGCAGGGAAGGATGTGTAAGATGTAGGATATGAGCAGAATCGTGGGCACAAGAGTGCAGTCCTCTTCTGGGTTAGTCTTCTTGGCCATGACTAAACTTGGCTGACATCTCTAGGGCCATCTGTCCAGGACCTGGGCTGAGCCTGTGACTGCATCCCTGGGGTTCAGGAGAGGAAGACAGGATCCCTCCCCACACCCAGCCCTTACCTCGCACATGTGCAGCTGGAAGACATGCCGCTCTCTCTGAGTGTCCTGGGCTACCTCGCTGGGGCTCCCTCCTGTCACCTTGGCACGCTCCCTTTCCTTCTCCAGCCTGGCCCTGGGCCCCAAGGAAAGAGATGCCTGGGCTCACTCACAGCCCCTTTTCCTCATCACCACCATGCCTGAATCCTCCTATTGTGGGCACATAAGAGCATGGGACCCTCCAGTGTGCCTGCTAATGGGGGACACGGGGCCTCAAGTACAGTGATGAACCAGGACGACTCAGGTGAACTGTGGGCAGAAAGACAGACCAGAGCCAGAAAAGAAAGCTACAGAACAGTCTAACAGAGTGCCTAGCCTTGCCTAGATAGAATAAACATCTGAGCTGGCATCTTGTCTGCAAAGTAGTCACAGAAAGACAGACCAGAGCCAGAAAAGAAAGCTACAGAACAGTCTAACAGAGTGCCTAGCCTTGCCTAGATAGAATAAACATCTGAGCTGGCATCTCGTCTGCAAAGTAGCCTTATGGGAAGTCAGGGCTGGGTAGAGGGGCCCACACCACAGGATGACCTGAGGACAGAAGGGACTGGAGTTCAGAGCAGAGATGGAGAGGAAAGAGGCTCCAGACCAGGTCAAGAAAGGTCAGAGCCCTTGCATGCTGGGGGAAAAGGCAGCTCAGATAGAGAAGGGACCACCAAGTAAAGGGTGCTAGGAGGGCCCATTCGGGATGGGAGATGCAGGCTGAAAGCAGATTATAGACTGAACATTATGGCTACTTAATACCTCTATTTCAAACCACAACACCCAAAAGGAGAGAGAGAGAGCAAAAGGGAATGCCCTGCCACAGGGGTGGGGCGGGGTGGGGTGAGGATGGGGTGGGGGTGGTGGGAGGGATGCTGGGATCATTCCTGGTGGAAAATGGGGACTGGTGGAGGGATGTATGACTGAGATGTAAGCACGAAAGTTTTTAATTCTGTGACTGTACCTCATGGTGATTCACTAATATTTAAAAAAGAAGAAAGAAAGAAAGAAAGAAAGAAAGAAAGAAAGAAAGAAAGAAAGAAAGAAAGAAAGAAAGAAAGAAAGAAAGAAAGAAAGAAAGAAAGGAAGGAAGGAAGAAAGAAAGAAAGAAAGAAAGAAAGAAAGAAAGAAAGAAAGAAAGAAAGAAAGAAAGAAAGAAAGAAAGAAAGGCAGGCCAGAGCATGCAGGGCCTAATGCAGACCCTGTGAAGGTTTCCAGTCTTTATCCCAAGAGCAGTGGGAAGGAGTTGGAGGTTTTTATACACAAGGAGGCGAAAGGCTCAGGTTGGAGTCCGCCACTGCTGGTTTGGAAAGGACTTTGGGGTCACATGGGTGAGACAAGCACAAAACGCCTCATTCTCTGAGCCTATGGAGCTTCCCATTTAAAACTTTAAATTCTTCAGTTTTGTCTTTTTTCTGCTTTCTTGGTTTTGAGGTCACACCCACTGGTGCTCAGGGGCTACTCCCAACTCTATACTCAGGGGTCACTCCTGGACGTGTCTGGGGACCACGTAGCGCTGGGGCTCAAACCCAAAGCTCCTGCATGCCAAGCCTGTGCTCCAGGCCACTGAGCTCTCTCTGCTTAGTTCTTCCTGTGCATGCAGGCAGAAAGTGCTTCTCATCCTTGTTGCCACAGAGAACCTGGGCCTTCCCTGCCAGCTCTCAGGGGTTGGCTATTTTCCCTCTCTGGGGATGTATGTAATGGTTTCCTGAAATATCACACCCCTCAAATTACCCATTCCATGCTGTGAGAATTTTCTGCATCTGAGGGTGGGCCACATGATCACAAATTCTAAAACAAAAACCCAGTTGCCCAACAGTTCTGCAACTAAGTGGGTGCCAGCGCTGAGCAGAAACAACAGACACGGATACATCACTTCTCCTTTCTGGGCCCAGGTATCCCTCCTCTGTCCTAGAGGAGACAAGTAAGACAGAGAACATTGAGGACACGCCAGCTCTTACCATCACATGGCGCCTTAGTTTGTAACACCAGGCGATTCTCAAGGGCTACTCCTGGCTCTGCACTCAGGGAACACATCTTGGGACACAATTTTGAAGGAATAATTTTCTGTAGGGGGGCTTTCCTGGGGGATTTTGAGCAACAGCCCTGATCTTTATCAGTGAGGTACCAGGATAGCTCCCAGCTATCCAAAAATGTTTCTGGGGCCAGAGCGATAGTACAACGGAGAGGGCACATGCCTTGCACATGGCCAACCTAGATTAGATCTGCACACCCTATATGGACCCCTGAGCCCTTTCAGGAGAGATCCCTGAATGCAGAACCAGGAGTAAGTCCTGAGTCCCATTGGATGAAATATGGGTGACTGATTCTGGGGCCATACCAGCAGTGCCCGGGACTACTCCCACCACAGAGCTCAGGGGTCACCCCTGGCAGTGCTTGGGGGACTGTGTGGTAATCAGAGTGAACCTGGGTCTACATAGGCTAGCATGTGTCCAGCTCTCTGAGCTAGCTCCTCGGCCCTGGAGAGTTCTGGTTTTCATCTTCTCAGGAGTTATTTTCCATTCCAAGTGGGAGTTCATGGCAGGATGGTGGGGTTTGTTGGGATGGGGACAGGTTCTGTGCATCAAGCCTACATTTTTTACTCATGTTCAGATTCACCCAAAACATCAGCCCTGATCCCTGGCCTGATGGCTGAGTGATATGGTCATTGGCAATAGTGAACTGAGCAGCTTTCAAAGGAGGGAGGAAAACTAAGTAGGTAGAGAGGCTAGCAGGGCAGGGGAATCTCTCAGATACAGTGTTACCAGATCTGTCAATAGTGAAAAAATGCCAAGTAAGCAAAATGTCTTTTTGCAGGAAATGGTTAAATAAAGTATGCTATGGCCATACATAGATATACTGTACAGCTATTAAAGGAAATGAAGAAGCTCTACAAATACTGACATGGAAAGGCATTTGCCCTAAGTGAATGGACACTAAAATAGCAACAATATAGAGCAATGGCTAAAAACATGAATTTTAGACTTGAATGGTAGATGTTTCACTTATTTAACCTTTATAAATCTTGTCACCAGTGTAAAATAGCAACAATATAGAGCAATGGCTAAAAACATGAATTTTAGACTTGAATGGTAGATGTTTCACTTATTTAACCTTTATAAATCTTGTCACCAGTGTTCAGGGTTCCCTGAACTTTAGGGAGGCAAGGGGAGGTGGGGGCACCAGGACTTGACTCTAAGGCCTTGCACATGCCGGCATGTGCCCTACCACTTGAGCTCTCTCTCTGGTCCCCTTCATACATCTCTAAGCTTTGCTTCCTCAGTTCCAGATGAGACAAGCACTTCTTCCTCTTTACACAGGAAACATACAAGTTATAGTCCTTAAGCTATGTTAAGCTCTCAATAAATAGCAGGATTATGGTGATGTTAATGATACTGTCAACTATAATCATAATGATTAGTGATGTGAAAACAGAGAGTAAAAAGTGCTAAAAAATAGGCTAGCTGAGAAGACAGAGACAACGGTATGGGGCCCAGAGCCACATGGAATGTTTAGGAGGCTAGCGGAGGGAGTGAATGAGGAAAGCCCGGTGCCTGAGGGCCTTTCAAAGTGACACCTTGAAACATCTCCCTGATGATGCCTTTGCCCACCCATCCCCCTACCATTCCCCTCTACAAAATGTCTTGCTTCCCAATGCTTCTGCAGACACTGTCCTGAAGGCCCTAGCCTCATGCTCTGATCTCTCTGACCACCTCTCTCTTCGCTCCCTCATCAGCAGGCCCTCTAAAGCATCCCTCCATCTATAAAGCAGGAGTAACAGCACCCTTCCCTGCCTAGGGGAATAAATCTGATGTCCAGGGCTCATCACCAAGGGAGCTCAAAGATACTTACCCACTGGTAAGTATCAATGGCTATTATCATTGATGACTGCTTTTAAGCTGTAATTTTTCACAAGGTGGCCTGGAGACCTTTCACTATCTAGATAACTAGGAAAACTAGGAAAGGTTATCCTAGCATAACTAGGAATACTAGGATAACTAGGATACTTTCACTATCTAGACAACCTAGATAACTAGGAAAGGTTATCTTCTTTCACACTAAGGTAAAATGAGGTAGGAATTGTTACTCGCCAGCTTACAGCTGAAGAGCTTCAGGCACTTGTGTGCATCACACAGATGCTAACGCTGGCAGAGGAGGCTCTGATCCAGGTTTTCCCGATGCTAGAGCCCTGGTACCTGCTACTCGGGTTCCAATCCACTATGTTATATTAAAGTCAAGGATGAGACTTCTCTCTCTCCTCTTCCTTCCTTCATCTCTTTTTCTTCCAGTTTTGGAGTAATATCCAGCAGTGTCTCAGGATCACTTGTGGTTCTGCACTCAGGAACACTCCTGGCAAGGCTCAGGGAACCATATGCAGTGGCAGGGATCAAACCTGGGTCAGCTGCATGCAAGCACCTACCTGCTGTCCTATCTCTACAGCCCCTATTCCAGGTTTATTTTATTTATTTATTTTTGGGTTTTGGGCCACACCCAGCAATGCTCAGTGGTTACATCTGGTGATTCTTGGGAGACCATATAGTATGTTGGGGATTAAACCCTGGTTGGTCCTGTGCAAGGTAAGCACCATACTATCTCTAGTTCTTGAGGATTATTTTAAAGATGATGAAGCTGGTATATAGAAAAGGAAAATAATGGCCCCAGGGCCCTAAGTTGGCAGGCGGAAATGATAAGAGCCAAGGTCTGGACGCCTGTCTCTTAGTCCCTTCTGTTCTCTTGGCCCCAGTACTGGCTCAGATACACTTTATGTCCATCACACATATCTCCACACCAATACCACACTGACCACTGAACCCATTTCTCAGGCAAGAAACACGTAGAACATCAATGTCATATGGAATAGTCAAGACAGACTCAGCCCCTCTGTAGGGTCTGGTGGGCCTTTCTCACTCAGCAAGCCCAAATGGAGAGGGAAACACTCCCTCTGGGACCAACCAGGATGCCAGACACCTGCTGCTATCAGACAGATGCTATCCAGCGCTGCCCAGACGGACTTGTGTAAGAACAAGGTAGAGTTACACAGCAACTCTTGGCTTGCTATTTCTAGCTGTTTCTGGAGCCCTTCCAAAAGGGAATGTACACAGAAGCTTGTGCCAGGACACGTGACTCAACCCTGCATGGCAGGGGCCAGGAAGCCACACCGTGTGGCAGAGAGAGCACGGGACTCAGAAATCTTGGGTCCTAGTCCAAGCCTGTCGATGACTCTCACTCAATAGCTTTACCCCTTTCCTTTCTCTTTTTTTTTTCTTTTTCTTTTTGGGCTACACATGACAGTGCTCAGAACTTACTCCTGGCTCTTCGATCAGGGATTACTCCTGGTGGGCTCAAGGGACCAATAGAATGTCAGGGATCGAAGCCAAGTTTGGCCGCTTGCAAGGCAAAAGCCCTACCCACTGAGCTATCACTGTGGTCCCTAACTTTACCCCTAGGCCTTTTCAAATAACCTACCTCCCTGCCTCCCTCCCTCTCTTCCTTCCTTCCTTCCTTCCTTCTCCCTCCCTCCCTCTCTCCCTCCCTTCCTTCCTTCCTTCTTTCCTTCCTTCCTTCCTTCCTTCCTTCCTTCCTTCCTTCCTTCCTTCCTTCCTTCCTTCCTTCCTTCCTTCCTTCCTTCCTTCTTTCCCTTCACTCTCTGTTATCTCTTTGCAACACCCAGAGATGTTCAGGGTCTACTCCCAACTTGAGGCTTGGGGGTTGCTCCCAACAGTGCTTGGGGGACCATATGGTCCTAGGAATTAAATATGGCCTTTCCACATGAAAACCATGCACTCCAACCCTTTGAGCTATCTCCCCAGCCCCACCCCTCTCATTTTTTTTTGGAGGGGTGGGTACACCCAGTAGTACTCAGGGGTTACTCCTGGCTTTTAGCTCAGGGATTACTCCTGGTGGCCTCAGGGAACCATATGGGATGCCAGGGATCAAACCCAGGGGGGCCACATGCAAGGCAAGCATCCTATACACTGTACTATCATTCCAGTCCTGTTTCTCTCTTTTTAAATTGTGTATGTGCGAAGTAAACAGTTTTATTTAGGAAATATAAGAAAGGAGAGAGAGCACACATAAAGTAAAGGACGGGAAATGCTATGCTCTGAGCTAGGATGCAGGCATATCCAGAACGGAATACCCAGAGTCTCTTCTTTAAATGAAACCTCACTACAAGCTCAATATATAAGTCTGATGAAAGCAGAGGTGCTTGGCTAACATCACAAGACAGAGTTTATTTATTCCATTTGGTAGATTTTTCTCCTAAAGACCTAAGTAACTAGAAGATGAAGGTCTTGTGACCTACAGCAAGTCAGAAATAGAAAAACCATCCATCACCCTTCCCAGGGCCTCTGAGGAGAGCAGGTGGCCACACCCTGTGGCACTCCCACTCCTTCTTCAGGATCTCCAGCCACAGCTAGGCGTAGAAGGAGAAACTCCCTCTGGAGGAAAGGAGATCGCCTGGTCCGGGAAGCCACAGGAACAATAAAGCTCCAGGCTCTACTACTTGGAGATGATTGTAGGAAAAAACTCCAGATGGGAACAAAGATGAGTTCCCAGAAGTGTCCCCAGTGATGGGTGCGGCGGGGTGGGGGGAGTAATATATACGGAATATGCATTTGTGGGCATTCTGCACCCACTGAAGTGATGCTGTATAAGGATATGTAATGGAGTTCAAAGGACTGGAGTACATCCAAAGCCTGGCAGCCCAGTCCTTGAGCACCACTAGGTGCAATCCCTAAAAACTGAGCCAGTGTAGCCCCTGAGCACTGGCAGGTGTGCCCCCCAAAAAACCACCACCACAACAACAAATGATATGAATAAGATGGTTGTGATATATTTTTTAGTGAAACTTATAAAATAATATGATGATTATGATTCCATCTTGGTAAAAATATTGCTTCACATATTAAAAAAAAAGACTGAGGGCTGGGGCTGGAGTGATAGCATAGCGGGTAGGGCGTTTGCCTTGCACGTTGGCCGACCCGGGTTCAAATCCCAGCATCCCATATGGTCCCCTGAGCACTGCCAGGAGTAATTCCTGAGTGCAGAGCCAGGAGTAACCCCTGTGCATCGCCAGGTGTGACCCAAAAACCAAAAAAAAAAAAAAAGACTGAGGGCTGAAGAGAGAGGACAGTGGGAAGGGTGCTTGCCTTGTACACAGCCAACCTGGGTTCAATTCCCAGATCTCCATTTGGTCCCCTGCACCCCACCAGGAGTGAACACTAAGTACAGAACCCTGAGACATGAGTAAGCCCTGAGCACTGTGTGGCCCCCAAACAAAAACAAGAAACAAGAAGGACTGCGAAGATAGTAATACTCCAGACTGGAGATGAAGGCCTTTCTCCTACTTTTTGGTAGTCTCATCCCACTTTGGGGTGAGGGGGACGGTGGAGAGTGCTCAGAGTTATTCCTGGCGGGGCTCAGCAGACCATATATGATGCTGGAGATCAAATCAGGGTCGGCCACATGCAAAGAAAGTATCTACCCATTATACTCACTCTCCAGCCCCTCACCCCACATTTTTTTTTGGCAGGGGGAGGGGTTAGGGGGGAAACACTTGGGGATGTTCAGGGATTACTCCTGGTTCTTAGGAATTACTCCTGGCGGTGCTTTGGGGACCATATGGAATGCCAGGGATCAAACTAGGTCAGCTGCATGCAAGGCAAATGTCCTACCTACTGTAATATCACTCTGGCACCTCACCCCATATTTTTCAATTATAAAACAACAGTGCTAAGGTGGAGAATGTAGCTCAGTAGTAAAGCAATTGCCTTGCATATGTGAGAAGCTGGGCTGGATCACTGGTATTGAAAAACAAAACAAAAATAAAGTAAAGGGGCCGGAGCGATAGCACAGCGGGTAGGGCGTTTGCCTTGCACGCGGCTGACCCGGGTTCGATCCCCGGCATCCCATATACTCCCCCAAGCACTGCCAGGAGTAATTTCTGAATGCAAAGCCAGGAGTAACCCCTGAGCATTGCTGGGTGTGACCCAAAGAGCAAAAATAAATAAATAAATAAATAAATAAATAAAATTAAGTAAAGTGCTGGGGCCAGAGATACAGTATAGGAATTAAAGTACTTGCCTTGTATATGGCCTACCCTGTTTCAACCCAATACTAAATATGGTCTCCTAAGCATCGCCAGGAGTAACCCCGAAGCACAGAGCCAGAAGTAAGCCCTGAGTACTTCCGCGTGTGCCCCTCCCCCCAAAAAAAACCCTCACTTTGCAACTCACTTTGGTGGTAGGTGTGATATTACACACATATAGAGGTGGAGAGCTAATCCCCTGAAATCCCAGAATATTATGTATCACTTATGAATCAGTAAAAACAATATGAAAATTGTGAGTCAGAGAGAGAGCTCAGTGGGCTGAGCACATGCTCTACATGTGGGGGTCCGGAGTTTGATCCTCCAACTGCATGTTCCCTTGAGTGATTCTGCCAGTGACCCCTGAGCCGAGCTGGGGGCAGTGCCTAAGCACTAATGGGTGTGGCTACCTTCCCCTGTCACTCCCACCAAGAAAACAAGGAAGAGAAAAGAAAGAAAGCTAAATAAACAAAATAACAGGGGCCAGAGAGCTACAGTACAGTACAGCGGGTAAGGCACTTGCCTTACACATGGCTAATCTGGCTCTATCCCGAGCACCACATATGGTCTCCCAAACACTGCCAGGAATGAGCACAGAGCCAGGAGTAAGACTCAGGGGTATTGTCCAAACACACACACACACACACACACACACACACACACACACACAGAGTACTACCCCAGAGTAACAAAACAAAAAGAGTACTACTCCAGAGTGTGTAAAACTTTTCTGAGGGCCAGGGTTATAGATCAAAGTACTGGAGCACTCACTTTGCATGCTCAAGGCCTGGAGTTCTATGCCTGATACCTTTTGCCTCCATCTCCCTGCACCACCACATGTGGCCCTGGTAGCTCAACACTGCTAGACCCAGCAACTGTCTGAGGACGACTTGGAGTGGCCCCAGTCCCCTAAGCACTGCTTCGGAGGCCACTCCCTCTACCCCAACACCAGCCAGGCACAGACTAGATATCCCCTAAATGATGACAAATTTTTATTCTTTTACTTACTATTTTCTAAGTTTTTTGAAATGAATGTGTATTGTTTCCACAAAATGCAAGAGCAAACAGTTTATAAAGGTGAGCAAACAAGGTGAGGTCTGGCTGAGCCCTGGCAGAGGGCTGTGCTGGGGACCTGTGTGCCCTCTAGAAGGCAGAGCCCAAGCGGTCTTTGTGAAGGACATTCCTATCCTCAGAGTGTCCCCACAGTTGGGGAAATGGTTAATTAATTATCTGGTACACACAAGAGGCAACTTCCTTCTGCCATGAAGTATTCAGACATCCTGTCTCTGCCTTGCTGTGTGGCCTTGTCATGTGACTTAACCTCTCTGAGCCTTCCATGTTCATTGGGACACGGCTCTCTCCCTCCCTGGGCTGGGTGATCAGGAGAGCTGAGTCACCTGCACATCCATGTTCTGAAATAGAAGCTGTTTTCTGTCACTGCCCATGTCAGCGACCACCAAGCAAACAGGTCTCTGAGAGCTGAAGCCCCTTCACAGGTACATCCTTTGGGGGTCTCTTGTGGTTTAGCTGCCAGGTTCTGGTCAGACCTGGGGCATAAACCAGCCCCCAAACGCCTCTGGAGGGCAAGAGGCTCTGTGCCTTGGGCAGCATGTTCTGGCAGCACTTCGTTTCTTCCCGCAGTCCACCCTCCTGCTCCCACAGCCTCTGTCCTGGACACTGTGTTCTGGCCACAGCCACTCACATTTTGGTTTCGTAGTCCTTCCACGCCTTCTCCAACTGCTTTTTGGAATCCTGCAAACAGTTTCAAAAGGACAGTTTGAAAATCAGCAGTGCTTGGGACCTGGGGTCAACAGCTACTTAGCCACCTTTAAGGGGACACTGTTCACCCACTCCGCTGTGCTGATCAGAGCCACATGAACCCAACCCTGCCTCCATCCCCGCTGGCCCCCTAATACTCTCAAATGAACCCACTTCCCCAGAATGACCTTTCTCTGCGACAGGCCCTCCTCCCACCTAACGGCACTGTGCAGCATGGGGGGTTGATGGGCTCAAGGTATGAGGAAAATGTCCTAGGTCTGCCCCTTCCCTCGAAGGACAGAGACCATCATGAGGGTGAGGGTGGTGGGAGAATGGTCGGTTTTCTCGACCAACTTTAACCCAGCATTGATGCCCAGCTGGCATGAGATCGTCAGTATGAACAGGAAGACACATGTGCAGAGAGAGGCAAAGAAGTCTACTGCAGGACACACAGCAAGCGAGTGAGGCCTGCCAGTTCCTGGCATAGGCGTGCATGCGTGCGGGCGTGGGGTGCCAAGTCCTGTACTCTCCTGCTGAGCCACATCCCTGGCCCCTGGCCTAGACTGTCTGTGGCTCATCCAGCTCAACCCTTTGGGTCAGCCCTGTTTTCAAGGTATCCCGTCAGCCGAGGGTAAAAGCTGCCCGTCTGGTTTGGGTGGTTCCCAGGCTGGGGTCCAGCTCGGGGCAAGGAGGGAAGCCTCTGGGGAGAGAATGGCTCCTCCCCTGGGCCTTATGGGGAAGACTTCCCAGGAAGATTATTCTGCACCTTCTTCCAAGCTCTAACTGCGCCAGGCTCAGAAAGGGCAGCCCCAGAATCACGCTGGCCCCTCCTGCACTAGCTTCAGAAACCACTGCAGCTTCCCCAAATCCCCAAGTCTCTGTTTCCTCAGGTGCATAATGGGGGCGACAGTACCCATGGAAACACTGCAACTGGCTGTTGCTGGATTATGTGGGCTAGTCCCCACAGGTGCCCGGAGGACAGGAGGTCAGACGCCGCTGTCCTTCTAGGGGTTCAGAAGAGGGGGCCAGCCCTCTCCCCATGAGGGCCCCTCTCCCCATGAGGGCCCCTCCCTTGCTCTCTAGCCCAAGCCCAGCCCTGCCACCCCTATGCTCTCCTGTCCACCCCCTTCCTTCCCCCCCTCCCTGGGCATGCTGTTCCCCACACAGACTCACCTGCCGCCCGTCCCTCAGCTGCCCCTTCAACATACTGTCCAGGGGGAAGGAGACAATGTTGTTCAGGTTCTGAACCTGGAAAAAGCAGAGACACCCCCCCAGCCCCAACACCTTTAGTGAGTGTCCCTCTGTCCAGCTGCAGGACAGAGTCCAGTACCCATGGGGTACAGGCTACCGTGAAGCAGCAGGAGACAAAGGCAAAAGTGTGATGAAGTAGGCACTGGACAGATGGGAGACAGACGGAAGGACAGAGCAGGGGTGCAGTCAACCTCCCAGCAAAACAGTGGATCTTCCTCTCATCAGTCTGGGCTCTGGGAACAGCTCAGGTCAGGATCAGTTGTCCCTCACCTCTCTCTCTCTCTAACTCCAGGATGTCATCTGTTGTGTCCCTCTGCTGCTTTTGTCCTGCTAGCCCGTCTCTCCTGATCACGTAGGGAACCCTTTCCTGGGGGGTTGCATGGGGTAAACAGAGGAGTCGGAGTTGGCCCCAGGAGCCTCCTTCTCCAGCTTTCTGGACTGCATCCGAAACAGGCCCTGTTAGGAACGTGAGCCCAGCCAGCCACCCGGCCCGCTTCCTGGAACTTTGGAAAGAAAGACAGACCCAGGAAAAACACCGGGTCTTTCTTCTGGCAAGATTTGAATCTGGCTGGGGGCTGGAGCTATAATACAGCAGGTAAGGGGTTTGCCTTGCATGTAGTGAACCCGGGTTTGATTCCCAGAATCCTATATGGTCCCCAAGCACTGCCAGGAGTAACTCCTGAGTGCATTGCCAGGAGTAACTCCTGAGTGCAAAGCCAGGAGAAACCCCTGAATATCGCCAGGTGTGACCCAAAAAGAAAAAAAAATTGAATCTGGGTGGCAGATTCATCAAGCAAAGACAAAGAGTAATGAAGAGAAAGAGGAGGAGCCTAACGCCAGTGGCACCCCTGGACTTCTCATTACAGGGCCCATTAATTCCTTTTAAAAATTAACCTAGTTTGGGGCTGGAGAGATAGTACAGTGGATGAGGCACTTGCCTTGCACACATCAACCTGGATTCAATCCATGGCATCCCATTGCAGAACCTGGAGTAATCCCCGAGCATTGACATATGTGGAGAAGGAAGGAAGGGAGGGAGGGAGGGAGGGAGGCAGGGAAGCAGGGAGGGAGGGAAGAAAGAAAGAAAGAAAGAAAGAAAGAAAGAAAGAAAGAAAGAAAGAAAGAAAGAAAGAAAGAAAGAAAGAAAGAAAGAAAGAAAGAAAGAAAGAAAGAAAGAAAGAAAGAAAGAAAGAAAAAGAAGAACCTAGTATGAGATGAGTTTCTGTCACTGGGCAGCCCCAAATGACTTAGCATTTTAGACCATCTCTCAAGGTATACTTGGGTCCCCTCATTCTCAAGAATCCTTCTTGAGGGGCTGGAGTGATAGCACAGCGGGTATGGCATTTGCCTTGCACGAGGCCGACCCGGGTTCAAATCCCAGCATCCCATATGGTCCCCTGAACACCGCCAGGGGTGATTCCTGAGTGCATGAGCCAGGAGTGACCCCTGTGCATTGCTGGGTGTGACCCAAAAAGCAAAAAAAAAAAAAAGAATCCTTCTTGATCACTCCTGCTCCATCCCCAGCCTATGCTTACATACCCCTTTTCTGAATCATGGTGGCACTTGGCTTCTGGTGCAAGTTACCGTGTCCCTCATTTGTGCCATGGTACTGGTATGGTTCCACACTTCAGACTATGCCTCCCCCATTAGACTGCCTCCCCCACAAGATTATGGTTCCTGTTTCATTTGATTTTGAGGGGCCACACCCAGCACTTCTTAGGGCTCACTCCTGGCTCGTGGCCAGGTACCACTCCTGGCCGTGCTCAGGGGACCATACCTGAGAGTGAACTGAAGTCAACTGTGTGCAAGACAAGTGCCTTGCCCACTGTGCTCACTGGCCCCCCAGCCTATGATTTTCTGAGCCCAACTATCCTGTGTCACCAGTCAATGGTTCGACACCCAGCAGAGTCAACTCTCAAGAAACACCAGCTTGGCTGAAATGGGAAGCAGAGGTCACTAATTCCACTGAAGGAGGTCACTAATTCCACTGAATTTCAGCATGCTGCTGGCATGTGTGTGCAACAGAACTAGGCAAAGAGAAGGAATAATGATAGCCGGCAAGCTGACTTACTGAGCACCTGCTTACTCACAGCACTTCCCTTACCTCATCGCCATTGCAACCATAACTATGGGGCAGGCATCATTATTGTGCCTATTTTATAGAGGAAAGACCTAGGGCTCAGGCAGAGGGAGTGACCTGCCAGGGTCACACACGCAGTGAGCAGCAGGATGAAGGTTCAAGATCCCAGTATAAGCTCGAGGTCTGAGTGCCTCACCACCAAGCTAACTGCCTCTCAGAGGCAATGCAGGAAGGGTAGACTGGAGCCAGGCAAACTGGTCAAGCTACAGAGCCCAGAGGAAAGGGGCTTTCCTGGGGCAGAACCAGACAAGCTGGTGCTGGAGTCAAAGATCCTGAGTTCCAGCCAGGTTGTCTGATGGCAGGCAAATTGTTTAACCTCGTGTCCTAATTTCTCAGCCTAAAAAGTGATAAGGGGGGCTGGAGCAATAGTACAGTGGGTAGGGAGTTTGCCTTGCATGCGGCCAACCCGGGTTCAATTCCCAGCATCCCATAGGGTTCCCTGAGTAACGCCAGAAGTATGAGTGCAGAGCCAGGAGTAACCCCATGAGCATCGCTGGGTGTGTCCCAAAAAAGTCAAAAAAGAAACCCAAAAAACAGTGCTCACCCAGTGTGACCCAAAAAGCCAAAAAAAAAAAAGTGATAAGGGAAAAAGATATAAAGATAAAAGAAACAGACAGCAGGAATACCATCTTGGCTGCCACAGATAGTCCTTATAGCCTCTTGCACACACACCCCTTGGGTCCTGACCTTCTTTTTTTGAAAGGTACAGTTGGGTTTTCAAACACTGTGTGCTTAATGTTCAGCCAGGAACAATCACAGACCAAGGAGCGATCTCTTCAGGCTCCTGGAGACAGACCGATATTTCAAAGTGCTTCCCAGAAGCAGGTCACCAACCTGAATCCACTGACAGTGTCAGACAGTGCCCTCCTCTCTCCCCATGGCCCCACTACACACTTTTCCCTACATAAAGTCCAAGTCCCGGTCTGAGAGGGAGATGATGTTTTGGGACAAACTGAACATCTTCTAAGATTCCTGGCCCCTGAATAAAACTAGTTTGCTTGCATCAACACGTGTCTCTCAAGCATTACTCTTTGGGGGGAGGGTGTGGGGGAACGGAGAGCACATCTGGCTATGCTCAGGGCTTACTCTTGGCTCTGTCTCAGGGATCATTCCTGGAGAGATTAGAGGACCATATGTGGTGCCATGGATTGAACCCAAGTTCAATGTCACGTGCAAGGCAAATGCCGTACCTGCTGTGCATCTCTTGCCCTCAAGTATTAACCCTTGAGTGGAAAGAGCTAGACCTTGGTTTTGGGAACAGGGAAAAGCATTGAGTAAAGCTAACCCCCTGCAGCACAGCGCCCAGGGTCAGTGAATACAAACACTCAGGAAGTACTAGGAACCTGGGTGCCTGTATCTGGCTATGGCCAAAAGGAGGGACTTGGACAATGTGAGGAAGCAATCATACACCAAGGATACACTCAGGAAGGACGTGAGGCCACTAGACACAGGAGCAAAGAGGCCAGCTGAGGCAACTCGAGTCCCAGGCCTTGAAGACACAGCCGACGCAGTCAAGGGGCTGGGGTGTGGTTCAGTGGTAGAGCATATGTCTTACGTGTGTGAGGTCCCGGGTTTAATTCCAGCAACACAAAAGATCCACCATCACAAAAGAAGACAGAGAGAGTGGAGCAGAGGCTCCAGGAGAAGAACCCCAGAGTACACCATCTCTTTTCCCCAACCTCCTCTAAGGAGCTCCCCTCTCCTGCCTGGGGCTAACCCCCTACTGAGAGGCTCCTCTTGATCCCAGGTACTCACCACAGAGAAGAACAAGGAAAAACAGAGAGGGAGAGAAAGAGGGAATGGGAAGAAAACAGGGTCAGGGCTAGAAAGGGTTCTCAGGTCATGGGTCAGAGGTCAAAGGGAGACTAGAGATCATGGGCAAGCTGGAGGAAGGGTAGAAGCTAAGCTAAGTCCACAGGGTTATCCAGGAACAAGGGGAGTGGTGGGGGCGGGAGCAGGGCACTTACCAGATTTTTGAAGAGTGCAGCGACTTCACGGGTGAACACAGCCAAGTTCAGGAAGCCCGTGGACAGCTCGTGGCTGTTCTGGGATGAGTGGCTGTTGCCTAAGGACTCCACGGCCTCTCTGTATTGCTCCTCATTTTCCACGTGGCCTGTGGAGGCAAGGAAGAGAACTCAGAGTTTGCTCCAGTCTAGGTCAGGAGTGCGTTCCCAGGCAAAGCAGGGTCTCCCATGGGCTCACTCACCAAGGCCAGAGCTGTGGATGGCCCGCACAGCCTTCTTTATTCTCTGCAGGATAGCCTGGTCTCCTTCCAGGATCTGCAAGCAAACATGGACAGAAGTCCAGAGCGGCTCCTCCAGGGAGGTCCAAATTTCACAAGGCCATCCTCCCAAACACTTCCCGTGAGTTTCTGCTGTCCTGAGGGACTCCTCCTAGGGTACCTCTGCACTCCCACCAAATGTAAACAGACCACACAGAATCCACAGAGTAAGTTATATACATAGGAAAACCACAGACCCCAGCTCCAGTGCTGGCTGAGTCAAGGGTGTGAGACAAAACCCTGAGGTATGGCGGAGCATGCCAGACCAGGTTGGCATCTCAGCTCAGACATTCAGTAGTCTGTCCATCTTGAAGAATTTGTTCCCTTCTCTGAGCCTTGTCTTCAGAATGAGGGTAGGAGTATGGAGTGACCCAGGGAATGGTTGAATGATCTGGGTGATGAATGTACAAATCGCTTCACAAGAGACCAAAGGCAAGAAGGTGGACTTCTCTTGATCCCAAAGGACTGCTGTCCATTACATCCCAGGTGCCATAAACAACCATGTGAGGGCAAAGAGGACACCACAGTGGGCGTTGAATGAGAGCGAGGAGGGTATATACTCAGCGTCTCTGAGACAACATCAGGCAGCCTTAAAGTCTGGGGCTAAGAAGCAAATCTCAGACTGTGAGGATAGTCAGAAGATGGGACAGGTCCAAAGGGTCCAGCTTAGACGGAAATCGCCGAGACACATTTGTGGAATATAAAATGACATAATATGAGACTGACACCCAAGGACAGTAGAACAAGGGCCAGGAATATTGCTCCATGGTTGGAATCCTGCCTCAAGAGCTGGGGGAGAAGGCAGCTGGAATAGAGAAGGAATCACTACATCAATGAAATGACGGTTGTACAGAACAATTGGGATGGGAGATGTACGCTGAATGTAGATAAAGGACCAAATGTGATAGCCTCTCAGTATCTGTTTTGCAAACTATAATGCTCCAAAGTAGAGAAAGAGTATGGGGGAAGTTATCTGCCATAGAAGCAGGGGAAGGGGTGGGATGGAGGGGATACTGGAGACATTGGTGGTGGAAAGGATGTGCCTGGGGCAAGCTCAGGAAACCATTATGAAACAAGTTAGTGAGCTGGGAACGTGTGGCTCAGTGATAGGGTGTGGCCTCTGTGTGTGGCCTGGGTTCTGCTCTACACACACACACACACACACACACACACACACACACACACAAGAGAAGCAATTAAGATGGTAATGGTAGGATATAAGGGTCTTCAGGGCCACACCTGAAGTTCCCCAGGACTCAGATGAGGAATCATGTGTCAAAGTCCTTGATCCCAGGCCAGGGATGGAACAGAGATGAAGGCATTTGTGTTGCATGCAGTTGTAGCCACAACAATGGTTTGAACCCCAGCATGGCCTACGGTTCTGTCCCCCTTGCCCTCCTCCCCTGCCAGTGCCAGATGTAGCCCCTGAGCACAGAGCCAGGTATGGGCCCTGAGCACCACTGAGTGTGGACCACCTCCCCCCACCCCCATATAAAGGTCCTCGATCCCCACTTGGAAACCTGAAGAGGGAAACTAAGACATAATTAATTTATGGACCTATGGACGAGCCCACTTTACTTTTGGACTGGAGCTATACCAAAGCAGGTAGGGCGTCTACCTTGCACACGGCCGACCCGGGTTTGATTCCTCCGTCCCTCTCGGAGAGCCTGGCAAGCTACCGAGAGCATCTCGCCTGCACGGCAGAGCCTGGCATGCTACCCGTGGTATAACTGATATGCCAAAAACAGTAACAAGTCTCACAATGGAGACGTTACTGGTGCCTGCTCGAGCAAATCAATGAACAACAGGATGACAGTGTTACAGTGCTATGACATTGCTCAAAAAATAATAAAGGTTAAGGATATGAACCAATTCCAAAGAGATTTTTTTTAAATTCCTAGAAGATAAGACACATGGCTAACATTTACCTAGCACAAAGAAGCAGCACAATGTTTGTTTACCTAAATGAATGATGGTTTGCAAAACCCTGGGATAGGATTAACCTAAGAGATCTAAATCCACATCCTGGGTAACTCTGGATTAGTCTTCTGAGTGCATGACACCCATTTCCCTGACAACTGCCTTCCCTCTGGAGAGTACCCTTGCCACCTTGTCTGTTCTAGTCACAGCTGACAGGACAAGGGTAGCTACTTGACCCAAGCCAGGTCAATCAGATGTTCTCTCTAAGGAATTTGAACTTAAGATCTAGGAAGCTAACTAATCAGAAAGACTTAAGATGAACTGCTTTTTTAATCATATGCAAAAAGATGAGAACAGAACAGGTATGTAGAAAGAAGTCAGTGAGGCCAGAATGGTAGTACAGTGGGTTCAACAGGTAGGGCACTCATCTTGCGCACGGCCGACCCAGGTTGGATCCCTGGCACCACATATGGTCCCCCAAGCCTGTTGGGAGGAGTGATCCTTGAGCGAAGAGGCAGGAGAAAGCTCTGAACATAGCCATGTAGTCAAAAACAAAACAAAAAGGAGGAGGAGGAGGGAGAGGAGGAGGAGGAAGAGGAGGAAGAGGAAGAGGAAGAGGAGGAGGAGAGTGATATCTGTGATGCCACATAAAGGCAGAAGAACAGCCCTGATTCCTAATGATTTTCCAGATCCCACATCTGAAAGGCCCTTCCATGCTCTCTCTCCTTGGGGCACCATGAAGTCTCCTGAATCCACCCAGCAAACTGTCCTCTTAGTACTTAAACTGGTTTGAGGGGACTTTTCTTCCAATGGCCATTTTTTCCTTAACAGTAAGAACTCTGTCTTTTCAAATGAGATGGGCACTCAAAATAAGCCACATTCCCCTATTGCAGATAAATATGGTTGTATAAATTCTGGTCAGTGCACACCGTATTCATTTCCATAAAGTATTCTTAGACTACACACCTATTAGCATGACCAAAATCCTAAATACTGACAATTCCGATGCTAGTAAGAATGAGAGTGGACAGGTGGGGATGCAATGTACAGTCAATTAGGAAGAGAGTTTGAGATCAAAACAAAATATTCTTAATCATGTGACCCAGCAGTGGCATTTCTTGATGTTTACCTCTATAAGCTGGAAACTTACTTCACTCACACAAATAACTTGTACATGTCTGCTTATAGCAGCTTTATTCATAATTGCCAAAACTCAGAAGCAACAAAGATATTCTTCGACTGTGATACATCTATCCAGACAATGGAGTATTATTTAATCCTCAGAAGATGTAAGCTTTCGTGTCCCAAAAAGACACGGAGGAAACATAAAAACTTACTACTAAGTGAAAGAAGTCCATTTACATACCATATGACTCCAGAGATACACATTCTGGAACAAGAAAAAACTATGAATGTGATAAAAAAAAAATCAGTTGTGTCCAGGGGTTGTGGAAGAAAGAGACAGGCGAGGCACAAAGGATTTTTGGTACAGTGAAATGATTCTGTACACTTAAGTGGTGGATCTATTTGTCAAAACTTATAGAATGAAAAACACCAAGAGTGAACAATGATGCAAACTATGGATTTGGGGTGATAATGGTGTCCAGAGGCTCATCCACTGTAACTAATACACCACTCTGGTGTAGGATGGTGAGCACAGGGTAGCTCTAAGTATGAGGAGTTGGGCAAGGGGTGGACTACGGGTACTTCTAGTACATTCCACTTGTTTTTGCTGTGAATCTAAAACTGCTTGTAACAGGAAAATATGTAAGGGACCAGAGAGATAACACAGTAAAGCACCTGCCTTGCATGCAGACAATCTGAGTTTGATCCTTAAGTACCCTGTATGGTCCCCTGAGCACTGCCAGGTGTGATCCCTGAGCACAGAGCTAGGGTAAGCACTGAACACAGCTGGCTGTGGCCCCAAAGTAAAATCAAACAAAAAATTATGTCTATTTTTTAAATGTAATTGTTTGGAGGCCACACCCAGAGGTGCTCAGGGTTTAGTCTTGGCTTTGTGGTGAGGAGTCACTCCTGGTGATGCTTGGGGACCAAAAATGTGGTGCCGCAGACTGAACTGGGGTCCGTCATGTGTAAGGCAAGTGCCTAATTTTCTGAATTATCTCACCAGCCCCTTAAAGGAAAGAAGGTCAGGGATATAGCCCAGGGGCAGAGGATTTCTCTGCATATGTGAGACCTTGGATTTGATTTCTGGCACGACAAAACTATAAATCAATAAAGAGAAAACAGGAAGAGACAGGGGCACTCTGTCACCTCCTTCTTCTGACTAGAATGTGTTGGTCTAGCACTCAGACAGCCATCTTATACCATGAGGTAAAGGTCCATGTTGTGGATGGTGGAGCAACAGCATAGAAGCCTGCCTCAGTGACCGGAAAGGCACCCTCTCAGATCTGAACTACTTATCAGTAGACTTCCATTAAAAAAAAAAAAAAAGACTGTCTTCTCTGAGCTACAGTTTTACTGCACATTATGCCTTGTAGAACTAGCTCTAACTGGTTCGGTCACCTTCATTCACTTAAGAACTGTGCCCTGATGTTCTTATCAGACATTTATCAGAAAAATTCCTTCTTACCATTCCTGCACTCAGCAACCCAAGTCCACACAATTATTGATTCATCTAACTAGTTTTTGAGTGTCTGTTGTGGGTTCCCACACTGGGACACAGACACAAAAGACACAGCGTTGGCTCCCAAGGTGTCACCACCGTAGGGAAAAAAGAGTCAAATCAACGGGCACTGAAGATGCAATATGGTCAGGGCTCTAAGGGGCAATGAGCACAGCAGGTGTGAGCCTGGAGGAAGGAGAACTTAGGAGAAAACTAAGCCTGGACTAGGCAATGGCGAGGAGTAAGGAGACCCTGAGGATAAACTACTAGAGGAGGGACTAAACTTCCAAAAAGGATGGGCAAGGACAAGAATAGCATTGTTCCATTGATTCTCATTGATTCATTCCTTCATTCACCTCAATAAACATGGTCTTTTCCTTCAAAAATTCCACAGGGAGGGGCTGGAGCAATAGCACAGCGGGTAGGGCGTTTGCCTTGCACGCGGTTGACCCGGGTTCGATTCCCAGCATCCCATAAGGTCTTGAGCATGGCCAGGAGTAATTCCTGAGTGCAGAACCAGGAGTAACCCCTGTGCATCATCAGGTGTGACCCAAAAACAAAACAAACAAAAAAAACCCTCTCAAAAATTTCACAGGGAGGGGCCAGAGAGTACTGGAGTAAAGCTCTTGCCTTACATGAGGGCAATCCTGGTTCAATATCCAGACTGCATATGGGGGGCTGGAGTGATAGCACAGCGGGTAAGGCGTTTGCCTTGCACGCGGCCGACCCAGGTTCGATTCCCAGCATCCCATATGGTCCCCTGAGTGCCGCCAGGGATAATTCCTGAGTGCAGAACCAGGAGTAATCCCTGTGCAGAGTCAGGTGTGACCCCCCCCAAAAAAAAAACAGACTGCATACGGGACCCTGCACACAGACAGAAGTAATCCCTGAGCACTTCCAGGTGTGGCCCAACACCTCTCCCTTTCAAAAAATAAAACCAAACCCACAGGGGCCCAAGGGATGGTTCAGTGGCTGAAAGAGCCTAACTCCTAAGTGTGGATCACGTGGATTGTGAGTCTCAGCTCTGGCAGCCCCCAAATGCACCAAGAGAGATCCTGGTGGCTCTATAGTTTGGGATCCCCAGCACCATAACAGAATGGCAGTCTCTGATACCGCAGCCAGAAGTGTGTGTCCATGACTGAAATGTGTGACCCCTGGTGAGCACAAATGAAGGTGTAGGAGCACCACAGCAACCTTGGTGAGAACTACAGTCAGCATGTGTGAGCACATGAATGAGAGCAATCTCTGCAGGCATGTGTGCAGGACAAACACAGAAAAAAAAGTTTGTGACCCACTGCGAGCACCACAATCAAGCCACCGGATCCATTGTCACTGAAACAACAGCAGCAACAAAGGGAGGGGAAGGAGGGAGATTTTTTTTTTTTCTAAGGGCTGGAAGGGCTGGAGATATAGTACAAAAGATGAAGTGCTTGTCTTGCACATGGCCAGTCTGGGTTCTATCCCTGGCACCAGATTATAGTCCTCTGAGAACTCCAGGAGTGATCTCTGAGCTCAGAGCCAGGAGTAATACCTGAGCACAGTCAGGTATGACTCCAAAACCAAAACAATAAAACAAATTTAAAAAGCTAGAGGGGCTGGAGAGTTAGAACAGCGGGTAAGGTGTGCCTTGCACATGGCCTACCTAGGTTTGATATCCAGCACGGCATACGGTCCCCAAGCCCCACCAGGAGTGATCCCTGAGCAGTCGGGAGTAAGCCCCAAGCACAGCTGGGTATAGCCCCAAACCAAACCAAACCAAACCAAACCAAACCAAACCCAAAAAAGCTGGAGTGCATGCCCTGCATCCACAAGGCCCTGAATTGGAACCCAGTACCACCTGGTCTCATGGGCGCCAACAGGTCTAACCCTGGTGGCCCCTAACACAGCCAGGTGCAAACCATACTACACTCCAGGCGCTGAGCACTGAACTGAGGGCAGAGGATCTCCATAAGTGACCCTAGGAACCCCAGCACCACCATGGAGGCTCCTACTGAAAAAAAACTAAATGGGAGGTAGAGAGAAAGAGAGAGACACATAAAACACAACTCCCCAGAGGAGATATTTGCAGAGACTTCTATCAACCCTCCACAAGAACATCTGAAAATCATTCATACTACACTAAAAATGACTGCCAACGCCTACCCTCTCTGGTATAAAGGGGCCCTCTCTGGTACAAAGGTACAAAGGTTTAAGGTAAAGAGATTATTTTAAGGAGGAAATTCTGATCCTTGGGATAGAAAGGAATTTAGGGAAGGGCATATAGTTTTCCAGAATTCCAGTAATGATGCTACCATAGCACAATGAGTCACAAGCTGAGATTCAAGCCCCAGCCTCTCCAAGGCTGTTTCTCTCAGTGATCTAGTCCAGTTCTCCAAGCCTCTTTTCTTCAGAATGGGAGAAAGGGACTCGAGAAAGAGTACAGTGGAAGGTGCTTGCCTTGCACGTGTTTGACCTGGGTTCAGACATCTCCAAACATCTCCGGCAACTCATATGATCCCGAGCCCTGCCAGGAGTGATCCCTGAGCACAGAGCTAGGAATAAGCCTGAGCATGGTTGGGTGTGGCCCTAGAACCTAAATAATAAAAATAATAAAAAATAGGAGAAAATTTAACATGGAAAAACCTTTCTCCACTTGGCTCAGAGAGTTTCTATGGGTTCCTGTGAGAACATAGATGTGGTAGCGTCGGCCAAGGCTGGAGGCATTTGGAAAATGTGAGTCTGATTCCAACTGTGGTTTGTTTTCTGCTTCTGTGTGAGCTCAGCCCGCATGGCCCCTGCCTGAGACTATTGAGAGTGCAAACTAAAAACTCAGCCTCTGGATTCAGGCGGGTGCATCTGATCCCCAATAGTCAGTGATTTTAGCTTTGGCATTACCTGAGAGCTGGTTAGAAGTGCACATTCTTTGGCTGAAACAGAAAATCTGGGAGTAGCACCCAGACATTTGTGTTTGAGTGAGCCCCCCTGGAGATCACCAGACATGCTGAGGTCTGCTGCTTACTGGTCTAACTTTGTCCTCAGAGATGCAGGAACTCACCATTGCTGAAAGTATGGAACTGACCCCATAGGAGTTGGATTTGAATTCAAGCCCCATTCAGAACTTGTTATGTGGCATTTCTCTGTCTCAGTTTCCCCACTAATGAAATGAAGATGATCATAGTTTTTCCTGTATAGACGGGGTTAGGGGTGGGATTGTGTGAATTCATATAGGAAAATAAATTCATAAAGGAAAAGAGCTTAGAATACTGTGATCTGATAACTAATGTTATCTATTTCAAATTAAACCAAATTTGGTTAAGGAATGTCTGAATTTTCATTGCATTAATTTCTGCACCTCCCTTCCCTACTCTGGCTGCTGCTGTGGTACAGACTAGGACATGGTGCTGCGCTCTGAGCTGAACTGCCTGCACATGTGCCAGGGATGGCCCTCCCAGCCGCCACACTCACTGGGGGCTGTCTGCTTTGCCTGCAGGGCTTGAGACAACTCTGCTGCAGCACAGGGGAATCCGAGATGGCAGTACTGTGGGGACTATGCTCTGTGCATGTGAATGGCACCAGGGATCAAATTCATGGCTTCACTCCAAAGACAGGCTTTTTGGTTGCTGGTGGTGGTCCACACCTGGAGGTGCTTGTCCTTGCACTAATTAAAGATGCTTTCCCACCCCACTCCCAGTGAGCCTGCTCAGCATCATACAGGAGCCCCAGGTGCAGAGGGAACCAGGACAGCCACAGAGGACCAGGTGTTCCCCCTCCCAAGTACCTGATCCATGCCTGCAGGTGCCTGAACTCTCCCAGTCACCCAAGGAGGCCAACAAACATTTCATAAGGGAAGCTGCCAGGGTGAGGATAGCGTCAGGTATGTGCAGGTCACAATGCAGAGCAGCTGCAGAGTCACCTTTAAACCAGTTACAACGAGATTCAGGGCCAGTGCTCTTTCCAGTCCATTGAGAGACCCCACAATGTTTAGCAAACAAAGCATCTCTGGTTCTGGAGTTGCATCTGTCCCAGGTGAACCTCAAATCCACCACCTCTACCTTATTCACTCAAACTTAGGGAAGGGAAACATGAAACACATAGGGAGGTCTTCCCCCTAAAAGCAAGGCTAGTAGCAATGCCCCCCACACCCTCCAGCTACAAACACATAAGGGAAGTTGTATTCTTAGGGAAATCATTACTTCTTTCTAGGAAGAAAATAGACTTGCCCAGGTTAGCCCAGGAAAAGGTTCCCAGGACTGAGAGATGGAAGTTAGGGAGTCAAACAGATTTTGGTTCCAACAGAAGTTAAAAAGGAAGAATATGCAACCTCTGGGGCCAGGGAGATGATTCAAGAGCCCAGAGAGCAGGCTTTGCATCCAGGCAATCCCAGGACCATGAGCACCCTGACCAGCAAACCCTAAACACGGAGCCAGGAGTAGCCTCGAGCACTGCAGTGTGCCAAAAACACAAAACAAAAAGACTAAACAACCCTGGAAGAAGTGAGCTCCTGGTGACTTGGAGCATTCACAGCCTGAGCATTCAAATTGTGTGGGTTAGTTCTGACAGACATTCAGAGTCCGCTCAAAGAGCAGCTCCATAAAAGAACCTGGGCAGGCAAACATGGATAAAACAGTGTCAGGGCCATGCCTGAACTTGGTAAGCCAACTGAAGTCCTCTGGGCAGGCCTGGCTGGCCCCAGACAGAGAAGAAATTCCTGCTGGTGCACTGTCCTTTATATCCCCAATCTCACCCCAAATATAGACACACACACACAGAGACATACACACACACACACACACACACACACACACACACACACACGCGCTCTGGTTCTCTCTCTCTGGTGTGTGTTCTCTATAGGCAAAGGACCATAGCAGCAGAGGGCCTTGCCCAGTTGCCCTGCTTGGGAGGACCTTTTGCATGTTCCCCTCCTGGCTTAGTAATCATCAATAGGTCCCATTCTTCATTCTTGTGATTTCTCAGAGCCAGCGTGGTTACCACAGCAACTCAGACAAGGGGACAGAACTGCTAAACGAAGGCCTTGGGAGCTGCAGATTTAATTCACCATTAGACATTCACTCCTTTGGACTACTAATATGGAAGCTGAACATTACCTTTGTGGTGTTCCCAGACCATTACATCCATAACTAATCAGTCACAGTATTTTCCCCACCAAGCCTGGATTTGTGTCATCATTCATTCTGCTGAGAGAGCCCTCCAAGTAACTTCCACCAATTAAACTGAAATGGACATTAGAGATAGAAACCATTATTTTGGGGGATTGGGAGAGGCCCATATCCATTGGTACTCAGGGCTTACTCCTAGGACTGTGTTCAAGGCTCTAAGGACCCTTGCCAGGGATCAAAATCTAGGCTGGCTACATGCAAGGCAAGTGCCCTACATGCTGTACTATTGCTACAGCCCCCCAAAATCAATTGTTTTATCTTTGCTTTGGACCATGATGTTATCCCATGACAGATTCAATTAAAGAATATTAGAGGGGCTGGAGTGACAGCACAGTGGGTAGGGCATTTGCCTTGCACGAGGCCAACCCGGGTTTGATTCCCAGCATCCCACATGGTCCCCCGAGCACCACCAGGAGTAATTCCTGAGTGCAGAGCCAGGAGTAACCCCTGTGAAATGCCGGGTGTGACCCAAAAAGAAAAAAAATTAGAAAAATCTAATTTTATCTCCCCATATTACAAACTGCAAAAAGGCTCAGGTGAGGGGGGTGGAATAATAGGAGAGTTGGGTAGAGCATTTGCCTTGCATGTGGCCAACCCAGGTTTGATTCCTGACATCCCATATGGTCCCCTAAGCAACACTAAGAGTGACTCCTGAGCACAAAGTACCTGCACTAGGAGTAGCCCCTAAGCAATGCCAGGTGTGGTCCAGAAACTAAAGAAAAAAAAATCAAAACTAAAAAGGCTCAGATGAGTTTCTTGCTACAGGTCACACTGGAAATACAAACAAGGGAAAGAACACAAACCAAATTTGCATAAGGATTTCCAGTCTTTAAGGCAGTTTGACATCTATCTGTTAAAATCCACAGAAGCCAAATGAGATGTCATTGTTTCTGTTGTCCTCTGGATGTTCAAGGAGGCTCTGAAAGGTGAAGAAACTCTCCAGAACTCAAACAGCCAGAATATGGAGGAGATGGGCCAGGCCCTCAAACTGACTCTAATTCTCTGATTCATTCCCTGATTCAGTCTGTGGGCCCAGGTCCTGGAAATCCAGGAGTTACCACCAGGGCCACTCTTACAGTAAGCACTACTAACCAATCAAAAATGTTTCACAAATCAGCATGACCTCTGGAGGCCAGAGCAACAGTATAGTAGGAAGGACCACTGCTTTACATATGGCTGACGTGGGTCCATCCCCAGCATCCCATATGGTCCCTCTGAGCAACGCCAGGAGTGATCTCTGAGCTCAGAACCAGGAGTAAGCACTGAGCATTGCCAGATGTAGTTAAAACACAAACAACAAAAAATTAGCATGACCACACTTCAAATATGTATGCTGCTTTCTGAGCAATAAGACAAGACTCAAGATGCTTTAAAGCAATTCCCACCCCCCCACCCCGACCACACCTCCATGCCTGGGCTACATCCAGCGGTGCTCAGGGCTGACTCCTGTGCTCATTCCCAGTAGGCTCAGGGGACCATATGAGGTACCAGAGAATGAAACTCAGGTTGGTCATGGGTGCAGTGAGCACCCTAACCTCTGTACCATCACTCTGGGCCCAAATACTCTTGAGGGCCAGGGAGGTGGCTCAAAGGTCTGGAGCACAAGCTTTGCATTTGGGAGCCCCAAGTTCAATCTCAGGCACAGCATGTCTCCCCTCCAGCACAGTAGGGAAAACCCTGCAAGCACTGTTCCCAGAAATGCTCCAGCACCACTGGTTATGGCCCCAAATATAAATCAAGTAAAAGGCTTTTGTGTGGTTTAGGGGCCACACCAGCACTGTTCAGGGGGCTACTACTGAGCCAGGGCTCAGAGAAATGCTCAGGGGAAACATGAGGTACCAGAGATTGACTCAGGACTCCTGCATGCAAGCATTCCTGAATTCAGGGTAGCTTTTGGTCCTTTTCATATTCTTCAATAAACCAATGCTGACAGTAAAGCTACTGTGGACAGAAGAAATAAACTTAGACATTAAAAAGTAGTTGAGGGGCCAGAGTGATAGTACAGCGGGTAGGGCATTTGCCTTGCACACAGCCGACCCAGGTTCGATCCCTGGCATCCCATATGGTCCCCCAAGCATAGCCAGGAATAATTCCTTAGTGCAGAGCCAGGAGTAACCCCTGAGCATTGCCAGGTATGATCCAATAAGACAAAAAAACAAAAAATGTGGTTGAGGGGCCGGAGCAATAGTACAGAAGGAAGGCCATTTGTCTTGCATGTGATGACCCAGGTTCAATCCCAGGCATCCCATATGGTCCCCTGGGTACTGCAAGGAGTAATTCCATAGTGCAGTGCCAGGAGTGATCTCTGAGCATTTCTGGGTATGACCCTAAATAACAAAAAAAAAAAAAAAAAAAAAAACCAAAAAAAAAAAAAACCAAAAAAAAAGTGATTGAGACTGCAGCAATAGTACAGAGGATAGGGCACTTGCCTTACATGTGACTGACCTGAGTTCAATCCCCAGCAACATATATGGTTCCCTTGAGCCTATCAGAAGTGATCCCTGAGTGAAGAGTTAGAAGTCACCCTAAGAACCACCAGGTCTCTCTTTATCTCTTGGTCTAGGTCTCTCTCTCTCTCTCTCTCTCTCTCTCTCTCTCTCTCTCTCTCTCTCTCTCTCTCTCTCTCTCTCTCTCTTTCTCTTCTTCTCCCTTTCTGTCTCTCTGTCTCTCTCTTCCTCTCCCTTTCTCTCTCTCTTCCTCTCTTTCTCCCTCCCTCTCTCTCACACACACACAAACACACACACACACACACAAACACACACACACAAATTGAAAGTGAGCCAGAGTGATAGTACACCAGGTAGGGTACTTGCTTTGCATAGCGCCAACCCATGTTCAATCCTTAGCAACCCCTGTGTTCCCCTAAGCCCACCAGGAGGGATCTCTGAGCTCAGACACAGGAGTTAATCCTGAGCACTGCCAAGTATGACACAAAAACAAACAAACAAAAATTTAAGAGCAGTTGAGGATTGGGGAGATAGCTCAAAGAGTTGGAGTGAATCCTTTGCCCAAGAATCTGGGAACCCCGATTCAATCCCAGGTATCACATGGTCCCCTGAGCACCAAGAATACCAACACAGAAATAGGCCCTGGACAAAAAGCAGTTCCTCTTATCTTTGATGTCTACAAAGATGATTAAATTACATGTGTTGCATGCTAAACATGAAAATTAAAATATAATGTTTTAATTAGCAAACCAAGTTATATTTAAAGTACCTAATGAAATGAATGCAAAACAACCCCTGGAGCTTCACAGAAACAGAGAACTTGTTCTCCTTCTCTGGGGAGTTGGGGAGCAGTGTGAGAAAGTATCAAACAGCTGTGTGGAGTCCTTAACACACCAAGCCCCCCAAACAAAATGAAAACCAACAGATGGGGAAACTATAAGAGACTTAAAAGACACCAGCAGGGGCTGGAACGATAGCACAGCAGGTAGGGCGTTTGCCTTGCATGCAGCCAACCCAGGTTCGAATCCCAGCATCCCATATGGTACCCTGGGCACCGCCAGGAGTAATTCTTGAGTGCAGAGCCAGGAGTAACCCCTGTGCATTTCCAGGTATGACCCAAAAAGCAAAAAAAAAAAATTTAAAAAAAAGGACACCAGCAAATGGCAGTGCATGGACCTCACTTGAATAATCATTGTCGAAAGCTAAACTATAAACAAAGTCAGCACAGGGCTGAGACAACTGGAAAATCTGAATGAGGAAGAACTGATGT